>NW_006784347.1:1916615-1922529 GCF_000442215.2 Lipotes vexillifer | reverse complement strand
GCATTCCTGTAATAATGTGCCAAACAGAAAAGCGTTGTAAATACCCTCTCATAAAACTCTCCAGAGAGCTTGGGAAGAATAGCAGGAAAAGCAGGAAATTATTTCAGTGGCAAGATCACCTGCCACGTGGGGGGTCAGAATGGAGAATGGTGGCAACTTCTGCACCAAAAATTCTGGTTGATAAACTTTTAAAAAATAGCTTGATATGCTGCTTCTTCCCCAACCATAATCACTCCTGGAAAATTAAGGTAAGAAGGTCTCAGATGCTTCATATTACTGGGGTTTACATGCGAACCATCTCAGGACTGTGTTCATCTCAGAAAGGCTATCAAGGTACCATTCTGCCAGAGGTCAAGGACTTCAGAACAGGGTCAGCAGCCTTGCCACATCTACCCCACTTTGCACTGACCCAGCTGGGCCTCAAGGTGAGCGCTTGAGAGAAAACAAAGCAACAGAAAGGGACCCTTGCACTGAGAAAGCTTAAAACTGAAGCCTGGAGGTGAGCAAGTGATGTCAGGATGTGCTCATAAATAAGCAGAGCACTATGCAGAGTGGGAGCTCAGAATTTATAAATAATTTGGGTCAAGGTTTCTACTTGTTTCTCTCTCTCTCTTACCTCCTGTAAGAAAAAAAAAAAAGGTCCAACCTAAACAAACTATATCCTGTCCTCCAGGAAAAAGGCTTCCCGCTCTCAGGGCTAAGTTCAGCTGCCAAGCAGCCTCCTCTAGTCCCCCCACGCCAGACTTTATCACATGCAGGGCTGTCTTGACAAACTGTCTTGCTCTAACGGGAAGTCAGACCAAGGGGAAGTGAGTGTTCTTGCTAAAGCCTCCAATGTGCAATAGCTCTCTGCCGAGGGTCAGAAAGGAAAAAACAATCAAAGCCACACGCTGGGGAAGCAGGCCAGTGAAGGGCAAGGAAAAAGCCACAGCCTTACAGTCAGAAAGAGAAGAGCTGCACGCTGAGCACCGCAACGACACCTGCTTAGACACGGGGCCTTACACAGGGTGGGAATTCAATACATCTTGGCAACATGAATCTGAAACGTACCAAAGAACACAGATTCTAAACTCTCAATTTTAAATCTAAAAGCTGAGCCAGGAGAGGAGGTTCAACAGCCAGCACGAGCATAGGTTTCTAAAACGAAAGGCTGACTGTGGCAACAGTTGGAAAACAGATGAAGGGAATCAGGGAAGGTTTCAAAGCAGGGCTTCTCACATTTTTGTGTGCACACAAATCACCTAGGACCTTGATGAAGTACAGATTCTGATTCAGTAGGTCTGGGCTGGGGCTGAGAATCTGCATTTCTAACAAGCTTTCAGGTGATGCTGACACAGGGCGGCAGCAACGTCTTAGGAGGTGAGTCACACTTGGGTTTAAGGCAATGGTTCTCAGCCCCAGCAGACCAGCAGAACTGCCTGTGGGGTTTTTAACACCTCAGACCAACTACAACAGAATCTCTGGGGTTAAGGCCGAAGGATTTGTGTTTTTTAAATCTCCCCCAAGTGTTTGTAATAGTCAGTCAAGTTCAGAAAACCCTGATTTAAGGAGATAAAAGAGAATGGCATGGTAAACAAAAATGAGGTTGATGCAAGGATTCAGGGAAACTTGAACAAGACCTAGAAGTGGGCAGGAGAGGAAGGAGGAAGGTGGGACTAGGAAAAATAAAAGGGACCTGTAAGAGAGTGAAAGGAGAGCCAACAGGTATAAAGTGTGTAGCTGGCAGAACATTCTAAAGACAGCAAATAGAATGGTCATTTCATTTGACCATTCAATGAAAACCTCACCGAAAGGCTCTGGGGGTAGCAGTGTGCTATGGCCGACACAAACAACGTGAAAAATTACCAGGGAACCACATGCACAAAGACTGCAGTCACTGGAAGCTAGGAGATTAGCAGAAAAAGAGATTATAAAAGTTGACCCACAAATCATCTCGATAAAAGATGTGGTGGTATCAGACAAAGGGAACAGGTGGATTCAATGATGCAGGGGGAAAAGAAGAGGTGTGTGTGTGTTTGTTTTAGTTTGGTTCACGGAAACATGAGCTGAGAAATGGCACCTTGGATGTCACTAGTCCTCTGCTTCAATGGTGGCAACGAGACATTTGCATGATAGACCATGACAGTTATGATAGCTGTGGAAGCATCCAGGTTATTTAATAGATTTACAGCTTTAACATCCATGAATTTATTAAAAGCCTTAAAAAAATCTGCTTTGAAGCTATACAACTTGAATAAAGGATGCCATGTTTATACCCCTTATACAAATTCTTACTTCCATTTTGTTCTATGATAATCCTCAATATTCAAGGGGCTCATCCAAATTGAGATTAGGTGAACAAATCTGTGTTTTTATTATCCCTACTCTTCAATGCGTCACAGACTTTGTTTCTACATATGTATGCTTCAGCTTCCTTTCCCGACTAAAGAGCTTTTTAGGCCATACACATATAAAACTGACCCCAACCCCTTAAAAAGTTTGTCTTCTCTTGGACCTTTCCTAGCTCAGTTAACCTTCTGAGCTGTGGGGAAGAGAATGACACATGTCACAAGTTTTCCTCACGGGCAACATTATACTTTCTGTTCTGTTTCTAATGAACTGTGAAAGAACCTGGGTGAGGTTTTCCAAGGACTACAATAATTCTAAGATCCCATTCCTGGATGGTATCTAATACACACTGGACTACAGTCAGAACATCTGGATTCAAGACCAGCTCTGTCACTATTTACTGTTTCACCTAGGCCAAATCACTCTAAGCCTCAGTTTCCCCAGGGGGTAGACTGGCGATAACAGATGCCTAACCAACCACTCAAAGCTGCAAAAACCAAATGAGAGTTGAAAGTACCTTATACATGTAAAGTGTAATGATTTTTAAACAGGGGCCAGACTGAAGCTATTCTGCCCAACAAGTTTCGTTCTAACTTCCTGCACTTGCCCCATTAGTTTCTTGGAAAACTGAAAATAATTACCATTTAGATTATCCTTGATATTTTGAACTCAAATAGTGTCAAATTCATTGATGGGAAATTTGGGAAGTGGGCAACATTTAGATGAGAAGATTATAAGTTTACTTTTGTCAGAGAGAATCTGAGGTAACAAAACCAAATGCCATTCACAGTTTAAGATGGTTGGGTATTTAGTTTTTATCATATGCAGGTACAAGTGACAACAGAATGTTAAGCTTGAGATTATGTTATGACAGTGCAAAAGTCGAGAAAGTTATAAGAAAGTCAAGAGCAGAAAGATAAATTAAGAGTTAGATGCACACATGTTTAGAAAAGAAGTCTGTAGTAGGAAAATAGCTAAGAGTTGATGGCCCAAGGCAGAGGGCTAGGGCAGCAAGAACTACTGAAGGAGACGGTGAAGCATCTTAAAATGGCAGTAAAACCAAGGCTAGAGAAAGCCTCTGCAGACTAAGAGGAGGTTCTGTGATTGCCCAAATCCAGGAGTTCTCAGGTAAAAACAATATTGAAGCCTAAGACCTGGCCTTGGCCAGGTGAGATGGGAGGAGTATGACTTTCCACCTTGGTGAGGGATGAAGACAGAGGAAAGATCAGAAGCTGTCATAGAAGGATCAATAAAAAAGGAATCTGGAGAGTAGAAAGAGACAGTACATTTAAAAACAGGAATAAGAGGGGAAGTAAAGGTACAGGTGATAACGAAAGGTGGATGAGTTGACAGACTGCTAAAAATGGAGGAAACTAAGTAGAGAACAAAGTGGCTGACAGTTACCATCAAGAGGAGATGAAGACCAGGTTGATATGGTATCCTGGAGAAGTGTATGTAAAGTGTGATCTGTGGGCTGGTGCCAGGGTACAACCTGTGGTGTATACCAGTCCTCAACAAGGTAAATACCAAAATGGAAGAGTAACTCTTTAAGCCCTTTTACAACAATTTGGCAGTGACTCATGTCTATCGAACTTAACAATAAAAGTTGTGGGCTTGTATTTTATACGTCTCTAGTTAATTTTTCCATTTCACTTTTCATGTTTTTAAAAAAAGAGTTGGTCCATAACAGATTAGAAACTAGAAGAATAAAACTGATATTTCATCACAAACAGAGAAGCACTTCTAGAAGTAGGACTCCTAAGCACGTAGCAATTTTGGATCATGATACCTCTGTTTATTGAGAAGCCTGAGGTCTAGCTGAGGAAGTCCTCAAGGAAAGATTTCATCACCACCAATGCCACTATTAGTCTTAAATGCAAATCTTTATAAATGCAAAAAATAGGAGTAGCTTAAGTGTTCCAACAGTAGCAAAAATGGTTATTTAATTAAATTATGGTATATCCACTCAACGGACTTATGCATCCTTATAAATTATAATCATGAAGACTGTATATTAACAGAAAAATGTACATGACAAGGTTAAGTGAAAAATTGAAGTAGAAAATTGTATAAATACCATGACAACACTTATAGTGTGTATACATATGGCCAAAGAGGGGCATATGCAAAAATCAATCTGTGTTATGGTGCTAGGATTATGTAAGACGGTCCTTTTTTTTTTTTTACGTTTACAATAAGTTATACTGACTTTATAATAATTTAAAAAAATACACATCCTTAGAGAGAGAGGCATCAATGTGGCACTTATTTTATGTGATATCTAATGCCACGCCATCAGTGTCAGAGCTCAGATGGTCATCTTTCAAACAGCTCTGGTGTTGCAGCAGTATCTGCAGCTGAGTGCACCCCTTAATGGATGGGCAAGTGAATGCAAAGAACCAGTTGTCTACAGTTTCTCATCAGGGGAGTGGAGGGATCACAATCAGGGGTGATAGCTCCCAGTTAAACAATCACATCATTAAACTAAACCCCAATTCCAGCTTCTTCTCTAAAGAAGGGGTTTGCAGAATATGATTTCTGCTTGACTCCTGCTAACAATTCAAGAAGTATTCACTGTGTTCTCTTAAGAGGATGGGTTCCAAAAGAAGACACAGCTCCCGTTCTCAAGGAGCTTATAATCTTTTGGGATAAAACTTACAAATATGCAACAACTAGAGGGCAATTACTCAGGAACCTATAAACTAGTGTGCAAATTATATCCAATGACTAAAGGAACAGGGAATAATGAAAATGGTCTCAGTCAAAAATACTGACCAAACTGCAGCAGGTAAATCAAGCTAGAGCCTTAAAAAAGGTTGACAACCATGGTCTGGCAAAGAGGAAGCAGGAAGAACTGCAGAATAGTGAAAGTATGCTGAAGAACTTGGAAAGATGAGACTGGGGAGCTGAGAGGAAGGGTAGTTAGTGATAACCCTTGGGTACCAGGCTAAATTTAGATCTTACATGGTAGGCAACGAGGAAGGCCTACAAGGAGCAGGTGAGTAACTTGAACAGAGAAATGAAAATAATAAAGTATATATTTTACTTCAGAATACTTCCTAAAACACATCCAGAAAAGAAGACATTGTGAGAGAGAAGACCAGTCCTCATGCTCAAGGACACTTCTATAATATGAGAAAATGTCTTCTTTACTCTAAGCCTTCCTAACCGCATTCTCCTGTGTCTTTTGCTAATCAATAGACAGTCCAAGGTGTCTTTAAAAATAAATGGTCAGGGGCTTCCCTGGTGGCGCAGTGGTTGAGAGTCCGCCTGCCGATGCAGGGGACACGGGTTCGTGCCCCGGTCCAGGAGGATCCTACATGCCGCAGAGCAGCTGGGCCCGTGAGCCATGGCCGCTGAGCCTGCGCATCCGAAGCCTGTGCTCTACAAGGGGAGAGGCCACAGCGGTGAGAGGCCTGCGTACCGCTAACTAACTAACTAACTAACTAAATAAATAAATAACTAAATAAATAGTCAGCATAAAGCACCATTCCATCTAAACTCTTTCCTGGTATGGGGCGTCCATAGTTCTCAGGCAGTAATGTCAGCTGTCCACAGTTGGCTGTCTTCAAGCATAAGGAAAGGA
>NW_006784347.1:1871075-1916605 GCF_000442215.2 Lipotes vexillifer | reverse complement strand
AAGAGTGCCAAGAAACCTTCAGGAACATGCATCTGAAGAAAACTGGTAGAGCCATCAGTGATTAGAAGACAGACCCAGATTACAAGCATTCTTGTGAAATGTAGGCCCCCAGGGACCCTTTAGGAGAGGAAACTACATAAGGGATGATCCCTCACTTCCGAAGGCCCCCACAGATTGCTGCCATTTGGTAAGCTGGTAAATTACAAGAGGCCCTTTAGCCCATGGCCTTTTTTCCACTGAACAGAAGGGAAAGTTTGTTTCCTACATGTGTCCCAAGGGAAAGTCACGGTTGCCGAGGAGTTGCGGGAGTTGGGTTTACAAAGCATGATAGTCTCAAATCCTTGACAGCCTCTACTAATCAGCTCCCCCACGCTGAGCAAATCTCTCTTGCTGGGGTCCAAATCTAGTCGAAAGAACATAAATACAGAGAAAAAGAATTTCCTCCTTTATCATAAAATGTTTCCCTTCCTCCCACACCACAAGCCAAGTCACCTTCAGTTGCAATTTTAACGCCAATGATCTGGCTTCGCAGTAAAATCAAATGCAGAAGGCTAAATGGCCCAGTGGGCTGGGCCACACCTACGTTCTCGCTTTAGCAGTGACTAAGGAACACAAAATTCTGTCAAGGAAGCAAGGTGGACTCCTGAAGGACAGCAAGTTTTGTCTTCAGCTGTCAGGCCATGACAGGGGCTACTTACATGGTTTCTGTCCTGGGACAGCAGCAATATCCTAAGGCTTTTCATGCTTGAGCTTCTATCCAAAATATCAATTGCTTTATCAAGATCATCTTGGTTCTTCAGAAGGATGGAGAGCTGTGACACAGGACACGGAAAAAGGAAATCACATAAAACATAAGTCTTTAGTTTGCAAAAATAAGCAAAATAAACAAAAAAATAAATTTGGAGGAAAACAATTTCAGTGGATACTATGGGGTCTTAAAAGATCTAATTGAAACCACAGAGATATTTTCTTTTCCTTTTTATTAAGTTTACAATTCAAAGATTTTTGGTAAATTTACAGAGTTGTGCAACCATCACCACAATTCAATTACAAAACATTTCCATTGCTCCAAAAAGATCTCCTGTGCCCATTCATAGTCACTCCCCTTTTCTACCTCTTACCCCAGGCCACCACTAATCTACTTTCTGTCTCTAGAGATTTGCATTTTCTGGACATTTCATATAAATGAAATCACACGATTCATATTCAATTCAATTCAATTCATAGCCTTTTGCATCTAGCTTCCTTCACTTTGCTTAACGTTTTTGAGTTCATCCATGCTGTAGCACATATCAGTACTTTATTTCAAGGTTATTTTTTTTTGATTGTATAAAAATATTTTTTAAAATATTTTCAGCTTTTTAAAAAATTTTTATTTGAGTATAGTGGCTTTACAATATTGTGTTAGTTTCTACTGTACAGCAAAGTGAAACAGCTATACGTATACATATATCCCCTCTTTTTTGGATTTCCTTCCCATTTAGGTCACCACAGAGCACTGAGTAGAGTTCCCTGAGCTATACAGTAGGTTCTCATTAGTTATTTATTTTATACATAGTATCAATAGTGTATATATGTCAATCCCAATCTCCCAATTCATCCCACCCCCACAAAATATTTTCTAAGAAAAGCTTCGTCTCTAAAAATACCCTTTACTCCAAAGCATCAAATCCGAAACAGTTATAGGCCCCATATTTCTTCCCAGATTAAGCAGTAGAATCATGTCCCATTCTACCCTGTGCTGACATTAACAGAATAAGCAGAAAAGGCATAGGAGGAGGAGGGGGCAGGCAGAGGATGAAAACGTTACTCAAATAAGAACACAAACTTAGACTGCATAGAAGGGTTTAGTATCTTAATGTATAAAAGGTTAAAAAAAAATCAGTGACTAGAACCAAAAACTACTTCCTCTGTTTTCATTCCACTGAAGTATTAAAGAGATGGTTCTTGAGGGTACAGATAAGCCCCACTCACTGTTAGAAGCAGAAGATATTATGAGTACTTAGTATTAAAAGATGCAAAACTATGCTTTGCCTAAGACCTAAAAAAGTCAGATCTTATGTATTTGTGGCAAACATACAGCAAAAATCCAATTAATTTCTTCAGTTCCCAATTCAGAATACAAGGAAATGAGAACTCTAAACCCCAGGCCAGGAAAAAACAAATAGTAAAAACAGTATTTAAAATAAAACCTCAAGACAACCCATGGAATGGGAGAAAATTTTACAAATCATATCATATTGTAAAAGAATTCCTTCCTGGGTAACACTCAAAGTAGGGATAAATAAGGACTGGTGTTGGGGGAGGCGGGGAAGGGGTGGGTGGAGACAGGGGAAGATAAAGAAATTACTGGAGTAGGTTTTAACTTAAAAAAAAAAAAAACTACAATTTTGCAACTATATGATAAGGGTCTAGTATCCAGACTATATAAAGAACTCTTACAATTCAACAACAAAAGGACAAACAATCCAATTTTTTAAAAGGGCAAAGGATTTGAATAGATATTTGTCCAAAGAAAATAAACAAATGGCTAATAAGCACATGAAAAGCTACTCAACATCATTAGTCATTAAGGAAATGAAAATTAAAAAACACAATAAGATACCACTTCACACCTACTAGGATGGCTATAATTTTTTTAAAAAAGAAAAAAAAAAAGAGAGAATCACAAGTATTGGTGATGATGTAGAGAAATTGCAACCCTTGTACATTGCTGGTAGAAATGTAAAGTGGTACCAGTTGATATGCAAAAGTTGGGCAGTTCCTCCAAAAGTTAAATACAGAGTTTCTACAAGAACCATCATTCCACTCAGGTATATTTTAGAGAATTGAAAACATTTGTTCATATAAAAATTTGTACACAAATGTTCATAGCAGCATTATTTATAATAGCCAAAAGTGAAAACAACTCTAGTGTCCATCAACAGGTGAATGGATATACAAAATGTGGTATATCCATATAATGGAATATTATTCAGCCATAAAAAGGAATGAAGTATGACACATGCTACAACACAGATGAGCCTTGAAAACATGCTTAGTGAAAGAAGCCAAACACAAAAGGCCACATATTGTGTGATTCCATATATATGAAATGTTCATAATAGGCAAATCCAGAGTGACAGAAAGTAAATAAGTGGTTGCCAGGGACTGGGGAGTGGGGAGAATGGGAAGTGACTCCTAAGAACTACAGGATTTCTCTTTGGGGTGATGAAAAAGTTTTGGAATCAGGTAGTGATGTTAGTTACACAACTCTGTGAATACACTAAAACCACTGAATTATACAGTTTAAAATGTAAATTTAAAAATAAAAGAGTAAATTCTATGGCAGGTGAATTATATCTCAATAAAGCTATTATTACAAAAATATAAACATAAATAAAATAAAATCTCAACAGATTTTTTCATTTGTCGTTCACAAATCCTGACAAGGTAGGGTTTAGAGGGCAAAGAAAAGAAAAATAGTTGAGACATTTGAAATTAATAAGATGTAAATAAATTAGTCAATTCTTGGTCACTGACATTAGCAGACTACGGAAAGACATGAATGATTTAAAATAGTAACAATTATGGGAGTTCCCTGGTGGCCTAGTGGTTAGGATTCCAGGCTTTCACTGCCATGGACCAGGTTCAATCCCTGGTCGGGGAACTGAGATCCTGCGAGCCGTGCAGCATGGCCAAAAAACAAAAACAAAAAACAACAAAAAACAAAGTGATGAAAAATAAATGCTCAAATAAATTAGTCTTCACTGACTCAAAAAATAATGACAATTACTTATATTTGGCTTTAAAAGCAATATCTGTATAAACATTTGAATAAAGAAATGCTCAACATTCTGGGCAGTCATTCCCTTGGCAAAAGAGTTTGAAAATGGATTTTGGGACATGTGAAATTCTTAATGGAGATATTAATGGAAAGAGAAACAAGTAGTACTAAATCATCCAGAAAAGTCTTTACTAACTAAAGAACACCTTCTTTAATGCTGATTGGCTAGCTGACTTTAGCCTCACTTTCTTATATAGTCACTGATGCTTGAGCTGCAATTTTTTAAACTTCTATGGATTTGACATTTGTATTTGGGGGCGGTTCTCATATCCTGTATTTAAAATGTGTTACTTTACATACTTTAAAATACTTACATCTGTGTTATTTATTAACTATAGAGTTAGTGGTTTATTTTTCAAATTTGTTGTATTTCTAAAATTTATCCAAAAAGCAAAAATCAGATGGTGTTATTTTTGTTAGCTATTTGGCAGTGCATATATCCAGTTGTGGTTGTACATTTTATATGAAGAGGACCACAGAGTTTTTGCCAACAAATCTCATCTCCTACAGATTTAAGCCCCAAAGTAGAGGAAATTCTTAACTTTTCAACCAATAAAATAAAACTACAAAGTAAGGGGACTTCCCTGATGCCGCAGTGGTTAAGAATCTGCCTGCCAATGCAGGGGACATGGGTTCAAGCCCTGGTCTGGGAAGATCCCACATGCCACGGAGCAACTAAGCCTGTGCGCCACAACTACTGAGCCTGTGCTCTGGAGCCTGCAAGCCACAACTGCTGAGCCCATGTGCCACAACTACTGAAGCCCGCGTGCCTAGAGCCCATGCTCTGCAACAAGAGAAGCCACTGCAATGACAAGACCACGCACCGCAACGAAGAGTAGCCCCTGCTCACCGAAATTAGAGAAAGACCACACAAATACTAAGACCCAACCCAGCCAAAAATAAATAAATTAAAATAAATAAATTTAATAAAAAAGAAAAACTACAAAGTAAGGACCTGACTCTCAAAGAGCCATGAGGTTGCCCAGCTTTCCTGTCTTGCCCCCCAACTCAGTTCCCTCAAGGTGCAGGCTCCTTACTGGGCACAAACACAGTGCCTTTCAGACTAATGCAAAGCACCAGCCTAAGCAGACTGCAGCCTCTAGTACGTTCCTTGGAGCTGGGAAAGCAGCCAAGTAACTGACATTCAAAAGAATTCCTTCCTGGGTGATGTTCAAAGTATGAATAAATAAAATGGCTGTTGGGCGGGGTTAGGAGGACTAAGAGTTAAAGAAATCATTAGAGTAGGTGCTAACGTTTGGAACCAGCTACAATCAGAAGTTAAACTCTGAGAGAAGAATCCAGCATTTATGCCTGTCAACAGAGGATCTACCCACCAGTTTTCCACACCTCCCCAGCCCTACTGAACCCTCTGCTACTAAGGCTGTGCTGGAAGGAAAAAGATAACCTACAAAATGTAAAGGAGACAATATAAGCCCTGACCCTAATCCCATACCTGATTCCACCATGGAGTATTAGAGCTACCAGCATTCAATGGGCAGAGGGAATGGACATAGCAATGTAACCTCCCATGTAATAAAAAAGAGAAATCGCAGAATTACTGGAATTAAGAAAAGAGGCTCCAGAAAATGAAAACCTGAAGATGACATTAAAGGAACAAACTAGGAAATCCTCAGTTAAACAGAGAGAAAAAAGGTAGGCAGCTGGGGCCTCCCTTGCCCGCACACCATCCATCTTTCGTACCTCATTGTTCACGTAATGTAGATCAAGAGGCTGCCCAAACACTGTCGTCACCTTGTGCTCCACATCTTCGTATCTTACAGGCCGGCTGAATGCTATAATTCTGAAAAGGAATAGAAATCATGGTTAACTGTACATTTTAAATGCAGGGTTTAGAAGCTATGGCTCCTGAGTGTTATCTTCCTTTTCTTTTCAACATAGAATTCTCTTTTTATTTTTCATGCAGCTTGCCTTTCTCTGTATTTTTTTCTTCTCTCACATCTACCTTTATCTTTTCACCCTTCTTCTGAGCATCTCTCAGGTTTGTCAATAGTACCTATGAGCAGTACTCAATCTCAGCCATTGTTCTTCCACTTCATCTCAGCTCTTTCGGTCAGTGACAGTGCAGTATCATAGGAGGATACCTGGATTTAAAAACTATGCTTCAAATATTCCTGTTAGGAAGAAAACCTGGGGATTGGAGCAGCAGTCCTGAAAACATGGTCTTAACTCCTATACACAACTCAACTCCAGGACTTGAAAGGTCTCTTCCATTGTTCATTTTCGAGATGCCACAGTAATCTCAATGCTGATTATCCTCAGAACTGACATTTCCTGCCATAGTCACAGGAATTCCCCTTGAGTTGGTTATATGCCTGATCAGTTTTTTCTTAACCAGTGACACACGTGTGCATGTAAGTAGTGTTGATATTGATGCTCTTCTAGAGAGACTCTCTAGGTCAGTTCAAAGAACAATTTCTATAAATAGATGGTAGAGTAAGAACATGTTCAAAGAGTTCTTAAAGTGATTTGTCATTAAATGTCACAGCAAAATTTACAAGTGGGGATAGATGAAACAAGGTTGGCAAAATGTTGATAATGTTGAAGCTGGGTGACAGGTCCTTGGGGGTTGAGTATCATATTCTATTTTTGTGTGTGCTTGAAATGTTTTTAATAAAAAGCTTTAATTAATGCATTAGGTTTAACTATATGATACTGGAGGTAGTCAACCATTTTTGCATATAAAAGTGGCAATTTTATATGGGACCAACCCAACACTCTAAAACTTAAATAATTAAAACAAAAATAAGCAAAGAGGGACTTCCCTGGTGGCGCAGTGGATAAGACTCCACACTCCCAATGCAGGGGGCCCGGGTTCGATCCCTGGTCAGGGAACTAGATCTCACATGCCTTTCGCAACTAAGAGTTCGCATGCCACAACTAAGGAGTCCATGTGCTGCAACTAAGGAGCCCATGAGCCACAACTAAGGAGCCCGCCTGCCACAACTAAGACCCCACACAACCAAATAAATAAATATTAAAAAAAATAAGCAAAGAGATAAACAGAAGAGAATATCAGAAACCCATATATATTATATATTTATACATACATATATATATGTATAAAGAAAATACAGGATTGAAAAAAATATTAGAGTAGGGAAGGTCTTCCTAAGCATTGCATAAAATAGAGAAGACAAAAAGGAAGAAGACAAGTTTGACAACAAAAATTTAAACTTCTGATGGGAAAATAAACCATCAACAAAGTTAAAAAGAGGGCTTCCCTGGTGGCGCAGTGGTTGAGAATCTGCCTGCTAATGCAGGGGACACGGGTTCGTGCCCTGGTCTGGGAGGATCCCACATGCCGCGGAGCAACTAGGCCCGTGAGCCACAACTACTTAGCCTGTGTATCTGGAGCCTGTGCTCTGCAACAAGAGAGGCCGCGATAGTGAGAGGCCCGCGCACCGCAATGAAGAGTCGCCCCCGCTTGCCACAACTAGAGAAAGCCCTTGCACAGAAACAAAGACCCAACACAGCAAAAATAAATAAATTAATTAATAAACTCCTACCCCCAACATCATCTTTAAAAAGAAAAAAAGTTAAAAAGAAATACCAAACTTGGAGAAAATACTTGCAAAAAATCAATAAGAAAAAGACAATCCAATAGAAACACAAGCAAAGGATATGAAGAATGGCTAATAAACACATGAAAAGATGCTTAATGTGATAGTGGAAAATGTATATTAAAACCACCTTAATCTGTTAGCATGTCTAGACTTAGATGAAATCTGACTAGTGTGTGGTGGACTAGCAGCACTCAGCCATCAGCCTCTATAGTTCTTGCCCTCCTCCATACTGACAGGAAGAAGTGTGTGGTTCTCTCATACACTCCCTGCTCCCCCAGACTGGGAAGTGGTATAACCAGAGGAAGAAGCAATAAGCCACAGGAAAGAGGGATCTAAGCCATTTTTTTAAAAATTTATTTTATTGAAGTATAGTTGATTTTATAACGTTATATTAATTTCTCCTGTATAGCAAAGTGATTCAGTTATACATATACATGCATTATTTTTCACATTCTTTTCCATTATGGTTTATCATAGGATATTGGATATAGTTCCCTGTGCTATACAGTAGGATCTTGTTTATCCATTCTATATATAATAGTTTGCACCTGCTAATCCCAAACTCCCAATCCATCCCTCCCCCACCCCCCTCCCCACTGGCAACCACAAGTCTGTTCTCTATGTCTGTGAGTCTGTTTCTGTTTCATAGACAAGTTCATTTGTGTCATATTTTAGATTCCACATATAAGTGATATCATATGGTATTTGTCTCTTTTTTTAAAAGAAATTTATTTATTTATTTATTTATTTATTTATTTATTTTTGGCTGTGTGGGTGCTTCGTTGCCGCATGCGGGCTTCTTCTAGTTGCGGTGATGAGGGGCTACTCTTCCTTGCAGTGCACGGGCTTCTCATTACGGTGGCTTCTCTTGTTGTGGAGCACGGGCTCCAGGAGTGCGGGCTTCAGTAGTTATGGCACATGGGCTCAGTAGTTGTGGCTCGCGGGCTCTAGAGTGCAGGCTCAGTAGTTGTGGCGCATGGGCTTAGTTGCTCTGTGGCATGTGGGATCTTCCCAGACCAGAGCTCAAACCCATGTCCCCTGCATTGGCAGGCGGATTCTTAACCACTGTACCACTAGGGAAGTCCTGTCTTTCTCCTTCTGACTTACTTCACTTAGTATGATAATCTTTAGTTCCATCCATGTTGCTGCAAATTGCATTATTTCGTTCTTTTTTATGGCTGAGTAGTATTCCATTGTATATATGTATCACATCCTCTTTATCCATTCATCTGTTGATGGACATTTAGGTTGTTTCCATTCTAGGCTATTGTAAATAGTGCTGCTATGAACATAGGGGTGCATGTATCTTTTTTTTTTTTTTTTTGCCGTACGCGGGCCTCTCACTGCTGTGGCCTCTCCCGTCGCAGAGCACAGGCTCCGGACGCACAGGCTCAGCGGCCATGGCTCACGGGCCCAGCCGCTTCACGGCATGTGGGATCTTCCTGGACCGGGGCACGAACCCGTGTCCCCTGCATTGGCAGGTGGACTCTCAACCACTGCGCCACCAGGGAAGCCCGCATGTATCTTTTGAATTATAGTTTTGTCTGGATATATGCCCAGGAGTGGGATTGCTGGATCATATGGCAACTTTACTTTTAGTTTTGTGAGGAATCTCCATACTGTTTTCCATAGTGGCTGCACCAATTTACATTCCCATCGACAGTGTAGGAGGGTTACCTTTTCTCCACACCCTTTCCAGCATTAGTTATTTGTAGACTTTGTAATGATGGCCATTCTGACCAGTGTGAGGTGATACCTCATTGCAGTTTTGATTTGCACTTCTTTAACAGTTAGCGACACTGAGCATCTTTTCATGTGCCTGCTGGCAACCTGTATGTCTTCTATGGAGAAATGTCTAACTAGGTCTTCTGCCCATTTTTCGATTGGGCTGTTTGTTTCTTTGTTATTGAGCTGTATGAGCTGTTTGTATATTTTGGAAATTAAGCCCTTGTCAGTTGCATCAATTTGCAAATATTTTCTCCCAGTCCATAGGATGTCTTTTCGTTTTGTTTATGGTTTCCTTTGCTGTGCAAAAGCCTGTAAGTTTGATTAGGTCTCATTTGTTTATTTTTGCTTTTATTTCTCTTGCCTTGGCAGACTAAGAAAACAGTATGATTTATGTCAGAGAATGTTTTGCCTATGTTCTCTTCTAGTCTTATGGTGTCATGTCTTATATTTAAGTCTTCAAGCCATTTTGAGTTTATTTTTGTGTATGGTGTAAGGGTGTGTTCTAACTTCATTGATTTACACGTGGCTGTCCAGCTTTCCCAACACCACTTGAAGAGACTCTCTTTTCTCCATTGTATATTCTTGCCTCCTTTGTCAAAGATTAATTGATGGTAGGTAATGTGGGTTTATTGCTGGGCTCTCTATTGTGTGTTCCATTGATCCAAATGTCTGTTTTTGTGCCAATACCATACTGTTTTGATTACTGTAGCTTTGTAGTATTGCCTGAAGTCTGGGAGGGGTATGCCTCTTGCTTTGTTCTTTTTCCTCAGGATTGCTTTGGCAATTCTTAGCCTTTTATGATTCCACATAAATTTTAGGATTATTTGTTCTAGTTCTGTGAAAAATGTCACAGGTAATTTGATAGGTAAGCGATTGGATTTTAATGAAATCTGGCTGGCTGAAATCAGTGGGCACTGTAAAAGCTGTTATCATCTAGAACTGCGCTGTTCAATATGGTAGCCACTAGCCACATGTGGCTATTTAAATTCAAATTAAATTTTAGAATTGGCTCTTTCAGTCCCACTAGCCACACTGCAAGTGCTCACTAGATACATGTGGCAAGTGCCTAGTATACTGGAGAACTCAGCTATAAGTCGGCCCTCCATATCCACAGGTCCATATCTGCAGATCAAAAATATCTGAAAAAAATTCCAGAGAGTTCCAAAAAGCAAAACTTGAATTTGCCACATGCTGGCAACTATTTACATGGCATTTACATTGTATTAGGTATTATAAGTAATCTAGAGATGATTTAAAGTATACACGAAGATGTACATCGGTTATATGCAAAGACTGCACCATTTTACATAAGAGACTTGACCATCCAAGGAGTTTGGTATCTACAGGGGGTCCTGGAACCAATTCCCTCGGCTACCAAGGGATTACTGTAGAACCTTTCCATTACAGCAGAAATTTCTACTGAACAACATTGATAGGATATTACTATAAATCATAATCTATCCTTCACACAAAGCATAACATCTCAGGAAGATAATTTCTCTATAACTTTTCCTTTATCCATCACTACCTTTCATTTTTGGAAATTATACTGCTGAATGTATTAGTTTATATCCACCAGGAAATCCATCCATGTTGTAATCCTTATTTTTCCCTCAAATCAACTGTCCCAAGCAATAATTAGGTGCGATCTAGATATGGGTTATCTAGATACGAGTGTTTTCTGGATTCTTTTGAGAGAATACCTTTCTATTAATTCAAAAGGGGCCAGCCTTTTTTTTTTTTAAATCAATTTTAAAAATTTATTTATTTTTTTGGCTGCGTTGGGTCTTCGTTGCTGCGTGTGGGCTTTCTCTAGCTGTGGCAAGCAGGGGCTACTCTTCCTTGCGGTGCACAGGCTTCTCATTGCGGTGGCTTCTCTTGCTGTGGAGCATGGCTCCAGACCTACGGGCTTCAGTAGTTGCGGCATGTGGGCTCAGCAGTTGTGACTTGCAGGCTCAGCCGTTGTGGCTCCCAGGCTCTAGAGCGCAGGCTCAGTAGTTGTGGCACACAGGCTTAGTTGCTCTGCAGCATGTGGGATCTTCCTGGACCAGGGATCGAACCCATGTCCCGTGCCTTGGCAGGCAGATTCTTAACCACTGCACCACCAGGGAAGTCCCCGGGGCCAGCCTTTCTGAATAAAATACCAGGAGATCACTCAGACGTCTCTAGCACAGTTAGAAAAACATCAGGCTCAGAGACAAATTTTCCTGCATTTGGCCTGGTGATGAGCCATTCAAAACCCCCAAAAGCAGCCCAAAAGTCTGGTCAAGATCAGAAACCAGCACTCCCAGGTTTGGTAAGATCTAAGCTGCTGCTACCACCTTGAATAACAGACATTTTTAGGCCAGTACTTCAAAGAGGGGTCTAACACCCAGGACAACCATCCCCACCACTGTTCAGACATGAAGGGAAGGAGATCCTAATCTACAGTCCTCTTCTGCCCTCCTGAGGCTAAGAGGGAGGAAGGGTAGAAGTCTGAGGCCCACCCTTCTAAAGCAAAGGGAAAGTCAGCCCACCAGAATGGACTGCTGGCAATGACGAATGGGAAAAGTCACTACTTCTTTCCTCTTTTCTGTAAATCCTTATTCTATAAGGGCCTACAACATTTAGGTACATACTGTCCATATTCCCTGTAAAAAGTAAAGAAAGCCCACAATAACAGTTTCTACAAAATCCTAAGACGTGAAATACACGAAACCAGAGCTGTCTGGCACAGAGCAGCTTGAACTTGGCTTCCCCGCACCAACTTTATAATGTCTTCAATTCCACACACAGTACACAAACAGTGAAATGCCATGGCTCCTGAAAACAGCTCCATAAAAAGAGAATGCAGTTTTCAAAACCTTGATACCAACACTGCCGCTCAGGGCTTCAAAAGCCTGACCACCTTAAATATTTGTGGTTTCGATCTGGCAGCATCTCTGAAACTAAACACATACACTTTCTCAGTGTAAGTCCGCTCACTATAACTGCATACCACTTAGGGAACAGGAATTCAGGAAAGCGTACTGTGTAATTAGGCTCCAACACAACTGAGCTTTTGATTTCCTATCTTCATACTTCTGAAAACTCTCTGCTGCTCCAAGTTTGGCTATCCCTCCAAAACCCAGTCAGGTCAGAAGTGTGAAAAGGAGCAAAAATGAAGTGACAATTTAAGTTCCATGCTACTGGCAGGTCATAGGACAAACAGCTGGGGACAGAGCTCAGAAGACCTTCTTCCCTCTGGCCCTGGAACAGCCCTAGAATTTGCATGGCGGCAGCAGAACCCTGGCTCTGCAGACCACGCTTTGTACAAGGTTTCCATCCGGCAACCTCTGACAACCTTGCAGGCTTCCGAATGTATTTTTTTCAGGGAGAAGAGCAGCCAAAGATCTCCTCCGGAGCTAGTTTCAAATTGGGCTGAAAGATGCCAGCAGTACAGAACTACCAGTACAAGAGCATTTGAAGGCACTAAGGTCCTCTGGTGGGACTCCTAAAGTAGGTGGATCTTATCCTGATGGGTATGCTCTTTGCCCCTCCAAATGCTCAAAGCAAAGGAAAAAGGGCGGGGCAGTTATCAATGGGAGAGAAAGGCAAAGAGGGGGAAAACAGGTACTGAAAAGCTTGCTTGTGCGCATGCTTGTGCCACATACATGCACACACAGGGTCTCAAATATCCCCTGACCAGAGTTCTATATGCTTTCTTAAAGGTTTTCCTTAAAATAACTTGAGAAATTCAGTGGAGTCATTTTTCTCCACTGAGAACTTCTACCCTGACTTCTACAAAAAACTAAATACTGACAATGGAGAAAAGGATACGAGGGTTTTGTAACATTACTTTCACTTCCCTAACAAGGTAAAATACAGAATGCAGACTGAAAACTCCCTTTCTATGTCCTCAAATGAACTGAAATCTTTCACAACTGAGGGACTTGATGTAGCTTCCCATGACCTAGAGACATTTTAAACTTTTTTTTTCTTTTTCCGCTGAGTTGGGTCTTCATTGCTGCGCACGGGCTTCCTCTCGTTGTAGCGAGCAGGGCTTCTCTTCGTTGTGGCATGCGGGCTTCTCATTGCGGTGGCTTCTCTTGTTGCAGAGCACGGGCTCTAGGTGCGCAGGCTTCAGTAATTGCAGCTCACAGGCTCTAGAGCACAGGCTCAGCAGTTGTGGCGCACAGGCTTAGTTGCTCCGCAGCATGTGGGATCTTCCCAGACCAGGGCTCGAACCTGTGTCCTCTGCACTGGCAGGCGGATTCTTAACCACTGCGCCACCAGGGAGGTCCCAAGACATTTTAAAGAAAAACTTCCAATTCACCAACCTGACCCCTGATGTGGACAAAACCAGGGACACTCTACCAGGGATGGGAATGGCACCACGTAACAGGAGAATCCTCATCTCCCTCTGATGCCCATGGCTGGCACAGTGTCAGTGTGTCTGGAAGCCATGACTCAGTAGAGCTGGGGTCCTGACTTCCTCCCCTAGCACAATGGTGGATCTCACAGTAGCAAAATAAGAGCAGAAGAGTAAAACATTAGCAGTTGAAATGGCTTCCAATTTTAAGACCAGAAACAAGGTTCAATCAGTAGGCCAAACCAAGGGTGAAACTTTCCCCTTTATGCCCTATCAACCCCATTCCCCAGCCAGTGACCCCACAGGAATCACTCCAGGGCAACGGCTTCCACAAGCTGAACGCTTTCTAAGAAATGCAGCATACATGAACACAACCACTCATCAGAAGGCAGACTTACCGCCTCTCCCCGTTGTGCTCGAACTTGATTCTGACGTCACTCTGCCAAAGAAATGATAGACAGGTTAGTGGGTTCTCTGGCGTGTGTCACTCCTGCCCTTCCCAGGTAAGCCTCAGGCAGCCCTTTGGCAACCTTAGGCAGACATCCCTGATGGCTCCTGTTAGAGCTTCTCTACCCCGACAGGCATTCCTTTCAATGAGTTCTAACCTCAGTGGCAACAAAGCTCTTGGGACAAGATCCTTTGGTGGCTGCCCCAGCTCAGGTGCTCTGCTCTGACATATCATTTCTAAGTTCACACACACTCTATTTCCACAACTGGCTCTGGAGTTTCTCCCACTATATCACCACCTCCTGGCCAGCACACCATTCCTTCTGGGCTGATGTAACTAGACAGAAAAAGAAACCTTAATACTGATACTTCCCAGCTCTACGACCACAACCAAGTTACTTATCCTCTGTAAGTCTTAGTTTTTCCATCTGCAAAGTAGGGCTAAACATACCTAATTCACAGAGTTGCTATGAGAACTAAACGAGAAAATGTAAGTAAAATACCTAATACATAGTAGACATGCAATAAATGGTTGCTGCTGCTACTAATGATTTCCACAGTCCTTTCAAGGCTGCCCTCAGTGGGAGTAAAGTGGCACTCTGGACAAATACCTTATAATTGTCCCCAGCTCTAGCCTAAATGACCATCATGTGTACCCTATAAGCTCCAGGAGGACAGGGATCACGTCTCTCTCGTTTCTGTAGCTCCAGTGATAAGCAAAGGTAATAGTATATATCTGTGCTTACAATATTTATTAAACAGACTGACTGAAGAATAGAGTTGGGTGTAAGTGTCAGAAATTAAGACGAGGGAGGAGTGTTAGAATGTTAAGGAACAAATCAAGGAGGACGAGAGATACTGTAAAGGGCAAACAAACAACTTGAAGGAGTTAAAAATGACAGGAAAAGGGAGAAGTATTATAGAAGAAAAGAACAGGTACAGGGGGAAAAAGAAAACTAAGATAGTCAGGAAACCAACAACTAATAGAGGGGGAGGTAAGAAAGTTCATGGTCAATGAATGAAAATTACACTGAGATTGACAAATTAAAAAACTGTGGCTTGGAAGAAAGAAGAGGGTTTCAGAGTATCTGAAGATGAAGAACATAGAGCAGACAGAAAAGATGACAGAAAACGGAGAAAGCTGAAAGGTAGGGTGGGTGCACACAGGACTTCCTTTTCCCAAGAGACTGGGGGGCTAGAATTCCCTTCCAGTCAAATGAACTAGATTGGTGTTTCTAATTTACACTCTAAAAATTGAGGACCCCAAAAAGCTTTTGTTTATGTAGATTATATCTACTGATATTTGCCATGTTAGAAATTAAAATTGAGAAAATTTAAATTTTATTCATTTAAAAATAATTTTAAAACGTTATGTGTTAACATAAATACATTTTAATTAAAAAAACTTTAAAAAAGTGAAGTGAGAGAATGCCAGTCTCCTTAATGCATAGCTTAATAGGAGACAGCTGGATTCTCATATCAGTTTTTGCTTTCGAACTGCTGTGCTAATATGTATTGTGTAGCCTCTGGAAAACTCTACTGTACATTCTTAAGAGTATGAGGGTATAAAGGGCAAGGAACATCTTAGTACTATTATGAAAATAGATTTGACCTGATGGACCCTCGAAAGGTTCTTGAGAACTTCCTAGGGGTCCTAGAACACACCTTGAGAGTCAATGAATTAAAATATAAGAATACAGCCTCTAACTCACTATTTTAAAGACAGGGAAATGGAGGCTCAAAGAGCTTCATGACCCTGAAAAGCTCACATACTAAATAGTGGACAGCAAAGTTCCCCTGAGGAGCAGGCCTGCAATGTGACAACTTTTCAAAATACAGCCCTGATACAGTCCTTTCATCCTTTGATGTAACATATGGGCCACTTGATCCCATTACTAATATGACAATAGTGAACATTTACTGAGGATTTACTATATACTAAGCCTTGTTCTAAGCATGTTACATATATCAATTAAACTAACCCTCACAACAGGTACTATTATTGTGTCTACTTTACAGGAGAACCTAATTTACAATGAAGTTAAACAAGTTCTCTCAAGATTATAATGCTTTAAAAGAAGCCCAGATATGCTACAACTTAAGTGTCACACAGGCAAGGGAGGTTTATTTTACTCACAGATGCAGGGCTTCAATGGGAGCACTGAAAGAAGGAAACTATCAAAGGATCTTTTGAGACCTTTTCAGAACTCATGGAGAAGATGGAGTAATAACGGATCCAGCATCAGGAGACCAGGGTAGCGATCCTGCAGGAAGCTACGGGGCCTGGGGAACCAGTAGGGAAGGCTCTGGCTGAGGCTGTGCGTAGGTGGAGACAGAGGAGGTGGCATGGGAAGGCAGTGTGCCCCCTCTGGTGTGCATTCCAGGTGAGAGAGACCTGTGTGTGTATGTGTGCACATGCACGTATGAACATGAGCACACAAGCAGAAAGGTGAGGCACTGCTGCAGAGGAAGTTATCATGGGGCTTCAAGGTTTGCATGAGTGACAGCAGTGTTTTCACTGTCTTCTTTTTCTCCTTCCCCTGAACTACTAAGCAGTTCCCGTGGCAAGGTCTGCCGAAGCACAGTGCCTGCAACACGCTGCCGCATCTGACATGCTGTCTCCAGCTTCCCATGCTGTCTGGTTCCACAACTAGCTCTGGAGTATCCCAAGTGCTCACCGCAGTTTGCAGCCCTGTCTGTCCCTGCAGCTGGGTTACCACTCCTTTCACCTCCTCCTGCTCACAGCCCAGCACACCTTGGTGTAGCACTCATTATTATTATATTTTATTAATCGATTCTATTTTTAGAACAGCTTTAGAGTTACAGAAAAACTGAGCAGATAGAGCAGAGTGTCCATATACCCTTCTCCCCACTCCACCCCCAGTTTCCCCTATCAGTAACATAAGTATGGTACATTTCTTTTTGTTACAACTAATTAAACAATATTGATGTGCTAAATAAAGCCTATAGTTTATTCAGATTTCCCTTTTTTCCTGTTGATTATAAAAAAAATTTATTCCTCTGTTGATTTTTATCTAATTTTTTATAGTAATAAAAAACACATAACATAAAAACACATAACAATAGCTCTCATTCTAAACTGGGACATTATATTTAGATGCACCTATGAAGGAATCCCCTCTGTCCCTTTGTGGGACTGAAGGAACTAAATTTATTTCATGATGGGCCACAATCCAAACACTATTCTACTTGAATTTAGTGAGAAAGGGAATTAAACTTTTGCCTCAAACCACAAATCACTCCCACTCAAGACTAACCTAGCCTGTGATTAGTAAGCAGTGTAAACAAAGATGCCTAGCCTTCTGAATCCCTTGTCTGATGTGGCTACAGCCTTTCCAGAGCAGGATGCAGGCCCATGACTGGCTTCCATGTACCACATGGTGTGCCCAAATCTGCCAAGTTCCTAAATCTGAGTGACTCCTGTCAGGCTGATTAGAATAAGCCATGGATAAGAAAGTTCAGATAAAGCTAACTAGATTCAACTCCTTCCTGCCCACCATCCTCCTTGCCCCTCTGAGGCATTTCGCACTGGTAGCAGCGTCCTCTGTCATGAGGTTCTCTCCTCTTGCCTCTGTGACTCTATCCCAAGCCAGGGAACCTGCCACCACTCTAACCACTTCTGCTTTTTTGCTGGTTCCTCTTCCCCATGCCTTCTCACACCCCTCCCTCAACATGTAACTGTGCCTCAATGTTTGGACTTTTGGCCTCTGGATTTCTCTCCCTCTTCTCACGTCTTCTCCTCGGCAGGAATGAAAAAATCAGGCAACCTATAAATAGAAGATTCCCAAATCTCTATGTCCAGCCCCAATTTCTCAAGCGAAACCTCATCTGTCTGCCACAGATATAAGGCAGATAAGTCATTGTTAGGAATGCAGCACTAGAGTCAAACTGTCTGGCTTCAAATCCTGGCTCTGTAACCTCCTTGTTGTAACCTTGAACTAATCTCTCTGTGACTCAGTTTCCTCATCTGAAAAGTGAAAATAGTGACAGTATCTATCTCATGGAGTTATCAAAATAATTAAATGAAATAACCGGATAAAGATATGAGAAAAGTTCCTGACACATCATAAGTGCTCAAAAAATGGTAATACAGGTCCTTTATCCTTTAGCCAAAACCCTTGGGGCCGAAAGTGTCTCAGAAAGCACTTTTGGATTTAGAGAGGTAGTGGTATGTGTTCTGTATGTTAAGTGATGCCCCTCCAGGGGGAAGGTGTCTGGGCAGCACTCCATGGCAGAGCAGAACGCTCACAGGCATTCCGTGCACCCCTCTGCGCTGCTTAGCCTCTCCTGAAGTTAGTTTGGGATTTTGTAACTACTTCTGACCAGCAGCTGGGAACAAAGTTGAGTTCTACACTCTCTTCCCTGGCAGCCACATGTGCCAGGTCAATGGAGTCACCTTCAATCAGGGTCCTTAAGTGACTGTGGGGAACACTGTCCCCCCTTCCCTGTGCTGGCCATATCTGTACAGTCACTAAGATTTAGGGTTTACCTGTTAAGAGCAAAAGCTAGTTTTTGTATTGAAAAGTATGAATATTCACAGTTAGTCAAGTAAATAAAGACTGTAAATAGCCCTGTGTCCATTCAGGCCAAGTTTTGTTGCCAAATGAATTTGCTCTAAATTTAAAAATAGAGAAATAAATTTTTAAAAACACCTTTTAGTTTGCAGTACTCTTTGGATTTTAGAGTTGCAGATAAGGGATTGTGTACCTGCAAAAGCAATATACACACATACCTCTCAGAGTATTTCACTGCAGTCGCAAACTCAACCCAGCCATGTGTGTCTGCATCAACTACCCTCCCGAACTAGTCCCCCTTCTCAGTGTTGCCATCTCTAATACTGGCTACAGGCTCAAACCTCTGAGTTCTGCTTGATTCTTTCCTTCTTTTCCTTTTCTCACAGCCAGACAGCAAGTTCCAATTCTCCCCTCCGGGGACTCCAGTATGAGACTCTGCTTCCCATTCTCTCAGTTGTCGCTCTCGGAGCCCCTTTCCCCTCCTGAATTCCTGAAGCAGCCTCTGTACTTCTCAGCTCCCCCCTTCCAGCACATTCTACATTCCTCCACAGTTTCACTCATCTTAACCACCGCTTTCATCACATCCCTTCTTTGTTCAAAAAGTAATCAGTGATACCCATGACCTATGGAATAAAGTCTAAGTTCTTTACTGTCATTCAAAGCCCTCTGGAATTGAAGCTCACTGAGTTTACCTAATCATCTCACTGTTTGTTCTCAAAGGGAACCCTCTCTCCAGCCAGATCAATGCCCACCCTATTTCCTGAAATATGCCATATACATCCCTTCCCCTAGGTCTTTAATAATTCAGCTTCCCAACCTGGAGTGCCATACTTCCTCCTTTCCACCTAAATAAACTCTTATACATCCTTCACTGCCTGGTTCCAGTGCCACCTCCTCCAGAAATGACTCCATAACTCCTTCGGCCCAAGTTCATCTTTTACTTTCCTGGCCTCCTGTGGCTCTCAGTATCTGTACCATATATTTAGGCATAGTCACATAGTACCTTAGTTTCTTTCTTTTTTTTTTTTTTTACATATTTCTCATTTCTCATAAGACTGCATGATTCCTAGGATACAGGGAATATAACTTATATTTCTTTGTCTAAGAAGGTTGAGTATAGGCCCATGTTGAACTGAATGGAGAGGTGCCACAGCTGCTGAGAAAGAAGTGCCAGTACAAAAATTCAGATCTAGGCAGGTTCAAGTCCCCTGCCCACCAGAGCTAATTTGGTGAAAGGAAGAGTGAGAGCCATGCCCAGGAGAAGGACAGTGCAGGCCTCCAGGCTGAGCTACAGATTTGGGAACTAAGGGGGCAACAGGAGTAACCAACGACACCAAACTTAAGCAGACATGACCTTCTCAAAGTTTGAACTCAACAACTGGATATGTAACCCAAGAAGACTCCCAAGAATTCAAAAAAACCTTTATTAAACAAAGGCTTGTGAACCTCTGACCTGGCAGAGGCCCCGGCCAGCCCGTGTCTCCGGTGCCCTCTCTCTGACACTGCAGTGCTCCCCCTCCCTGTAGTTGCCATATACCTTTGGCTCCCACATCTCTGGCACTGGAGTCCCTACTTTGCCAAAGAAAGTAAATAAATGAGAAGAAAAGAGCAACAAAAATAATTTTATTTGTGTGACTCAGGAAAGTCCTAAGAGATCAGTGGAAGAGGTGATTATAAAGTAACCTTCTTCCCTGCCCTAATTCTTTCTATATCTCCAGTCCCAGCATTGTGCCTGGCATGCAGCAGGGGCTCAGTGAGTATCTGAATAAATCAATGATGAAATAGTGTATTAGTTATTTACTGCTAGTTAATAAACTATTACACACAAAAAAGGAAGCTTCTTACAAAATAGAATATGAGGCTTGTATATTGTATTATGTTTTATTTTCAAACTAGCCAGCCTATCTTATCAACAACCCATGAAAGAGAAAGGAAGTCCTGAAGAGTCAGGTCTATCACAGTAAAAGCAAAAGACAGTCTGCTCAATCACTGACCCTGCGGAGGAACAGCTCCTAGAATTCTCCTCCTCTGTAACTGATAGCCAAGAGCCTGCCCTTCTAGCGCCTGCTATGAAGAAAGCAACTTTTCCATTCTTAAGCACCCACTAGTGAACATCTGGAGGGTCAGACCCAGACCCTGGGCTCTGTTCAAGCCTCTACCTACCACCATGATAAGATTCAAGGGAAACAGGAATCCATGGTAAAAAGGATTCTATTTTTTCTTCTACTGGGACTTTCATATATCAGGTTAGCTTCATAAGTCTGCAAAGGACCATCTGATATATAGTAACGTCAATCCAACAAAGGTAGAAAACCTTAAACCTTTCAGTTCCATGACAATCTGCATACTTCTGGTTAGACGCTTTCACTAGCGCTCATACCCACAATGCCCAAACATTAACAGAAGTGATGTAGTCACTACCACTTTACACCCGTACCTTGTTTTACAATGTATAAAATCTTTTGTATTCTGTCTATGACCTTACAACAACTTTCAGAGGTAGACACTATGCCTGTATTTTCAGATGGAAAAACTGAGGTTTAAAAAGGTTATCAGACTTACACGTGGTAAAATTACTGTGACCGGGAGTCAGAAGATCTGGGTTTGCTTCCTGGCTCTACTTAATATCTTTGCATAAGCACTTTGTAAACTTTAAAGTATTATAAACATGCTTATAGTTTAGCTTATAGTTGTTGTTATTGCTGTTAACTGTTGTTGTTGGAAGCACTCTCCAAACTGTAAAATCCCATGTTAATGGATTATTAACAACTCAATGACTTCTGGGCCAGTGTTCCTTTCACTACACTAAGCTGTCACCCTCACCGAGAAATAGCACCTGTTGATAAAGCACTGTTAGTTGATGACTGCTAAAGGGTCTGCCCTTCATGGCCTATAAAACCATCCACATGTCCAAGAACATACAGCCAGCTCTAACTGGCTGTAGGCTTCCAGGGACCTAATGTCCAGGTGGGAGAATACAGAGAGCACAGATCCTAACTCTTAGCACAATAGTTGAATAACCAAGCACCTCATACCCCTGTACTTCCGTAGCTGCTCAGAATGCTTAGTTTTTCTCAAATGTATTCTCTTTTTCAATTAATTGCCTAGCTTGTTTACTCAGGGAAGAGGATATCTGAAGTCTTGCCAAGCAGAGGTATTAAATTATGATTTCCCGTTCTTCCAGGCCTCAGCCCCCAAACGATTCTGTCAGTGAACCCCCAGCTCCTGTGGCATTCCTTGCTGTGCCAAGTTTGAGCCCCATGAGGCTATGCCAATCTCAGCACTGCCATTCTCACTCTGAGGCGCTGCTTGCCTCTGCCAACATCATTCCATCCCTGAACAAACCACCTTTCCTGGTGGCCAAAACACTCGGGTACTTTCAACTGGGACTCTGCAATTTGAATCTTCAGCCCAATTTGACATTTCTTAGACCAATTTGGCATCTCTTAGCCATTTAAATTAGGTTTTGATCTTTCAGTCCTCTCTCCTCCTAAGCATGGACCTTCTGACAGAAGAATTGCTACTGGAGAAAACTGTTTAATCCTATCCTAGGCCCAAGCAAACAAAAACAAGAATTTTTAAAAAGGGAATTCACTGTGTAAACTGTAAAGTCCTATGTTAACAGATTATTAACATCTCAAGACTCAGGCTGGGCTCTTTTCATTACATTGAGCTGTAAACACTTCTCCCCCTAAATGTTCCCACCATCCCCATCTCACCCCATCCTTCCTTGGAAATGCAATCACTGAGCCTCTCTCTCTCCTGCTTTCACGATTTTGCTGAAGACTATTTCTCCTGGTCAGAAGCTGAACATCTGCTATACTTCCCAGGAGAGACCATTCTACAACCTTGACTTTATTAAGGGGGAAGCTATTTTGAGGTTTTCATTGCCCTTTTACCCAATATTAGCATAAAACTTTGAGCTTCAATTTCTAAACAGCCATGCTAGTCCCAAGCTTCATATTCCCCCCAGATCCCCATGCCCCCGGAATAGACTCTTAGCTGGGATTCCCACTGATGGGCTTATCACAATGCATAGAAACTCATGACCTGTGTGGTGGAACGAATGTACCAAGGAGATGTGCACATCTCTAAGCATGTACTTAATCTCTTGCCCAACAAATCAATAGTCCCTTTTATAATATATAAAGTTGTGCTATCCAAGACAATAGCCATTAGCCATATGTAGCTATTTAAATTTAAATTAATTAAAATTAAATAAAATTTTAAATTCAGTTCCTCCACTACACTGGTCAGTACAAATATAGAACATTTATATCATCACAGAAGTTTACTGGACAGCGTTGATAGAGGTTGCTTATGAATAATACTGTTGTGAGAAATGGTGACAGCACACAGGTAATGAGTAACCAGTGCTCCCTGCAAATCCACTAAAACAATTTGTCCAGGAAATGAATTCCACACTCTTCCAGCACTAGTAGATTTAAAAGCACATTTTAGCTTTAACGGGTAATTTTGTTCCTTACCAAAAATTTCTTTTTCTCACTGGCCCCTGCACATGAGCTTGTAGTTACTGTGGGGCTGTTCAGAAGGGCTGAGCTGCTGCTGTTGTGTTTTTTCTTTAAAAGCAAAAAAACTGAGGTTAATAATTTGTATCCTTCATGCAACAGAAAAAGTTTGACGATATTCAAGTAAACCGTGGGTCCAAAGAGCTAGTACCGCTTGTTAAGATTATTTCCTCTATACTAGTCAATCCTTTTCACAGGCTTCTACCTTCATAACCACTGCCTTCACCCCAATAACACAGCAGCAGGCATGGTAAAAGATCAGGATTTTTCCTATAATAGCTTTTAGGCCTAAACAGGATTCCTAAAAGGTAATCTCCCTTCAAGGAATGATCAGAGACTACTCCACCCCTCCTCTTCTCTGCAGTGTCCATTTAGGTCTTCCAACTCAAGAAAGCTTCCCCTTTTCACCTACTAACTGACATCCACGCTAATAGTCCCATTTGGAGAAAGATCAGCTGACTGGAGCAGCGTTAACAAGCACACTCTACATAGGAAGACAGGAAGGAAAGTGAGGTCATTAGGCTCAAGCCTGGGGGAGGGGATTCACTTCTGGTAAAATGCTCCTTCCAAAAGCAGCTTTGAATAGAAGTGAGTTACAGCAAGTGAGAACCCACACAATTAGAATAATGTATGAAGACAGTACAAGAATGGGCCCTATTCTGTTGTTCCCCTAGTTCTGTAAGGTACACACAAAAAATAAAAGCAGCTTTCTAAACTATTCCTTATGTTATAACTGAAACAAAAGGACTTCGGGTCCCTAGTTTTCCTAAAGGCAGTAAATACTCTGGGAGGCTATATCTAGCCAACCTCAGACTGAAAAAGTTCTAGCCCCTTATACTTTCTCCAGGAACCAAGAGCACTTCTGAAGAATTGGCAGACAAGGTGCAAATGAGGAGAGAGAAGATTAGCTGATAACGAAGAGAACCACAAGGAAGGATATCATCAAACACACCAAACTCAGCCATCTGATACCCACCAGGAAGGAAAGCTCCCCGTCACTCACTCCTCTCTGTGGGCCAAAGGGCCTAGGCAACAGGGAGGTCAGTGACACTGGAGGCAAGAAGAAGGTTCTCAACAGCGCACAACTTTAAATGTTAACAAAATAGAAGCTGTTTTCCTAAAGAAGCACACAACTCTCAATAAAAGAGGCACTCTCAACTACCTGAGTTAATGGGGGGAAACAACTGTAAAGAACAATAACAAAATCACTCATTGTTACTTTCAGAATATATATGATGTTTTATTAAATAAATTTCCCTTCCTAATTACATTTTAAATAAACCAATACTAAAATTAATTAATTTTTTCTGAGTATATACTGTAAGATAGCTAAAAAGTTTCTGAGTTAGGGATCGTGAATCTGGATAAAATATTTGCCAAATGATCAGTAAAGGAAAAAGTATATGAATACTGTCCCCATAATTAGTGAAGAAATTATTCTTACTCTCCACAGATGAAACAGTATTTACAAGGTGAGATGCACAAGGCATTGGGACTCCAGATCACAACGCACACCTGGTTAGTACATATCACTTACCATTTAACAGACTTAAGGGAAGGGACCAATAGCACTCAAGCCTGTATCAGAGTATCATTGGCTTCTCACATATTTCCCACCTGAAAACCCCTCCCCAACAAATTCAGTTAACAGCCATGGCCGCACACACCTGCCTATTTGGGTGACCCGTTTCTTTGTTCTTCATGGTCTCATATCCAGGCACCCGGGGACGTCGGCTCATCTGGAGGGCCACCAGATCCTTCATGATTGAGTTCAATGCCTCCTGTTCGTCTGCAAAGAAAGAGAGCACATGGGCTAAGGTACTTTAATACAGACCACAGAAGTACTTTCACAAATTATATAACTAATACTCAGGGAATTCTGCCCAGGTGAAATGAGAGACCCTGTAACTATAATCACATGAATTTGCTATCTGTGAAAAGTAGATAACTGAGGTCAGACTATGGCAATTTGAATTTTAATGGATTCTTAACAGCTCTCCAATCAGATTTCTGGCAGCAATATCTACTAATTCACTGGGGGCAAGGGAGGTACAGACCAATTCTTCCAGTGCCAGAGAAACTCAACCAGGAAAAATAGATGAAAAGTTGGAGTGAAGAACACAGCACAGTGTAGTAGGGTACTGAGTGAAAAGATGAATTCATGGAGAGCTGATTATGGGAGTCAGTCAGACTTACTCCTAAACTCTCGTACACAGGAGAGCATATTTATTTATTTATTTATTTATTTATTGCGGTACGCGGGCCTCTCACTGTTGTGGCCTCTCCCGTCGCGGAGCAGAGGCTCCGGACGCGCAGGCTCAGCGGCCATGGCTCACTGGCCCAGCCGCTCCGCGGCATGTGGGATCTTCCCGGACCGGGGCACGAACCCGTGTCCCTTGCATCGGCAGGGGGACTCTCAACCACTGCGCCACCAGGGAAGCCCAGGAGAGCATATTTAAAAGGTACCAAACAAGGACCTCAGGTTGCTGCTTTGAACAAAAGTTGTTTTACAAGCCTAGCCTCTGAATGCCCCCTCCCAACTCTTTACAATTTTATAGGCCTTCTGCTTCCCACAGGGAAGTAAAAAGGCAGTTCTATTGTTTTTCTTCCCTAACTGACCAAGCAATGCATTGTCTCTGCCTTACTGGCATTAATTTTAATCCCCCTTTCTTGACATGGCATAGAGCACTAGAGTTCTCATGCAATGAAGACAACTGGCCAAAACCCAGAACCTAAACCAGCCCAATTCCATGTTTTGCAAAATCCTCCTAGGTCCTTCAAGAGATCCTTGTCTACTCAAACAGCACTGGAGAGTTGAAAATAAATCTGCTGATCTGCAAAGAAACATGAGGAATGAGCTGTTACACTTGCTTTAGTGACAAATGAGTCACTTAGGGACTTGGGGCACACCTTAAAAGAAGTACAAGACTCCACCCACAGAGTGTGCCTATCTTCTGCGCTTTATCACTGTCCCTTGAAAATACTCTAATACCCTGTGGAAAGGAAAGAGCAGCATGGAGTATAGGAAGTAAAGCGGCGTTATTTGCCTCTCCCCTCTTCCTAAACCAAATCTGCTCGGGTGCCCTACATGCCCTCTGAGGAGATGTAGCAAAGGAAGGAGAAGGGTGCCCCTGAAGAGATTTTTGTCTGCTCAGAAAAGTAAAATTAGATTTAAGACTTGCAGGAAAAACACCAGTAGCTTCCCAACTAATTCCACTTCAAAATATATACAGAAGTATGAGAGTGATATAGTTGTAGTATGAAAAGAATGAGGTAAATGAGATAATGAATGAGGAAGTGGGTATCTACAGAAAGACATCTGTCAAAATTACAACACACACATCCCATCAATTATTTTATACTTTCTCACAATTTACCTATAGGCTCCTTAAAGGGAACTTGTTTGGTTTTTGTTTTGTTTTTTAACCTCCCAACCAAGATTTTAAAACTAGAGCATAACATCTAAGCTAGGATGACTAGCTTATATATATGTATAACATATATATATAGGCTTATATATTAAGTTGGCTTATATATCATTAAACATTATATATGTACAAATTTATTGGGCCAACTGTAACAGTAAATTGGGGTCATTATGATTATGACTAGGTGGGTGTTTTCTGAGGAGCATCCAGTGATAGTCCTAACAGCAGAATGCATGTAGTTTTCAGTATCAAGGTAACCAGCCTTAGAATTGAGAACTTCAGTTGTCTCAACTCAGATATTGAAACAAGATGGATGTGAATATACACACACAGACACACGCATATGCTTTCCAAGTCAAATCCATGACAAGTATGACCAAAGAAATTGTTTCTAATTCTGTATAAGATGATGCTATTATAAGAGCTGGTTTATCAGGTTGACAAATTCTGTTTCCAGGAAGCTAACCAATTCCTGGCATTACTTAATGGATAAGAACTTGTTTGGTAGTTCCAGTGGTGAGAACACACTAGAGGAATGGTTTGGTTCTATCTCTTGAAATCTGGGACAACTGACCCAAGTGAAACAAAGTAATAGAATCTGATGTTGTGTCAAAGTTGCATATATTTCTAGAGGCAAACGGGTTCTTTTTTTAAAAAATAAATTATTTATTTTTGGCTGTGTTGGGCCTTCGTTGCTGTGCGCGAGCTTTCTCTAGTTGCGGCAAGCGGGGGCTACTCTTCGTTGTGGTGTGCAGGCTTCTCACTGCAGTGGCTTCTCTTGTTGCGCAGCATGGGCTCTAGGTGCACAGGCTCAGGAGTTGTGGCACACGGGCTTAGCGTGTGGGATCTTCCCAGAACAGGGCTCGAACCCGTGTCCCCTGCATTGGCAGGGGGATTCCTAACCACTGCACCACCAGGGAAGCCCTGGTTCTTAAACTGATACTTCAAACTGAGGACATGGATAAAGACAGGAAGCAAATCGAGTGGTTCTTTCAGGCATTTCTTCCTGGATTGGAATTTTAACTCAATTATCTGTGCTATTGTACTCTTTCCTTAAAAAATAAAAACAAACAAACAAACCTTTTAAAAACACATAGCAGCTTTCTTAGAGTGCAGCAGTCAGTTATATGGACTTTGGAGTCAGAAAGACCTGGCTTTAAGAGGCCTTAAACAAATTACTTATTCTCCCTAAACCTCAATTTCCTCATCTGTAAAATGGAGATAATAAAAGTATCATTACACAGAGCTGCTGTGAAACTTAAGGGAAAAAACGAACAAACAAAAAACCTTACAAAGTATTCCTCATGGTACCTAACACTTAGTAATGCTGAAAAAAATGCTGGCTATTATTTTTAGTAATGGAGAAAAGGTTAATGTTGAAAAAAATGCTGGCTATTATTATTAGCAATGGAGAAAAGGTTAATGGGAAAAGGTTAATGTTGAAAAAAATGCTGGCTATTATTATTAGCAATGGAGAAAAGGTTAATGGAGGCCACAATCTATCCTAATATTTAATTGTATTTCTGAATTTTTATTATTAATCATTAACAATAACCATTTACTGAATACCTATCATGTATTATACATTAGACAGTTTTGAAAGATACTTTAAGGTATTCAAACTCTAGGGGTAAAAAGACAAAACACACAAATAGAAGGTTACACAAATAAAGACTGAATTAGACAAGAAACAAACCAGAATACATAAACACATGTGTAAAAAAAATTTTTTACAGTGTGAGTAGCAAGAGATTATATAGATGATTTTACAGAATAAAGAGTTTTCCAGAAAAGCAAGCTGTACCAGCTACGCAAGAGAACTTTACAAATAAACTGAGGAGAAGGACATGAAAGCAAGTGAGCGGTGGAGGAAAAGAAGAGGTCAGGGACTGATCCTCAGAGAATAGTAACGCTATCCAGTAGAGTAGGAAGAAGATGTGCTGGCACAGAAGCCTTTAAGAAGACTGGGAAAAAACAAGAATGACACCACAGAAGGTCAGACCAAAGAATAGCAGGGGCAGGCAGAGGCCAGGCAGGTCCAATAGGATAGTAGAGGCAGAAACAATTTTACAGGGAATAGAGAAGCTGGAGATTAAAAGAAAATTGGAAGTAGTGGAAATCAACAATTCATTTATGAACTTTACACGTGAACAAGTTGAGGCAGAGGTAATAGTATGCTATAAGCTTGAAAAGATTTCCGAAGGATGGGGGTGGTCTGACACACTTAAAAGCTACCAGAAAGAAGCACAGAGGAAGAAGTTAACTCTAGAGATTAGGAGGTTAAGGATCTAGGTGTGAGGAATATTCACAGAAAAAGAAAAGAAGCGATCTATAAAACTAGGTTTACAGTTCAGGCTTAAAAAGTGGAAGCGGGCTTCCCTGGTGGCGCAGTGGTTGAGAGTCCGCCTGCCGATGCAGGAGACACGGGTTCGTGCCCCGGTCCGGGAGGATCCCACATGCCGCGGAGCGGCTGGGCCCGTGAGCCATGGTCGCTGAGCTTGCGCGTCCGGAGCCTGGGCCCGTGAGCCATGGCCGCTGAGCTTGCGCGTCCGGAGCCTGTGCTCCGCAACAGGAGAGGCCACAACAGTGAGAGGCAAAAAAAAAAAAAGTGGAAGCTCTTCAGCAGTCTCAAGCAGACAGCTATCCATAATTATCCAGCGGCGTGTACTTTTCCTTCTCCCCATACCCTGACCTAAGGCATGGGGGCTGCCAGGCAACACACTTCTCTCTCGTTAGTCCCAGCAGGAAGTCACTCTTCCAGACTGAGCTATTACTTCTATCTAAAAGCAGGGTCCTAAGGCACTCCCATTTACAAATTCCCTTGGCTTAAAACCCAGAAAAGTTTCCAGAAGCAACATGTCCTTCGATAAACATTGTTGTCCTGCATGATGCCAGACACTCACCCTTTTCCATATATACAACCCCCAAATTTAATCTTTGTTTTCATTTAACAAACTACGTCTTCACCTTGCTCTACCCAACTCTGCCAGATCATCTGATCACACTGCTCACTCAGGAGATCCTGTGCTTCAGGGTGTCTGTGAGTCAGATTTTACTATCTTACTGTTCATGACATGTTACATACTCGCACTGCCTCCACCCTCTCCATACCTGGGCAAACATCATTTCATAGTAAGTATAAGCAAAAAGGTCTGATCCTCAACCCACAAGAAACATTTTTCCTTTTTCCTTCAAGGCACTGGTTGAATCTTCGCTAAATCTCAAAGTCAAATTCTGGTGTTTATTTTTCTGTTTCTGGGATATAACTGCCCTTCAATATTAACTGATGACTTAAAATTTAAAAATACATATTACAAAGTAAGCTATTGCTTCCTCATAAAAATCAATATATCACCATCATATTTTATTTTAATGGTTCATGAAATTAACCTTAGAGGTCTGAGGACTATAGGATAATGTATGTCAATCCCAAAACTACAGAACTGATCTCTCCCTCCTAGGTACCTTTACAATTTTGATGAAGTACCTATAACACCTCATTGCACTGGTTTGTTTACATGTTTTTGGTTCACCTCACCTAACTGTAACTTCTTAAACACAGGATAAACGTATGTACAGGGCCTAACACTATATCTGACACCTAAGAGATGCTCAATAAATGGGCAAAGAAAAAATGGATAGCTTACATAGTCAGAACCAAGAACACTGCTTCTTCCTCTATGTATTCCCCTAAGTAATGCTAAGTTGGACTGATACTTTTTACAAATGCCTAAAATTCAGTTTTAAAAACCAATCAACATTTTGTAAAGTATCAGAAATCTAGTCGTGACAATAGCCATGTTGATTCATTAAACTGTGATCCCAATTTCAGTCAAAACAGTTGCTAACTATTTAGAGTATACACAGGTGGTCAGATTCTAGCTTGGTCTAATTGGGAGCTCCCAACAGACTTGAAACCCTAGAGACACAAGGCATCTGTAAATCACAACGATTCTGACTTCAAACCAAGTTATCAAACCAGAACCACAACATCCTAAATCCTATACTCAGTTCATGATCGTTTCCAGTAACATTTCCAAGTTGTTGCATATTTTTCAGTAATACTTTCCACTAAATTTTAGATTGCATTTATAGAGTCCAAATAAACACTAGTAAATTAATCGTAGGTGTTATTAACAGCATTTGCCACTATAATTACTAAAACTAGGAGAGAATTTTGGTGTGACCAAGAAAAAATGACCAGTCAAGCCCAAATTTTTTCTTATAACCACATAGTACAAAGCCAAAAAAAAAAAAAAAAGACTATTTCCTATTATTTACAAGGATAAGTGTAATTTCCACTAGAAATTTACTGGGGCTAACAGCCAATACAAAATCTGACCTCTTTTCATTACCAACCCAAGTTGTCAAACAAGCTTGAGTCTGGGGCTTAGAACAGCTCAGGAAAATATGACTATTAACCAAGGAACCTGCAGGGCAGGAACTCAAATTAGTTTTCGTCCTTTCCTCACTGGGCTGGAGTTTAACAAGTATAATAAAAGTATTAATAAGTCTATGCTTCTCTCTTATTACCCCTTGAATTTATTTAGGACTGCATGCAGCAACTAAAGCATACTAACCTGGGAATTTGATTTTTCATCATTTATATCACCAAAATGGAAACTAGTATTTAAGAGAGACTCTGTGTGTGTGTCTGTACATATATGCTTGCTGAGCCCTATACAAAGCAAACTAAAGGCCAGGTTCTAAGAGAATTCAGTATCAGCTCTAATTGCAGGTCAAGGTCATCTACTAAAAGGAAACCGAGAATGGTATGAGGGGAGAGTGCTGAAGAAAGCCAGGCAGTGGTTCTTAAATCAGCTTGCCTAATATACTGCAACCACCAGGCAAGTTAATTCTCCCCTCACTGTCTCACTTTCTTCATGTAAAAACTGACATGGGGACAAATGAGAAGACACTGAGTTTTTGGTCCTTTTTCCTTTGGGGCTCTGGACCCTACCTATATAGTTCCTTTCCTCCTCATTATTGTCTCTCCATACACTCACACACTTAAACTTTTTGAAATTTTTTTTTTTTTTTTTTGCGGTACACGGGCCTCTCACTGTTGTGGCCTCTCCCGTTGCGGAGCACAGGCTCCGGATGCACAGGCTCAGCGGCCATGGCTCACGGGCCCAGCTGCCCCGCGGCATGTGGGATCCTCCCGGACTGGGGCACGAACTCGCATCCCCTGCATCGGCAGGCGGGCTCTCAACCACTGCACCACCAGGGAAGCCCCTGAAAATATCTTGAAATGTGAAAACAGGCTGACATCTATTTTATTGCTAGGCATGCAATGTAGTCAACGCATCTGGACACTCTAACTGACTTAGCAGTTGAGAAAGTGGGGAGTAGGTCTGCACACCCTCAAGTATTTCACACTCCCCTTTGGGACTTAAGACTGTCCCCGCAGGACAAAAAGGAAAGACTTAGAAAGATTATGGCAACTGTAGGCTCACAAATCAATTCAAAGATTTAGTTCAATCATCAAATTCCAGAACACAAAATAAATGTATGAAACCTGGGGAGGACAAGAAGAATTATGTGCCCCATTTATAGTAAATGTTCAATGAGTATTTGGTGAATTATGTATTTAAATACCAGGCCTCACTGGGTTCCTTTTCTGCTTACTGTCACAGACTTTTCCCAGAAAAGCAAGCACTTCTGAAGTAAAGCATGGGAAGGAAACAGTAAGCCCAACAAATGAACAAACCCATCTCTTACTGTATGAGGGGCAGTATGGAACAGAACAAGGTAATTCATTCAAAGCCAGAGTGTAAAGATGGGCCACAAAAGAATATCTGCCCCATGTGACACAGCAAACATTTAACCCCCTACAGAAACGACTTGACCTTGCTATAGGGCAAATCAAATATTAATGTTCCCTCTTCACAGATGCAATCAATGGCCGTGCAAATGATCTTTTTACTGACTTTTACCCCTTGATTATTTATGACAATACCAAATACTTTACAAAACTTGCCATTGCAAACAACAGTATCAAAATAACTGATCCAACAAGAGAAGCAAAGTACATCTAAAATGTTATTTGCTACTTAATCTAGTCCAATAGTCATTTGGTAAATTACCAAAAAGGACATAAAATATAATTCAGTTCAAATGCTGCGTGTGGAAGACATTAAAAGCTTTTCTTAGATTACATCTTCACAACAGAAGTTGCAAATATCGATTAAAAAGGAAATGATTTCATAGAGATTCTTTTGTGTAGTGAATGTTTCTCTCTTTCAAAAGTTACATAATTTCAGGGATACAGCTAGATTAAAATAATGGATGTAAAACACTACAAGATTTTTCGAAAGGTAGGATGTGTATTATAACTGGCAGCTCCGCGACCAATTCCTAACCTCCAGCAATCTGCATGCAGCTCGCATTTCTCAACCGCGCGGTTGATAACAGTGATTGCCGTTTTAATCACCTCCCAACCTATCTCCCTGCACGCCCTCCCCCCTGCGCTGGGGCGCGCACAGGGCTCGAGAGCAAGCCCCGGGAACTCTCACAGGCCAGCCTGTGTGAGCAAAGGGAAGGAAATGACACAGGCAGGAAAAAAAAGCAAATCAAGGAAAAGACACAACAGCAGCTGGGCCTGCACCAGCCTCCAGCCCGGGCCCCACACTGCGCTCGCGCTCCCCCGCCCTCGGGCTCGCGATCCGGCTCGCTCGGCCCGGAGCGGGCTGCCCCGCCGAGCATGGGCCCTCGACCCGCCGCCGCTTCCTTGGGATGCGCCGGCCGCGCGGCCCGGAAGGAGACTGCCGAGTGGGCTCCGTCGGCCGGGGCCGCCCCGGCGGGCCGAGAAGCCAGAACCCCCGCCCGGGCCGCGGAGCCGCTAAGCCGCGAGCAGGGCGGGCGGGCGCCGGCGGTCCACAGCCCCGGCCCGGCTGGCTGTCCATGCCTGTCAGGCGGCGGCCCAGGGTCCTCCTCCCCTCAGTCCGGGGCGGGGCAACGCGAAGCAGCGCGGGCACAGGCCGGGGCGGTGGCGACACTCACCCATGGTGGCGATGGCGGCGGCGGCGTCTTGGGCCCGAGTGTCACCTCCGCAGCCGGGGCTGCATGCCGGGGGCCCGGGCGGCGGGGACGGCAGCGGGCCTGGCTCCGCGCAGGGGGCGCGGGCTGCGCTCAGGGCCCCCGCCGCCTCCCCAGGCTCCGGCTCCGGCTCCGCCCGCAGCCGGGCGCTGTGGCATGGGCAGGGTGGCCCGCTACATCCCCGGCGCTCCTCGGCTCGGCCCAGCCCGGCCTCGGCGGCGCCGCTCGGCCCGCCCGACCGCCAGCCCCTCAGTCCCGCAGTCGCTCGGTCCGGCAGCCGTTCTCCACCTCAGGAACGCTCCGAAAAACAAACCGCTGGTCGCGCAGCTCGCCCCCTTGTCTGTCACTCACCCCAGCGCCCGCCAATCCTAGGCAGTCGCTGGACCTTGGTACCCCCCCCCACTCACTTCCCCAGCCAATACCAAGGAGGAAGTCGCTGCCCCCGCCACCCCTGCTCTCCCCGCCCCCGCTCTCTCTCCAACATCCTAACTCTCAGCCGCCAGCTAATCATCAGCACCACTTGATGAACCAATCCCGCCTACTCTCTCAGGATTCCAATAGGCGAAGCCAAGGCAGTTTCCGAAGGCTGTCTACCGCCTGCCAATCATTGAAACAGCTCCCGGTTCACTCCGCTGCTAGCCAATCACATAGAGGGCTCTGAGCACCCTCCTCTGCGCATCCCTCGCAGGCTTGCCCTCCCTCTCTCCCTGGGAGGTGTGGGTCGCTCCAATCACAGCTCGTGCTTGAGGCTCCGCCCACATTCCCACCTCCCGTCAGTCACCCAAGGCTCGGCGGGCGCGCGGGCTGGCGCGGTTCCCCGCCGGCTACTTTGGGGCTGGAGTTTGGGAAGGCGGCTGGAGGGGCCCCTTGGCCTCCCGCCCTCCCGGCTCTCGGCGGTCTCTGAGGCTGAGGTCCTGCCCCTCCCTGTGCCCACACCGGGCGCGTAATAAGCGGGGAGGGTTCTGGCTCTGAGCGCTGTCCGGCATGTGGCCACCTCTGCCGCCGGATCCCCAGGCAAGTCCTCCGGTCCAGACGCTGCGCTTGCCAGGAGGCAGAAGCGGCTTACCACTGCCCGCCTTTTCCTGGGTCTCACACCTCCAGGGCCACACTCTCCAAGGGTCTCGGGTAGTGCCGGAAAGTGGGTCCTAGGAATCTGCTGGCCAGGGCCGAAACCATTAAGTGCAAAGCCAGAGAGGTTCTTTCGGGAAGAAAACTTGTTTTTTCTCCTGGTCATAAAAGCAATACAAGCTCTTTGTATTAAAATTGAAAAAAATAAAACTTCCACCCCAGAGATAATTTTATCTTTCCTACCTAAATATACAACGTTTGATAAAAACGGCTTCACATTGTTTTGTAGTGTGCTTACATTTTATCGTAAGTGTTTTCCGGGGCCACTGAATATTGTTCCAAAACAATTGTACTGGCTGCATGATACTTCAAAATAGAGATGACCATAATTAATTTTCCCAACCCCCATTGTTCAACATGTTATACACCCAGATCTTCAGATTCCAAGTCCTCCACAATCCGGGTTCCCTTCCTCTGGCTTCTGTTCTACTGTAATATAAATCAGACGACAGAATCATCTTCCTCTTGTTTTCAACTGTCAACTAAGAACCTTTAGTGGTGGCTTTGCCTTGGTATCAAATCTCTTAAGAATTACCTTAGATTTCTCTCTTCTCTCTTTCTTTACACCCACCCCTCCCCCCACCCCACGATTCAATCAGGCCCCTTGTCTGTTATTTTTTTCCTCCAACAAGCTTTTGTCTGTCATTTTCCCACTTGAGTAGATCCCTACCCAGTTTATTGTAGTTCCTTAACTATAATAACTTCTCTTTTCTGGGAAGGGGAGGTAAAGCAGAGAGAACTAATATTTATCAGTCATTTTCTATGTGCCAGGCACATCCTCTCAATCTTTTCAGTAACTTTGAGGTAAGTAGTAGTACTGGTGTTTGAATGATGAAGGTGAAGCTCAGAGAAGGTAAGTATCATGTCCAAGTGGTAAAGCCAGGATCCACATCAGGGCTTTCTGACACCCAAAGGCCATGCTCTTGCACATTTCTCAACTGTGTTTTTCATTATCACCCCCCCTAAGGAGAAAATTTTTAATTACTTAAATTTAAATTCTCCCTAATGTGAGAAATTAAATATTAAGGGATAAGATTTTGTCAGGTAGGGCTGAGCTTTGAAGCCCATATACCATCATATTATCGAAGATTTTTTTCACCTCATAAGAATCATTTTTCGTCCTGTTGGGCATATCACCCTGTTAAGAATGTGTGTAATAGGCCAGTGCTGGAGGTCACAATCTGCCAATCTGAGGCTCAGATCTGACACTTAATTTTACTGAGCTGTGAAATAAATATTAAAAAAAAAAAGACATTTATGCCAGTGGAAATGTAGGACCCACTCCTAGATTTAGGAATACTTGCCTGTATTCAAAGGTCCATTCAGCAGCTTCTCTTGGAATGTCTAAAACACAAATCCAATTTAATGTGTTTTACACTGAACTCTTGATTCTTTCCCCCTCCCCCCACAAACCTTGCTCCTCTGTTTTCCCAATTGTTAAAATACAAACCTAGGAGGCGTCTTCCTTGATTTTACTCTTTCCCTAACATCCCTCTATCCAGTCATCCAGCAAGTCTTTTCAGCTCTCCTTTCAAAATGTATCTGAATCCAACTACTCACCACTTCCACCCTAGTGCAAGCCACCACCCTCTCTACTGTATAACTGCCCTAGCCTCCTAACTGGTTTCCCTGTTTCCTCTGTGGCCACCCAGCAAATGATTCTCCACATAGCAGCCAGAGTGATCCTTGTAAAATGTAATGCACATCATGTCACTCCCCTGCTCTCAACCCTCCAATGGCTTCCCACCACACTTAGAATAGAATCTTCCAGGCCCAACAGAAGCTGGCTCCAGCCATCCTCTCCTACGTCAACTCTCCTGCTCCCTCAATCGCTCCTGCCACACTGCCATTCTCACCATACTTTGAACCTACCAAGCTCAGGACCTTTGCACTTGCCATTTGTTCTGCCTAGAATGCTCTTCCCTAAGATGTTCCCACAGCTAATTCTTGCATTTCATTCAGGTCTCTGCTTAGATATCAACTATTAAGAGCGCCTAAACACACCATCCAAAATAGCCCCTCTCCCCTCCATCATTCTGTATTTCCATATTCTGCCTTATTTTTCTTCACAGTGCCTGAAATTATATACTTATTGTCTTTCTTCCAACTACAATGAACATAAGCCGTGTAGGAAGAGGGATTTTGTCCTGTTCACTGCGCTATCACCAGCACTTTGAACAGTGCCTCGTACATAGTAGCACATGCAATACAACTACATTAAGTCTTTAGCTGAAAAGAGCCTTCTGATTTTTCTTCTACTTTACTACCAACTGCTTTCTTTGAGGGCTTCATTTCTGCTGCCTGCTGCTTAACCAGCCATCTCAAACATTCCCAGGCTGCATTTACCATACAGGGCTATCTTCAGGGCTATCTTCTGAACTTCAGAGGCATCACCCATTGAGTACCCCACAGGCACCTCAAATTCTACAGGTCCAAATTGAACTGATCATTTTCCTCCATAGTTCTGTATATCCTCTCTCCATCTTCAGTTGCCCAAGTTGGATGCTTTTGAGTTATCTAACTTGGAGAGCTTTCTCTCCATTTCCCTTCCCCCACAGCTAATCTTGACCATGTCTCCAGTCTGTCCACTCGTCTCCCAGCCCCAGCTCCACCATCCTAGTTCAAACTCCCAAAATCTCTCACTTGGATTACTTGGTTTAACAGCCTCTCAAGATCACTCCCATCACAGGGTGATCCTTTAAAACGGATACCTGATCCTGTCATGCTCTGCTTAAAAATTTTAAGGCTTCCCTGGTGGCGCAGTGGTTGAGAGTCCGCCTGCCGATGCAGGGGACACGGGTTCGTGCCCCGGTCTGGGAGGATCCCACATGCCGCGGAGCGGCTGGGCCCATGAGCCATGGCCGCTGAGCCTGCATGTCGGAGCCTGTGCTCCGCAAGGGGAGAGGCCACAGCGGTGAGAGGCCCGCGTAAAAAAAAAAAATTCAAAAAACAAATATTTGGGACTTCCCTGGTGGCACAGTGGTTAAGACTCCGTGCTCCCAATGCAAGGGGCCCGGATTTGATCCCTGGTCACGGAACTAGATCCCACATGCATGCCTCAACTAAAGGAGCCGGCGAGCCTCAACTAAAGGAGCCGGCGAGCCTCAACTAAAGGAGCCGGCGAGCCGCAACTAAGGAGCCCACCTGCTGCAACTAGACCTGGTGCAACCAAATAAATATTTTTTTAAAAAACTCAGAATTCACAAGATATAAATTAATTAGGCTTCACTCTACTGGCTCTTAAAAAGTCAAAGTGTTCAACATATAATTCTTAAAAAAAACCCAATTATTTGTTGAATAAATAAGTGAACTTCAAATGGGTATGTTAATAATTGAATGTAACTTCCACAAGTGTGCCCTTTTAGCTATGTATTTTATCTACTCTATGTTGTCTCTCTCCTCACTCTTCATTTTCTCCAGGTGAAGTCTCCCAACTGGGCCAGGCCTTCTCAAGTCTATTCCCCTAGTTTTACACTGAGTAGATGCTCCTGGTTAAGCACGTGAGTCTGACCCCAAGACTCATTAGGCAGCCAATCACATACCAGCTGCACATTTTCCTTTTTTCTTCCAAGAGCATAGGACACATGACAGGGAACAATAAATACAAATGAATAAATTTCCTTAAGGGATAGCTCAATGAATTTGGTGTAAAAAAAAGAAAACAAACCAAAAAACCTATCACCTAATTTGATGAAAATTCCTTTAATTCAGAGGTAAAGTGGAAGATATTCAGATTACCAGTTCAACCGGTTAGTTTATCCGCATTGTTAAGAAGTGATGTACACAGAAGATTTTTACATCTTCTTTACATTTTTATATATTGACATTTACTTCTAAAGAAAAATTGCTTTTTGTTTTGAAATTCCACTTCTATAAATTTATCCTAAAGAATACTTTGCAAGAGAGCAAAGGTAAAGAATGTTCATCGTAGCATCTTCTGTAAGATAGACAACCCAAATGTCCATTGATAGAGACTAGTTAAATAAATTATGGCACATTAATTAATAAAATAAAATACTATGTAGCTACTAAAAAGAATGAAGCAGACGTCTCCCTTCTAATATCAAAAGGAATCCAGGATATATCTGGGGGGAGGGGGCGCAGGAGACAGGTTATAAAGCAGATATATATAGGGTGATCACATTTCAGTTTTTAAAAAAGTTCTTTCACACTTAGTGGGAAAAAAGGCCAACATACACTGAACACTTCCTATTGCCAGGCACTGTTTTTTAAGTGCTTAGCATATATTAACTTATTTAATTCTCAAAACAGCCTTATGATATAGATGCTATTATCCCCATTTTATAGATGAAGAAATAAGTACAAAGAAGTTAAGTTCTTCCCCAAGGTTGCTAGCAACTGACAAGAGTCAGAATTTTTTCCCCAGCAGATTGATATCAATGAGTAGAGCAGACTGTTAACGGTGGTTATTATTTTAGGAGGGTAGGATTAGATGGGACTTTAATTTTTTTGCTGTATATTTCTATAAGGTTTGACATTTTAAAAAACAATAAGGGGGCTTCCCTGGTGGCGCAGTGGTTGAGCGTCCGCCTGCCGATGCAGGGGACACGGGTTCGTGCCCCGGTCCGGGAGCCTGCGCGTCCGGTGCTCCGCAACGGGAGAGGCCGCAACGGTGAGAGGCCGCAACGGTGAGAGGCCCGCGAACTGCAAACCCAAAAAAAAAAAAAAAAAAAAAACAATAAGGGTTACCTTTTTGGCACAAACCAAAGAAAGATAAAAAGAGGAAAAAGTAAAAACTTCTATCCCATTCACTGTCTGGGGATAGAATAAAGAGAGAAAGTGATTTCAGTCAAGACGAGTGTAGTATCTATCATGACACTCTCTTTTGTGAGATCTACTGGCTCATTTATTTTCTCTTGATAGAATGTCTTCAGAGGAGTCCTCAGGGATTCAAAAGTTGAGGACTCTTAGAGTGTGAAGCTTTATTGACAGTTGTGCTATATATTTCTGATAGAAAAAAAAAAGTAACTCAACCACACGACTGAATTTCCGGAGTTGGCTAGAGGCAGAGTCTTCATTGTTCCTGTCTGATTCAGCGGGGCCCCTGGCAGGGTTGGGGCAGCTACATACCACACGAGCACTTCTCCTAAGAGTCAAGGCTATGGACAGAGCCTGTCACTGATACTTCCATTCCACTGAAAGGAAACTTGAAAATGAGCCTGAGCCAGCTCAAGGCTCTAAATGATTTTGTGTTGCTAAGACAATGACCAAAGATAAGGCAAAGGCAAGCCAGGACCAGACGCTATTCTTTTGACTTTAAGGTACATCTGAATCCCACCCTCTCACATGCTGTCTCCCTAACAGGACAATAATGTGACTAGTTTTCTTTTTAAAAAAATGCTTCCCTGATAAAAGTAAGACACGATTATTGAAAATAAAACTCAATTATAACATCACCACCCAGAGATAACCAGTTTTGATATTCTGGTATACTTCCTTCTAGTCTTTTTTTAAAAGTTCATATATAAAGTATGATATATATTTTAACATTTGGACCATACTATACATATAGTTTTGCATCTTTGTTTTTCACTTAACATTATATTGTAAACATTTTCTCTGACATAAAATATTCTTTGAAAAATAATTTCTAGTGGCAGAATAACTCATACCCTCTTTACTTAACTATTCAGTTAAATAGTTAACTATTTAACCTATATAGCTAAGGGTCTCTTTACCAGATCTAGAGGCAGAGCAGGTCCAAGTAAGCTTTCATTTCTGCCTTTCCCATACTAATTGCAGGAAAGACTGCAGGGCACCGCCAGGGGTCAGTGAAGAGCTGTTTAGTATGTCTTGATGCAAGAAAACTGGTCACACAAGAATTCACATTAACAAATCCTACCTATTAGATTAGAGGACTATTCACATGAGTAACCAAGTTCCCTTCTAGAGCAGGCTTCCTTAGTACAGATTTCTCAGATCAGAATTACCATATTCCTCCAAATTAATTTATATTCAACATTTATAATAGACCTTGGTTTATTTTACACAGATGTAGTTCTCACCTGCTTTGGTATGAGATCATCTGTGCATAAAATACTTGGCCTGACTATTTTATAGGTTTGTTTTGAAAATCAAATAAATAAAATATGAAAGTATCTTATAAGTTAGGAAGTGGCATTTAAACTTTACATTGCCCTATTTTAATGATGTGCTATTCAGATATTTAGGTGAGTTATCTCCTATAAAAACTAAAGAATGCCAGGTAGTACCAAAATTATGAAATGAGGCACGATAACAGATTATTTCATTGGTTTTCCTCCCTCTAGCCTTCACTCTCCAGCTGTTGAAGTCATCATGGAATTAGTAATCTGGTTTTCCTAGAAGGTGAAGTTATCATTTATAGCCAATTTGGTTTTAGTTCTTTTCCATCCTCATTTACCTAAGAGTCCTTCAGGAAAATTACTCTGAGCTCAGAACTGGCTTAAACAACTTACAAGAAGGTGAATAATCGGGATCAAAAAGCCGCTCCAGGCCCGACACACTTGATGGGCTCCAGCACAGGTGGTTGGCACTCCTTGTCTCTCTAAACCCAGAAGTGACTCAGGAACAAAAGGCACCAAGGCCCCTATTCCCCACCTGGCCAGGATTCTGACTCAGCCTTCTTTCTGTTCTTATCTCCTTTCCAGTTCCCAGTGCCCCATCATCTGGAATCAGGGATGAAAAGGAGCCAGGGTTCGGCATTCTGGGGATCAAGCAGCTTTCAAAACCAGCTTGGTGTAGCCCTTCCTGAGTGCAGCCCACTGACAGGTCCACTCTGAGCAATCTCAGAACACAGAGGGATCCAGGCAAAGCAGGGCCTGGAGTCCCTTATCACTGGCACTTGATCTCCTTCAGGGCTACAGCCTTAAGCTCTCTGACAGAAGAAGGGTACAGAGGCCACACAAAGAGAACAAGGATGCATGCACAGCACCTCACATTGCCCTGGGACAGCTCCGGTAGAGAGCAATCCTGTATCTTCCCCCTGAGGTCCTACGTCTTAGAGTGGACCTAACACAGGGCATCAATTGAACAGCTTGTAAGTGCAGTTCCTGGTACACAGTAGGTGTTTGATCAATATTAGTTATGTGAAAGAATGACAGGTTTAAGCCATTAGATGAGCACTAGAGCACAAAGTACCTGGAGGGAGCTACATTTCTATGGTCAATCAAAAAAATAAAGGCTTGGGATTGGAGTAGTGGAACTAAGCCTATAGACTTGAAAGGAAGTCAAAAGGGTCCCAGCAACTGGACACAAACCCAGGAAAACTCAAGAGACATACAACAGCAGTGCAGCAAACCCAGATCAACAACTGTTATTATTTAAGAGCAGTTTCTAGTACATGGGCCCTCAGGGCACCTACCATCCCCACAAGGGCCAACTTCCTGAGATCAGAATCTGACCAGCTGACTGGCCTCACTCTGCATCCAGAAGGATGTGGAGGGACTCACCTGGGAGGGCACTGAGACACCAGCAGAGCCGACAAAGAGGCTTCACAAAAGTGCAGGGATTCCGTTGACCACAAACTACAGGTCTTCTGCTTCCTAACCTGCTAGACCACACACCGCCCTGACCTGCTTGAGTCTCAGAGGACGCTGCAGAAGCTTGTGCTCCAGAATAGGCTGCCGGGGGGCACGTACAGCCTGGCTACTCAATGTTGTCATAGACGTGGATCACGTCATCGTGGTTGCCGAGAGCCTGGATGAGATGGGCAGCCTGCTCCAGGTCAGGGTCAGCCAGCCGCACCTTTGTGTTGGGGATGAACTCTAGCATACAGGACACAGAACACAGGCCCAGGGAGTCCAGCTTCTTCCTCACTTGATGCAGTGAAGAGGCATCACAAATAAACTAGGAACAAAGGAAAGTCAGGAGGTAAGTAGCCAGGAGATAACAGGACAAAGCTGGACAGAAGTTTGCAAAACCTGAATGGAATTACTGTATCACTGGGTTTAAGTCTTCACTGGCAGAAATAGGGTTTTCAATGTTCTGAATCCTTCTCATCGTCCTCAAGAGAGTAAGCCCTATCCGGTATTCTCTTAGTAAATGTCTGTGCAATATGTGAGCTCTTTATCTCACCTGTACCCCGGGCACAGGAAAGAAGAGACTGACAGAAGCATGCCTTAACATGTCAATCAGGGGCCTCTCGGAAGTCCACCAAACACTAAGGCTTCATACTCACTTTAAAAATGTTCGTTTCCTCTTCATCTTCAGTTTCCTTGACATCCTCAGCTCCTGCTTCTATTGCCAGCTCCAGGGCACGCTCTAGATTCACAGCTTTCTTCTCTTTGTCCTCCACTCCAACCACGATCACCCCCTTTTTGTCAAAGGAGTGGCGAGCTCCTTCAGCCATCATTCCCCTAATAGGAAAGGAAATGGGCCAGAATGAATGCCTTTTAGACACTCATTCCCACCCAGCCCCTGGAGTATAAACAGACATGGAGCAGCTCTCTTCCTGAGGCAGATGCAGCTACCACTGGGCAAGGGAATAATCCAAACATAACCCCAACCCTCTATTTTCTGCCCTGTCTGGAGTCTGGAGGATGCAAAGACTTTGCTCATCGATGCCTGTGCAATTAAGATTCCATTCCTGGTTGTACATTTTAAGACCTGGACATTATACAGACAGATGGGATAACGGGACAGAGAGCTCCTTCTACACCTGATGGACAAATCTTTTGGATCCTGCCCAGTACAGAACACATTAAGGGAGAATAAATGATCCCATTTGGATTCTGCTAAGGATGAAGTGTGTGTAAAACTTGAAACGCCACCAGAAACAACAGTACTGCACAGAATCGGAACCTAAAGACTCTGTACCCTTCTACTCTCCCCAGACACACACCTACCCATTCTTGTTCAGGATATGTTTGATGTCCGAGCGGCACTTGGAGCTACTGTTAGATAACGCCTCAATGAGAAGAGAAGAGCCACCAGGGCCTCGGCCTTCATACAACAAATAAATGTCCTTGGTTTTCTGCAATAATCAACATAATCACATTTTCAGGTTTCCTAGTTCCCTCCTACGTGCCAGCCCAGGCACGACAGGCACCACAAAGTTGACTCCATGGGATGGGCTCCCTGGGCTGGAGCCTAGGCTGTTAAGCTTCAGTTTTGTCCTCCCCTCTGAGAGGAGGCCCTTGGGACCAACTTTTGAGATAATTGTAAGTACTATCCCTTACTTGGAAGGCAGTCTGTTTCTCTTGTCCCCCGAACAATCAATCTGCCGTCTCCCAGCTTTGTTTTCGCCCCTCCCCAGCTGAATCCCACATCCACCCCGCCACAGCGCCTACTAAAACTCATTATTGTATACCTTATCCCGCATGAAACCCACCTGTGCTTCTACCCCAGCGCTGCTGAGTACTGTCACGTGAAATGACACATCTGGGCCTTATCAAATAGCATAGCCTCAAAATTCAAACAATCAATCAAAAACTCTAATGACCAATCTCGTCTGGATCTCCCACACTGCCTCTGCTCATTCTTTGCCCACGCATCCGATCTTCACCCCTCTTTCCATCACCCTGCCCTGCCGTCTTCCCAGGAACTCTCAACTGATGACTTCTCCCTTCCTCTTTCGTAAAGGAAATTAAGGACACCAGGTGGGGGAAAATCCTCTGCCTCCACCGCCTTATCTGCACCACACCTGACAGGAGGGCAGTATGAATGATGGTTAGGCATAGGCTCTGGAGTCTGTCTGGTTCCCAGTCTGTCATTTTCTGTGTGACGTGGTCCTTCCCATCCCCCTGCCCTGCCGTCTTCCCAGGAACTCTCAACTGATGACTTCTCCCTTCCTCTTTCGTAAAGGAAATTAAGGACACCAGGTGGGGGAAAATCCTCTGCCTCCACCGCCTTATCTGCACCACACCTGACAGGAGGGCAGTATGAATGATGGTTAGGCATAGGCTCTGGAGTCTGTCTGGTTCCCAGTCTGTCATTTTCTGTGTGACGTGGTCAAGTCGCCTAATCTTTCAGTGCCTCAGTTTCCATTTAAGGTTGTTCTGAGGATTCAGTGAGGTAATGCATACAAAGTTCTTATCAAAGAACTTGGCCTGGAATAAGCACTCAATAACTGTTAGCAACTAAGATGACTACTATTTCCTCAGATCCTTCCCCCTTGTCCTAGAGCAGAGGTGTCCCCTCGGCTGGGCCTGAAGACAATTCCCACACCTAGGCTGTACATCCCAGCCCCTCCCACTATCACTATCATCTGCACCCTCTCTCTTTCTACTGGCTTTTCTCCTTTAAGGCATAAATATCAGAAAAACAAACGCTTCCTCAAACTAACACCAGGGCTTTCCCCATACTGTGCCCCTTCTTTTTACCCCATCTCCTCAAAACTCAGCTCAGCAATCCTAGGCTATACAGTTCTGTACGCTGTCTATACATCCTACGCCTGACTGTGCTCCCATAACCAATGGCCGAGAGAAGAGTCACCGGAAGGCTCTGGGTTGAGGGTGTCAACAACGTCACTACCCTTCTCTGATAATTTAAAGGGTGTGTGGTGGCCTTCCAGACATGTGCCCTGTAGGGACTGTGATCAAAAACAAGAAAGTTAAACTGAGGACACACCTCCATTTTCAGTGCTGCCTCAATTGTTGCCTTGGGCATGTGCTTGCTGCGACACACCTCTAAGATGCTGGCCAGGTTGCTATTGAACTCGGGGTTGGGGCCTCCTTCTGTGATAGAAAAGAGTAAGCAGAGACATCTCATTATGACATGAGAGAAAAAAGGGATTTCCGCCTCCTACCTGCTTCAGCCAAAAGAGCGACAAGTCAGCACTTAGATCTCGGTTTGTTGAGGACACTTTATCCAGTGTTTGAATGAGATCTGGGTAAGTATTTTGGAAAAGAAGGTTTCAGTTCGCTCTAAATGAAACGCCGAGGATCGGGGTGGGCCTGGCCCGACTCTAGGAGGCAAGCAAAGCCGTGGGCATAGTGAGGGCAAGTGGCTACCACCG
>NW_006784347.1:1851350-1871059 GCF_000442215.2 Lipotes vexillifer | reverse complement strand
CCCCCCGGGGGGGGGGGGGGGCCGTCAAGTTCTCACCTTTAACCGCTAGGCGAATGCTCAAACTGAGCTTAGAGAAGACGCGACTCCTTTCGGTGTCCTTGGGACCCTTGATGTGCCGGACTTTGGACCACTTGTTGTGCCCGGCGAGGACTTCTGCCGTGAGGTGCAGCGTCCGGCCCCCACAGGGGCTACAGCCTGGGGACTCAGGCTGGAAGGCCGGGGGAAAGAGCGGAAGAGCCACCCGGACCCCGGGGCCTCGCAACCACAAGCACTGGGCAGCGGCCCTGCTCAAGGTGACAGAGGCCCAAGCCGCCATCGGCTCCGACCCTGGGCCAAAGTCAGCAAGAGCAGTGGCCGAGGTCAGTCCGCCGAGTCCGCCACCGAAACAAGCAGGTCCAGAGCCTGCGGCCTCCTCAACCCGTCACTGGAGAGCCAAAGGCTCAGGCCCACCCCGGGCAGGCGGAACACGAAGTACGCCGCACCTTCACCGCGGCAGCCCACTCCGGGCAGCCGGAACACGAAGTGCGCCGCACCTTCCCCGCGGCAGCCGGGAGCGGGTACATTCAGTGGTGGAGCACACTTCCTTTTCCCGGTCCGTTCCAAAAACGCGTCCCCACCGCCCACAAAAGCCGTTCCGTCGCGTGGTACTTGCTTTTCTGTTGCTTGCAGCTGCGCAGAGCCTGGGCGGAGGTGGGGCAACCCTGAGCTCAATCCGTCCTGGTTGCCTGGGGAGCGCCGGACTTTACTTCCCACAATGATCTAGTAGAGATACATCTTAGTTATGAAACTGATTTTGCTTCAGAATGACTTCCCAACTCTAAGCAGGCCTAGAATGGTAAATGTTTTGTTGTTGCAAAGAAATAGGTAGTTCGATCACTTCACTTGAAGGTAGGGAAATCGCCGCCCAGAGATGTGATTTATCCAATCATTTAGCCTCTCTGAACTTCCTCTTCGATATCTGTAAATAAGGATGCTCCTACTTGCTTTACCAACGTAAGAGGGTTGAAAAAAGCTCTTGGAGCTTTAAAGTAATAAAATCTTATGTAAATAGCAGCAGCGATCATAGTGATGAAGTCCCTAAATGCAAGAGACGCTTGCCATCCTGGAGAGGGAGGATGCTCAGAAGAGTTTCCTGGAGCCTAATTCCCCTCTGCATTTTCCCTCTGCTCTCCCAGAAGAGAAAACCGATGCCATTAGGAGGAGAAGGTACAGAACAAACAAAGCAGCAACTGTGAACAACTTTCCAGTGGCTCCCCAGGCTGGTGAGATTAAATCCAAGAACTTGGTGTGTTAGATAGAGGGCAGGTTAAGTTTGTGGCCTCTGGTCTGAACTGGTGGGTTCAAACCTCGGTTGTTACACTTACTTGTGTAACCTTGGGCAAGTTCCTTTACTTTCCTATATCTCAGTTTTCTTACCTGTAGAATGGCCTTGCTATGATTAAATGGGATAATGGATAAAATACACAGGCATAGGTTTTATGTTATTTTCTAGTTATTATGTAAGAACCTTCGAAATCTCAGATCTACTCATTTTTCTGGTCTCATGTCCTGACACTACAGTCCAGTTGGAGGGAATTATACTCACTGTACGCTGAATACAAGTTCTTTATCACCTCTTTGCCCCTATCTGCTTGGAGTGAACTTCATTGTCTCGGTGATAAAATCTTCATCATGCTTCAAGACCCAGTTCAGCTGTCCCCTCCTTGGTTAAAGCCTTCCTAAGAGTCCTTCTTTGAGTTGGTTTTTTTTTTTTTTGCGGTACGCGGGCCTCTCACTGTTGTGGCCTCTCCCGTTGCGGAGCACAGGCTCCGGACCCGCAGGCTCAGCGGCCATGGCTCACGGGCCCAGCCACTCCGCGGCATGTGGGATCCTCCCGGACCGGGGCACGAACCCGCGCCCCCTGCATCGGCAGGCAGACTCTCAACCGCCGCGCCACCAGGGAAGCCCCCCTTCTTTGAGTTTTTAGCTGTAACTAATAGTGCACTTATGAATTGTTAATTTATTATTTTTTATTATCGAAGCTACTTGGGCTGGGCACTCTCTTCCTTGTACTTTGCAGATTATGTAGAAACACCAGATTGCTCCTACTCCTTCTCCCAATTCTTGTATTAAGCACAAACCTGTGTCTTTGCTGTTCTACCTCACTTCTGGCTAATTTTTGTTCTTCCTTCAAGATTCAGCTCAGGCATCATTTCCCACCAGAGGAAAACATCTGCAAATTCTCCGTTTGGGTTCAGATGCCCTACTCTGTGTGTTCACATAACCCTTCATACATGTCTGTACCTTAACACTTACTTTTTTAATATCAAAATGTTTGTCTCTGCCATCATATTAAATTCTTTGAGAGCAGGACTGTACTCCTGTGCCCAGTACAGCTTTTTTTTTTTTAACAAAAACTTTACTGACATGTAATTTGAATATCATACAAATCACCAATTTAAAGTGTACAATGTTTTTTAGTATATTCAGATTTGTGCAGCCATCACCAAAATTTTACATTTTCATCACTCCCTAAAGAAAGTACCCATTAGCAGTTACTCCCCATTTTCCCCAGTTCCCCCAGTCCTAGGCAACCACCAATTTACTTCTGTCTCTATGGGTCTGCCTATTCTGGACATTTCATATGAATGGAATCATACAATATGTGGTTCTTTTGACTGGCTTCTTTCATTTATCATAATGTTTTCAGGGTTCATCCATGTTGTTAACTAATGTTCCATTGCATGAATATACCACTTTTTATTTATCCATTCATCAGTTGATGGACATTTGGGTTTTTTCCACCTTTTGACCATTCTGAATAATGCTGTTATGAACGTTCACATACAGGTTTTTGCGTAGACATATATTTTCATTTCTCTTGGGTATATTCCTAGGAGTGGAATTGGTGAGTCATACAGTAACTCTGTTTGATCTTTTGAGGAACTGCCAGAGTGTTTTCCAAAATGGTTGCATTGTTTACATCCCTACCAGTAATGTATGAGGGTTCCAATTTCTCCACATCCTTGCCAAAACTTGTTATCATCTCTTTTTGACTCTAGCTGTTGTCATCCTAGTGGGTATGAAGTGGTATTTCATTGTGGTTTTGTTTGTTTGTTTTTTCTCATTGTGGTTTTGATTTCTATTTCCCAGATGACTAATGATGTTGATCATCTTTTCATGTGCTTGCTAGCTATTCATATAGAGTATTACTTTTTGTAATTTAAAAATATAGCTTAGGGGCTTCCCTGGTGGCACAGTGGTTAAGAATCCGCCTGCCAATGCAGGGGAGAGGGGTTTGAGCCCTGGTCAGGGAAGATCACACATGCCACGGAGCAACTAAGCCCCCAAGCCACAACTACTGAGCCCGCGTGCCACAACTACTGAAGCCCGCGTGCCTAGAGCCCGTGCTCCACAACAAGAGAAGCCACCACAATGAGGAGCCTGCGCACTGCAATGAAGAGTAGCCCCTACTCACCGCAACTAGAGAAAGCTCGCGTGCAGAAACAGACCCAACACAGCCAAAATAAATAAAAATAAAAATAAGAATAAAAAATAAGAATATAGCTTAACATAAATGTTACTTCAAGTAGCAAAAAGCAAATGAAGGAAATCTATAATCACAAATAAGAGTAGAGGCCAAGGGCTTCCCTGGTGGCACAGTGGTTGAGAACCTGCCTCAGGGGACACAAGAATATAGCTTAACATAAATGTTACTTCAAGTAGCAAAAAGCAAATGAAGGAAATCTATAATCACAAATAAGAGTAGAGGCCAAGGGCTTCCCTGGTGGCACAGTGGTTGAGAACCTGCCTGCCAATGCAGGGGACACGGGTTCGAGCCCTGGTTTGAGGGATCCCACATGCCGCGGAGCAACTGGGCCCGTGAGCCACAACTACTGAGCCAGCGCATCTGGAGCCTGTGCTCCACAACAAGAGAGGCCGCGACAGTGAGAGGCACGTGCACTGCGATGAGAAGTGGCCTCCGCTCGCTGCAACTAGAGAAAGCCCTCGTACAGAAACAAAGACCCAACACAGCCAAAAATAAATTAATTAATTAAAAATAAAAATGAGTAGAGGCCAAAACAAAGTTTGAGATAGTCCTGGTCCAATCATCCTAAACCCACCAGGGAAAAGCTGTAGTCCAACAATGTCAGGCTATCAACTCACTGCAACAAGGCAAACTGCACACCAGAGGGATGGTGGAGTGTCTCACTAAAGGAAAAGATCGCTATTATATAATTATGGGAATGAGTGGAGGTTAGGTGAAATTTCAGTGAAACAGGGTTTGATATACTCAAAGGAATACAGAGTTATATGAAAAGAGAGTCAACATCAGCTCTGGACTACAAAGTGGACCCAAGGTTAAGTTTCCTCGAAAACTACAATGTTAAATGTGGAAAGTTGTGTTCAGAAAGCCCTGAAGTTCTACACCTGTGTTGGAAATCAAGGCTGCTTTTCTGTCAAAGCAACTTAGATTCTCCAAGCAAGACTGTAAGGCTTCAGTCTCACTGGACATAATTTCAAACAGCAAACTTCCCGACAGTCTATGATTTTATTTATTTATTTATTTATTTATTTATTTATTTATTTATTTTTGGCCACACCACGTGGCATGCGGGATCTTAGTTCCTCGACCAGGGATTGAACCCTGCAGTGGAAGCATGGACTCATCGCTGGACCACCAGGGAATTCCCAGTCTGATTTTAGAGAACAGTTTCTTAGTGAATTTTTAAAAGTCACCCAGAGAAGGGAATTATTATCTGATAAGTTGCAGTGTGTGCTTGGGAGAAATATTGTTTCCTGTTAACTTTGCACCTGGTTTTATCTGTGTCTGTTTATCTGTGATGAATGGCAGGGCAGATTTTTACTTTCTCAGTCTGAGCTAATATTCATGTCTCAAAATGAATTCACAGGTGACTGAACCATTCCTAGAAACCTGGCTGTCAAGATCATTGAGAAAACTTTTTTTTTGGGGGGTGCTGCTTTGGGTCTTTGTTGCTGCACGCAGGTTACTCTTCGTTGCAGTGCGTGCAGTGGCTGCACTGCAGTGCAGTGCTTCTCTTGTTGCAGTGGCTTCTCTTGTTGCAGAGCATGGGTTCTAGAGTAGAGGCTCAGTAGTTGTGGCACAGGGGCTTAGTTGCTTCACGGCATGTGGGATCTTCCAGAACCAGGGCTCGAACCTGTGTCCCCTGAATTGGCAGGCGGATTCCCAACCACTGTACCACCAGGGAAGTCCCTGAAATTTTTAACTGATGATGAACCTTGGATTCTAAAGACTGGCTGAAGGCATCATTCTACTAGGTTTGAACAGGTGTCGTCTAGTACTAATGGCTCTCAGTGAGTAGAACCACACTCGTTACTATTCCAGATTCTCTTGCTAATTTGATGGTGTGGTGGAGATGTTACTTTATTTCCTCTTCCTAGGCACATAGGAAAAATACATTCCTTACAGTTAGGTTGAATGACGTGACTAAAGTGGAAGGCACTTACTAAATACTGGCTCACTGAACCAATCAAAATTTCTTTCTTCTTTTCCTTTGAAATGGCTCAACAAGAGCACAGAATGAAAATAAAAATAAACAGAGGGAGAATTCATCTAGGACTAACAGCATTTGAATAGCAGTGGGATCAAACTCCTCCATCCTATCACATTGGGGCACAGGCTCGGGAAACCAGCTTGGACTTGGAAATTCTAGTCAGCCATCAGAGCCTGATGTCCTCACCCAGGGGACGTGGGAGTTATCATTTCCTGATCAGCCTTCACAGCCAACAGATTACTGAATCCTGATTAGCCTGTCCCGTAAATCTCTTCAGTTGTGCCCTGCCCTCTCCTTCCCTGCTGCTCCTGCCTTAGTTGAGTCTTTTGCTTTTTCTTATGTTGACTATTTTAATAGGTGAGGTGACTCCTTGTCTCACCCCCACTCAGAGGCATGTTCTTCACTGCCTCCTAAAATGCAGAACTGAGCATGACTTCCCTCTGTGTAAATTTTCCAAAGTCTCGTACAGGAGGAAGGTCTAAACTTTCTACAAAGCACAAGACCACCTGCTCCTGCTCGCCTCTCTAGACCCACTTCCCACCACTCCCCACACAAAACCCCACATCACCTTACCATTCTCTGAATAGAACCATATTCTTCTTGCCTCTACAGATTTATACATGGATGTTCTTTCTGCCTTAAATATCTTTCTTTACTCCCAGAAGACTCCAACTCAGCCTTCAAAACCCAGTTCATACACTACAAAGCTACAGTAATCAAGACAGTGTGGTACTGGCACTAAAACAGAAATAGAGATCAATGGAACAGGATAGAAAGCCCAGAGATAAACCCACGCACATATGGTCACCTTATTTTTGATAGAGGAGGCAAGAATATACAATGGAGAAAAGACAGCCTCTTCAGTAAGTGGTGCTGGGAAAACTGGACAGCTCCATGTAAAAGAATGAAATTAGAACACTCCCTAACACCATACACAAAAATAAACTCAAAATGGATTAAAGACCTAAATGTAAGGCCAGACCCTATAAAACTCTTTAGAGGAAAACAGAGGCAGAACACTCTATGACATAAATCACAGCAAGATCCTTTTTGACCCACCTCCTAGAGCAAGCGAAATAAAAACAAAAATAAACAAATGGGACCTAATGAAAATTAAAAGCTGTTGCACAGCAAAGGAAACCATAAACAAGACAAAAAGACAACCCTCAGAATGGGAGAAAATATTTGCAAACGAAGCAACCAACAAAGGATTAATCTCCAAAATATACAAGCAGCTCATTGCAGCTCAATATCCAAAAAGACAAACAACCCAATCCAAAAATGGGCAGAAGACCTAAATAGACATCTCTTCAAAGATATACAGATTGCCAACAAACACATGAAAGGATGCTCAACGACACTAATCATTAGAGAAATGCAAATCAAAACTAAAATGAGGTTATCACCTCACACCAGTCAGAATGGCCATCATCAAAAAATCTATAAGCAATAAATGCTGGAGAGGGTGTGGAGAAAAGGGAACCCTCTTGCACTGTTGGTGGGAATGTAAATTGATACAGCCACTATGGAGAACAGTATGGAGGTTCCTTAAAAAACTAAAAATAGAACTACCATACGACCCAGCAATCCCACTACTGGGCATATACCCTGAGAAAACCATAATTCAAAAAGAGTCATGTACCACAATGTTCATTGCAGCACTATTTACAATAGCCAGGACATGGAAGCAACCTAAGTGTCCATCGACAGGTGAATGGATAAAGAAGATGTGGCACATATATATACAATGGAATATTACTCAGCCATAAAAAGAAACGAAACTGAGTTATTTGTAGTGAGGTGAATGGACCTAGAGTCTGTCATACAGAGTGAAGTAAGTCAGAAAGAGAAAAACAAATACCGTATGCTAACACATATATATGGAACCTAAAAAAGAAAAAAAAATGCTTCTGAAGAACGTAGGGGCAAGACAGGAATAAAGACACAGATGTAGAGAATGGACTTGAGGACACAGGTAGGGGGAAGGGTAAGCTGGGACGAAGTGAGAGAGTGGCGTGGATGTATATACACTACCAAATGTAAAATAGATAGCTAGTGGGAAGCAGCCGCATAGCACAGGGAGATCAGCTCGGTGCTTTGTGACGACCTAGAGGGGTGGGATAGGGAGGGAGGGTGGGAGGGAGACGCAAGATGGAGGAGATATGGGGATATATGTATATGTATAGCTGATTCACTTTGTTATACAGCAGCAACTAACACACCATTGTACAGCAATTATACTCCAATAAAGATGTTAAAACAACAACAACAAAAAAAACCCGTTCAATCATCCTTCGTGTTGTGAAGTTTTCCCTGACCCTCTCTGGCTCCCACCCAGACACAGGTGATCACCTCCTCCTCAGGGCCACCAGAGAACCTGAACACACCCATCACTGCACAACACTGCCAGTGTTTCTTTATGTAGATGTCTCTTCTGGTTGACTGTGAGTGACCTGAGGGTCATGGCCCCCAGCAGACAGTAGGTGGTCTGTATTTTGTTAAAGGTGATGAATTAGGCCAACAGATAGTGTGATGGGCTGGGGTGGAGGTCTAATCCCCCAGCCAGTGTCTCTGGAACATGACCACAGTGGCAGAATGGGAAGAACTGAATTGATCACAAGAAGAAATTCAGTCAATCTATACATGTTCAAGTTTTATTACAAAGTATGATGGGCAGAAAATACGGTACTTCTTATACAGGAGGCTGAACAGAATGAAAGGGTGAAAATTAGGTTTAATATACTCAGAAAGCAAGAAATAAAATCATAGATAACACTCCACTTTCAGGTGACTTTGAAGTAGCCTTCAATGGAGATTTACCATCATGGTTTCACAGCACAGTGTTAAAAATTTTTTTACAAGCCCTGTGTATAATCAATCCTGTGAAAATAATGTTTTTTTAAAAAAATGGTTACAGTACAGTTCTGCAAGGGGCAGCTTCCTCTCCACCTGACCATGGGATGCCACAAAACCTATAATGTAGAGGAAAAGTTTAAATATATAACAGGAAATTAAGTTCAGACACACTAGGCTAAAGGGGACAGAAATGGACTGGCTAGCGCTTAACACTTCAGAGAACAAGGAATCTCCATTTTCTCTACATAGAGATTTGTACAATCATGCTACAAATTCACGCTCGGGGGAGGAAGGATGGAAAGTCACTGAAAGAGGGGTCATCAAATACACAGGAACCATATCAAATGATCCATATTCGACTCAAGCAAGTCAAAGCTTTAGCTCCACAAGTTTCATAACACACTGTATTACCACAATCAACCCAAGGTGAGAACATTCTTTTAAATAGCAGGTATCACAAGTTCTTATTCATAGGGTTTTCCCAAAGGCCAGTACTTGTAAGTTTTCCAGCTCTTACACAGACTGCCAGCATCCTCCTTCCTCTTGAGTTTATACTTTGATTGGCTTATCTGTTTCTGGCTTGATACACCAGTCCAAGCCTCTTGGGAAGGTACCTGCATGTTTCTACACTTAAAAAATCACATCCAGGACGTAGCCTGAGAGGAGCTGGCCCATCCCATGTGGCCACACATTTGACTTTGACCACGAGCAGCAATGACAATGGTGGGAAAAGAGGACGAGGCTCTGCAACACCGAGTAGCTGGCCCAGCCAGTGCAGGGATGGCAATTCTTGGAGAGCCTGGCCCAGGGTTCACAGTGACTGCTCAGCTCAGCTTTCCTCCCAGGGAAAACCCAACTTCAGTGCCAAGCATGACCCTCCCTCCTCATCCTGGAGCGCAGACAGGAAAGGGAAGAGGCTGCTTTGCGGCTTCTACTTTAATGGTCTCCCTTCTCCCAGGTCAGGCAGTCAAAGGAGCTGGGGACAGTGGAGGGAAGTTACTAGGCTGGCCTCCCGTGGTTGGTAGACCCTGCAGCTCCTACATACCTTACAGCCTGGGAATTCAAGGCCCAGGTTGCAGCAGGGAGAAAGTTCTACAGTGGAAAGGCAGTGGGAAGGTAAAGAGGAAGAGAGAAGACAAAAGGGAGGGGGGAAAGTCAGCATGACTGTTTATAACCTCTGCTTCTTCTCTCTACAAACCTACAACCAAGAAGAGCCATGGTCTGGAATGATCGAGGGACTCCCACTCCTGCAAGTTTCTACCACCAAACGACACTAGGGCTGAACTGCAGCAGGAAGGGGTGCCCCTGTCACCCTGTCCCCAGTTACCCCGCATCACAGGCACCTGATGAACAGTCCAGGAAGGCTGACACAGGCCGAGAGCACAGTCTCACTCCACAGCCACGTGACAGTCGGAATGCTTCCCCAGCTCAGACCTTTACTGCTCTCTAATATTTTCTCCTTTGCTACCACTGCTTTTCTCCCACATCCTAAATCTCCTCCTAAAATTTCAGACACACCTGCCATCAAAAACTCATCGGAGTCTTAATGTTTTCTGTTTCTTAACCAGTTCTCTGAGAGCCGATCCTGGTTCTGATAAGAAATTCTCACCTGGTTATCAAGGATCTTCCCTCTTCAAGTCCTCATCTTTCAGCCTGGCTCCTCCCTGGAAAGAGAGGCGTCTGACTCTCCTGGGTGTAAACAACTCAAACTCTTGAAGGACTTGGATCCATTCACCAGCTCTCTGATGGGGAACCTGAGGCCTCATTTATTCAGCACCCCCCTCCCCTCAGAGCAGACAAGGAAAACAAAGGCGGCTGCGGCTCAGGGGGCCAGAAGCATGTCAAAGGGCCACCGCCCAGAGAGCCAGAGCCCAGAGGTGCTGCCGCAGCCTTTCCAGTGCAGTCCCGGCAGTGGCTCTTCTCATGTTCAAGGAGAGCAGAGACAGAGCCTCCCAACCTATTCTTGCTGGTTGGCAATCTGAGAACCTAAACACATTAAACAAACACTTGCTTTTGAAACTACAACGGATCTCTACTTCCTGTGGCGTGGCTGACTAAGAGGCTTTCTAAATCCTGAGACTACAGATATCCCCTCCTCAGCCATGAGGCCATCTGGCCCATGGCATAAAGGGAGGGTGAGGGAGCCGGGACTTCAAAATCCCAGCATGCCAGCTACTGTGTGTCTGTGTCTGCTTGCAGGGACTGGGGAGTCTCACCTGGGCCCAAGTGGGATGTTGAAAGGAAGAGGACCAGACCACACTGCAGGGCCTAAGGAGGGTGACAGGACTGGGAGTCTGCAGGGCAAGGAAAAAAAACATTCAAAGTTGTTGTTTTCCACAGTAAATAGCAACTTTATCCAAATATATCCCTATTCTTATTAACAAATTTTTTTTCTCCAGATTATTTTCAAGTTAGAGTGGAAAACTCTGCTCAGCACTCAAGACCACGAAAGTGCAGATCAGGAAAGGAATCTTAACCCAGAGCTCAGTGTAGTTAAGGCCTGCCCCAGCAGGACCAGCCCCCTCTACCATTGGACCTTCATTTCAGACCCTTTTCCACAGGAAGGAACTGACAGCCTCCTAGGGCAAGTGACATTCAATTTATACTTGCTACCCTTGAGGGAAGGACCCTGGAACCATCAAACACAATAACAAGCAGAGGAGGATTCTGACCAAGAACTGTTCGCTTTACATCTCCAAATGATGCAGTGCAAATCTGGTGGTAAGTGCAGGAGAGATGATCTCAAGCAGACGGCCAGCCAAAGAGCCTCAAAATCAGAACAATGTATAAAGGGAGAAGGGGAAATACCCTGACTAAAAAAAAGAGCCTTTTTCTTTGGGACTAGCCCCTGTGTACTAAAGCAAAGAGCTATGACTTTGGGGATACAAATACACCTGCTTCTGAAAAGTAAGACTCAACCAAGAGAGTTTAAGTGCCCAGAAGGACAAAGCTAACTGCTTTGTTTCTCAAAAGCAGTTGAGAACTGGACAAAACCATTGGCCTCAAGGTCTGCTTCTCTCCTACTCTTGGACGCTCAACTCAGAGGGTCTCAGAAACCTTCCGGCACTTGGCAGAGCGTGGCAAACTCCCCCCGCCACCCCACGCCCTGACTCTGAGCATGTCCCCAATTCTGCCTGCCCAAGGGTTCACCTACCACTGGACTCACAAACAGGCCCCCTCCACGGAACTCGCTCATATAACGGACACAAACACCCACAGCCTACAATCCAGTACTGCTCAGAACCTAACCCGGGGTCAGGGAGGCTGACAGGGGTTCGTGGAGTTCTGAACTGGCTGACCCTAGGTCTCTGAAGCTTTTCTTGCTCTCTATATAACTGATGGCCTGGGATCACCACAGCCTATTGGTCCACCCTTTGCAAGAGCTGACAGTCTCCCACACTCTAAAGGAGATCCTGCTCAGGCTAGATGCTCAGACTGTGCACCTGTCAAGCAGGGCTCTCTCACCTCAGAGCACTCTATCCAAAGAGCGGCCAATATACTGCCAGTCACAGTAAACTAAACAAACAGAGGTACTGAAGTTCAGCTTATACTTCATTCTTGCCTATCATTCAAGACATGAAAGAGATTGGCCGGGGGCTTATATCTGGAGGGAAAAACAGACTCTCAAACTAGGTACTGGAAACATGCTCTAAGCTCAGGCGCTCCAATCAGCCTGGCTAGCTCAGAGCTAACACGTGCCCAGGAGGTCCTGGGGGGCTGGACAGGGGTAGTTCCGGGAGTAACAGAAGGAGTCACATGTCTGTTTCGGAGCCCAGAATGCCCTTGAGAAGAGCCAGGCTGAGCAAAGGTGTGAGAGCTGGCTGACTTCAGAGCACCGAGTCGGTTTGGGACTCCAGGTCAGGTATGTTCCGCTCAGGCAGTGATTCAAGAAGACAAACTGCTCATGGGGTCAAGGGCCTGGGGCCAGATCCGGACAGGGAGGGAAGAGAGGAAGGTGCTAACAGGGAGGGCTATGAAACAAAGGAAGAGACCAGGGAGTAAAATTCTTTTCGTAAAAAAATTAGCCTGATAGATAAAAAATATACAAAGTTGAAGTTTGTTAAAGACATTGATAACAGGAGGAAAGACAACTTTGAACTGGCATTTGTTCCCACCTAAGTGCTCACGTGGACACGGACACAGATTGCTGCCTCGGGCAGCAGCAGACAGAGACGTCTGGGACAGATGAATACAAACAGAGCCGGTGCCCACAATGCTCATTAACACAATGGCTGACAAACAAATATGCAGAAATTTTTAATTGAGGAACCAAAGGACATGAGGAAAAGAGAGAAAATCTTAAAACTCAGCCTTGGGCTGAGGAGGCGCCACATGGCACTGAGTCCGGCCCAGAGAACAGTGGGGTGACTGGCCGGGAACTCCTAGAGCAGCTTCTGGGAACAGTGGGTGCAAAGCAATGAAAGACGTACTGGCCACCGGAAACATGTTTCTTCTTACTTTGGGGGTGGGACAGAGGTGGGAAACACACAAGCCCCTGCCTCGTGGGCACGGCGCCACCGACACTACACTCTGAGTATCTCCAGGCAGTTGTTGTAGCAGATGGCAATCCAGTCGGGCTGAGTCGACGCCCACTGCACGTTGTTGATCTCTCCCTCGGCTGTGTAGGCCAGGATAGGGTCCTCGATGGCCCGGGGCATTTGTTGGATGTCCCAGATGAGGGCCTGATGGTCATCCGCTACGGACACAGAGAGCAAGCAAGCAAGGTCACAACTCAGGCAGTGAGGACCACGACCCCTGCACCTGAGCGGGGACCGCAGTTTACGGAGCATTCATTCACCAAAACCCCAGTGAGGTAGGTTTTACTGCAAGCCCCCATTTTATAAATGAGGAAATGTTAAGGCACATGCCCCAAACCACAGAGCTATGCAGCAGTGAGTGGCAGAGCCCGGACGCACAGCAAGGCTGCTGCCCCTGACCCATTCACAGCAGAGCTGGGATGGCGGAAAGGACTTGGATGGGCACCTCATCTCATCTGGGGCAGGCATCGGGCAGGCATCAGGAAAGGAAGAAGGGATGGGATAAAAATGATCCCCAAACATGTCATTTTCAGCCACTTAAAGTACTTGAGTGATTAAAGATCCCTCTCTGACGATTCAATTATTTAATGGGATCCTTTTCCCTCCATCTTATGGGCATTTATACATCAATGAGGTGTTATACAGATAATGAGATAAAGTGCTGTGGGGACACGTGCCCAAGAAAAGGGCCCTGGGAAATACCAGAAAGAAGGAAAGCACCTTAAAAAGACACATAAGCACATGAAAAGTGACTGGAAAGAAACATATCAAAATGAGACCAGTGGTACCATTAGGACCGCAAGGTTATGAGTTATGTTTACTTTTCTCTAGTTCCTAAGTGATGTGTAATGTGGTAGTCATGTTACTTTTACGATCAAAATAATAAGTTCTTAATTTAAGAGAGGAAAAAAAAGGGCAATGACCTTCCACACCACAGTGTCCCCTAGTCCCATCACCCATCCCGACGTGAAAGCCTGTCTCTCTCCTGAATAAACCAAACCCTCAGAGGCCGCATAACCTGGGCATGGGTGAGAGATGCCCTTCCCAGGACTATCTGCATCAAGTGATCTGGGAAGTTGTTTTAAACACTCGGCACCTCTAAAGCACTAAGTGCCTTTTCCTCAACGCTCAACTGAGCACGCTCTTCAGCACCAGCTCCTGCCACTGGAAGGAGACAGGGTGGGTGCAGCACCCAGGGCAGCAGCAGGTCTGCAGAGGCAGCCGCTGGGAGCCGAAGGCGGGCTTCTGCTGGGTGGGCCGACACTGTTCTCCTTTCTTTCTTCCTTCTCCTCCTGCCCTTCCCTGGCCGCACTCCCGGGAAAAAGCGGGCGAGTGAAGAAGTCAGGCCACAACATGAGGCACGCAGGACGGCGCTGGGCCTCAAGGAGACAGACAGGCGTGAGCAGAGGGCCCCAAACAGGAAGAGCTTCGTGCCTTTCGAATTCATGCTAAAATGGCAGAAAACCATCAAACTACATTGCTCCTCTGGCTCTATAATGAACAAGGAAATGAGGATGCTACTGATTTGTGAGGAGGGGAAAAGTATGTCAGGAGGAAACCCAAGGCTCTGAAAAAGATAAGGAGCACAACATTATGGGGCTAGAGTGGAATCCTGTCTGTAAAATAAAGGGACAGGTATTCATATGGGAGGGATGTGTACACAGGGATCCACCTAAAAGGGTCTGGAAGGAGACATACCGACCGTTGTGAGAGGTGCCACCTATACAAAGTGGGGCTGAAGTGGAAATGGGAAAGGAAGGAGAGAAGATGATGTTCACCTTCCTTTTTTTTCACATCTCTGTATTGTTGAAGTTTTAATAGCAGGTATTGTTTCTAGAATACAAGCACACTGACGGCCAGCGTATTTTTAAGGGGTACTCTTTTGGGTCTGGCAAATGGAGAAACGGGAACTACACGTCACACACCACTGACCCGGGCAGGCTGTGCAGGCCCTTCCATGCACCCAGAACTCAGTGCAGGGGGCATGTGCTTTTGGCATCTCCCAGGCGATAGGACCAAAGAGTCAGTTACATCCAAGAGAGACTACGCCCTCCTTCATACTCCTGGATGAGTCCTCGGTGCCGACCTAGATTTCAGAGGCGCACAGTAGCTGGCAAAAGCCTATTAACGGGTACACGATGTAAGTAGTATACAGATGCCCTGACATCACTGAGGGTACAAAGTCATCTGGAAATCCGGACTGCTTCAATCTCACAAGCATAGGGAGGCTCTCAATGGAGTTACTCTGTGTAAACCTCTCAAAGTATCCTTGGAATACAGTAAGGATTACAATTCTAAGGAGACAAGAGGAAGATCTTACCACTCCCTCCCCATTGCCCCCTGCCAGTAATTACCTGCAGTACAGATGTGGCAGGATGAATGTGGGGCCCAAGCAATGCCATTGACACATGCTCGGTGGTTGTTTAACCTGGCGACAGGCGTGCAGGGAACTCGAACGTCCAGAATCACTACCTGCAGAAATAACAAGGAAGAGGCCCAGAAACTTCAGGGTGTGACAGAAAAAAACAAGACACTACACAAGAGAGAGAAAAAAAAATTTGTTTAACTTGTTCATTTGTAGATTTAAAGACTCTTAGAGACAGAGCGTCTCGGTCCCCAAAGTAGCTACAGGATTGAGGAAAAAGAAAAAAAAGGCACAGCTAGTTTCTAGTCTGTGTCATAAGTAGCTCAGGGCCTTTAGGCTGCAGGGGAGAAGGCAGAGTAAGTAACATGAATTTGAATAATCCACCAAGCCCTATTAGGTGCATGTGCTAAGGATTCTGTGTGTGCTCAGCTGGGCAGCATGGAAGCCCTCTCCCCCAACCCCCGCAGCAAAAGTTGAAAGGTAAGCAGCCCAAGGTACTGGTTTCATCAAGATAAAATTCATCACTGCATCATCTCCACCCACAGTTTACTGCTTTTATCAAATAACAGGCTACAGAGTTGCCACTTCCACATCTGTTCACTAAGGCTGGCAGAATCTGTCCAGACCCAGAGGGGAAAACTGCCTGTTTCTTTACTCGGCACCATAAGCACGTGTGATTTGGTTTACTCTTTAGATACTGCTTTTCTTGGCTCCTACTCCAACTCTCCAAGTAGTAAAAGTTCTTAACACACAGTCCTTGTTCTAGATCAGGTTTTCTCAGTTTCAGCACTCCTGACATTTCGGGTCAGATAATTCTGTAATGTGAGGAGTGGTCCTGTGCACCACAGGACGTGCAGTAGCATCCCTGGCCTCCACCCACTAGACACCAGTAGCACCGCCCCTCCCCCTCCCACCCCCGAAGGTCTCCAGATATTTCCAAAAATCCTCTGAGGAGACAATGGCGACCAGTTGAGAACCACTCTTCTAGATACAGTAAGTAAGCAGAGCTGGAGCTGAGTGGCAGGGCCTATGTTAGCCTCAAGCGGGGCTCTCACCTCCATTCCATCCATGGCCATGGTGGCTAGGTAGTTGGGGTCCTGCTTGTTCCAGCAGAGACGAAGCAGTGGGTGATGCTGTGGGTCTTCGTAAATGATGGTGCTGTGTTCTAGATGACGGAGGTCAAACATCCGCACCGAGCCATCAGCACCCACAGAGGCAAACATGTCCCTGCCACCCCCGGCCCGGCTAAATGCAATATCATAGACCTGTTGGTGAATAAGAAGCATCAGTCGGATTCAGCTCTGTTACCACCCTTTCCTGTAACAGGGAAATCTGCTATCCCTAGTTCATCTAAACCCTTGCTCATGACCCAAAAGGAGGTAAACAAAGCCAAACAGCGCCTGTGAGGACTGGGACCTGAGAGTGCTAACATCAGTGACTTTCCAAAGACTGAAGGTCATTCTGCTCTGGAAACTGGCTGGCTTCTTCTCACTTCCTGCTTTCCAAGGATTCTTCCTCCACCTCCCGTGATAAAACAAAGACCACATACCCTGCTGACCGGCAGAGCACAAGTAGCTCTGAGCAAGTATTCTGTAGTCTTGGACAGGCTCAGTGAAGCCAGAGCCAGTGGCTGTCTCCTGCCACCCTGTTACAAGATGGAGACATTTATTTCCTGGGCCTTCGTGGCTTTCATTTGTGTGTGATCAGAGGCAAATCCATGAGCACATTAAGGCCAAGATCATCGATTTGCTGGGTGGAAGCAGCCACGGTTCTGCTGAGAAACCTGGATCTGAGACTCATTTGCGAGAAAGAGGTAACAGCAGTTTTGAATCTCGGGAGGCTCAGGTGTTCCTATACTTACGAAGAGGCTTAATACCGCTCTCTTGTCCTAGGACATGCTATCTCTTCTCCTAGTTGGTTTGTGTTCATAAGTGAATCAATTTAGGTTTTTTGAATCATTGTTTCCTGCACTTATTACTTGCTGCAAACATTGCACTCTGCTAATGTCTATGAGAAAACAGAGGCAGAGAGCAACAGAGAACTTCAGAGAAAGGCACAAAGAGAGCCAGACAAAGCCAGAGCCAGACAAGCGGAGAGAGAATATCTGAAAAACGAAAACAAAATGCCAAACAAAACCCATCTTCTGGGGCCAAGGACAATAACGGCTAACTTCCAGGGGGACATGAGTGGAATCCCTCCCTCAGTAACGTGACTCCAGCCTTCTGGAGGTTCCACCTACTAAGGGACACTGGCAAACAAGCATCTGTTTCTATTCAACTTCATAACTTCCTTTTCCTCTGGCTGACTGTGAAGAAATTACACTTCTCTTTCTGTAGTAGGAATTAGGAGTGGTTCAATGGGGAACTGGGCTGGTCATCACAAAGAGGTCTGACAGATCAAGGCTCTGTCCAACACCAACCAGCTACCTTAGGGCTGGAGTGTGTTTATCCATATGTGCACCCAGGGTTGGCTCCCAGTAACTCGCAGGGACAGGGACACCACGGCAGCACCACTAAGCAGTAAGGTTCTCACAGGCAACATGGCCGAGTGTGTAAAGCTCAGCTCTGACTGCTTCTTCTTGTGTGCTCCACCAGTGTATTTCATCATAAGCCAAAGGAGGGAAATAACTCCCAGATATATGCTACCCTCCTCTGCACCAATCTGCCAGTAGCAACGAGAACCTCCTGGTAAGTCTTTACTTCAACAGAGAGAGGTGGGCTGAGAAAAATCTAAGGTGCCAGGAGGCATCATGTTCCTCTCAGAACAACCACCCTGAGATTCATTTCTTCGAGGCCGGGGTGCTGGTCCAGGGCCCATTTGCTGTTGAGATCGCTGCTCCCATTGTCTACACTGCACTCCCTCACTGCAGCTCCGGTGTGGCTTCTCAGCTTTACCATCATCTGTGTAAGCAATCTCCTCATTAAATCCCCTCAGTTTAAATATTTAAAGTAGCTCTAGGTTTCTGGGTTGGACCCTGACAGAGAACAGCAGGCTAAGCTGTCACAGAACCAAAATGCAGCAACCTGTTCCACTTGATGCCAAGAGGGCTCCCAGAACCTCCTTATACCAATCTTCTCGGCAGGACAAACTCTTCCTTCGCCCCTTGGCTTACGGCAGGCAAGTCCAGCAGATTTGTAACAGATCTTACCACTGGGAGCACAGAAAGCCAAAGAACAACCTCTCACTAAGAATGATAATCTGGTCACCAACTTTCCATTCTGTGGACAACCTCAAGTTTCTCACCTAATGTCAAGGCATCCTTTTTATCGGTACAGATATTAATCATCTTCACTGTGCAGGGTACGATAGAAAAGAAAACACCACCCACAGGAAACGTCCTGTAATTTTTCTGGTAGAGGACCAGCATGCAGCGGCTCTGGCAGTTAAAGATTTATGACCATTTTACAAAATGACTCAGAAGAATGCTTTGTTAACACAATTACAGATAGCTTCCTTTGGCTCTTCCAATAAACACATGAGAAACATCACCATCAAAATAAACCATATTCAATTCCAAATAGTATTAAAAGTATAAGCATTAAGTGAACATACTAGAATTTCATAAAACAAGTTTAGAGAAAAATTAATGATTAAGTTTTGTCTGCCAGGAAATTTTCCCTCTTCTTGCCTCCCTGCTCCCAAAAAAGTAAATATATTTCAAGATAGGTGTTACTCTAAGATTATTTTTTAACCACATCAAGTCCAAGTTTGTCTATAAGAGATTTCATTGTTAAAACCCAGCAATCTCTGGCACAGAAAGAAAAACTGTAACAGACTATGGAATGTTTACACCAGCCAAAAAAAAAAAATACACTCATTTATAACAGTGCTGTTTTCCACTGTTCTGACACATTACTATTTTCAATTTAGACAAGACGACGTCAGCATTATGATTTTCCATGTCATTTGCAAAACAGGGAGAGAACAGCCTGACTTCACACTGAAGGCATAGAAAGCAGCTGTGCACCAGCATCAGTACCTCTTTGTCATGGGCAATCAGCTGGGTCTTCACATGGCCGGACACAAGATTCACTCGCCCCAACACCTGCCCGGTCTCCAGTCCCCATATGGTACATGTCGTGTCAATGCTGGAGGTACCTGGAAACAAACAGTGCAAGTCAGCAGCTGACGGGGGTGAAGTTCCCACGCCAGCTTCTCTCCTTGTCCCTATTCATCTATTCAGCCCAGGAGACAACGCACTGCAAACACTTCTTGAGTACAGGGAGGGAGAGCCCAAAAGAGTCACGTGGGCTTCCCTGGTGGCGCAGTGGTTGAGAGTCCGCCTGCCGATGCAGGGGAAGTGAGTTCGTGCCCCGGTTCGGGGAGATCCCACATGCCGCGGAGCGGCTGGGCCCGTGAGCCATGGCCGCGGAGCCTGTGCTCCGCAACGGGAGAGGCCACAGTAGTGAGAGGCCCGCGTACCGGAAAAAAAAA
>NW_006784347.1:1806374-1851157 GCF_000442215.2 Lipotes vexillifer | reverse complement strand
GGCCCAGGAACCCAAAAAAAAAAAAAAAAAAAAAAGAGTCACGTACTCCATCCTCACCCCAGGGCCTTGGACTCTGCCTGGAGAGACAAGACATGCACACATGGGAAGCTCAACTCCATGGGAGGAATTAATAACCACATTCCATATTTAGCCTCTTCCCCACTCGGCCCCATTTTAGGATGTTCCACGTACCTCAGGGCCCTGGTTAAAAACTGGCCCAGTGTTATACCTGAGAAAATGTATCTTTGCTTATTCACACTGGAATACACCCTCCCTCACTCCCTTACCTAAAAGATAAGGATCCACCTCATTCCAGTCAAAGGAGGTCAGAGGAGCACAGAAATCCGAGTTCTTGTTATTGTTTAGCAAACATTCCAGCCTGGTCTCTGTTTCACCAACCTGAAGGAACAATAATCTTTAAAAACTCAGCCAGTTTTATCTTCACAAAAAATCTTTAAAGCCTCTTTTAGTCCATATTTTAGTAAATTTAAGACGTGGGGGACATTTTTATCATGGAGTAATAAAAACCAGAGGAGCTACTTGAATGCTGCTTCTTTCCAAGCTTTCTCCTGTGCCCGGCTTTGTTTCCCAAATTTTCACCCCCAAATTCTTCTAGACGAGACGTCTTCTCACTCTGCCCAAACCGGAGCATCTGTACCCTGCCTGGCTGGACGCCACACCTCCAGCTACAGGAGAGGCCATGGTGACGGCTCGGCAGAGGGGAGGGGAGGCTGCAGGATCCACTTCCACGCTGCACTAGAAGCAGCGGCCTGGATTTTGTTTAATTTACTCAAAAATATCCTGGCTGTAAATAGAATAAGAGGCCGCCGGTGTCCCCACCCCTGCAGAAGGCCCTCGTGCTTACATCACGGTCACTGAGCCTTGAGCTTCCAGGCCTACTGCAGCCGGCAGCAGGACTTGAAGGAATCTTGGCTGGACTCACTAGGAAATCTGCTAAGTCAAACAAGCTCAGTCCAGATCCGCTCCCACCTGTTCTCCCGGCTGCAGTGATCTGGCCTCCGGCCTCAGCCTGTTCTCCGTGAGTCCACGCTGCTGCGAGCAGCTGACTCTGCGGAGGCCCATCAAGCACCTGCTTACCCTCCACACGCGGAGATAGTCGCCACTCGTCGCCAGCAGGTCTGGATAGACGCCTTTTGTGTCAGGGATCCACATGAGCTTTGTGGTGGGGTACGGATGGTCGAAGGTGTTCCGGCAAATAAACTCCGAACTCTCTTCGTCTAAACCAACAAGCTGGACCTGTAACACAGCAGAATCCAGCCACGTAAACATATGCTTCTCGGGAGCAGCACCAAATACACCAGACCCCTGTCAGTGACAGCCGTCCTGACGCTGTACTACCCTTCACTGCAGAGGCAAGAACTAAGAGAGAGAGGGCATCTAGTCCAACGGGCCTGCTGCTCAGACGAGGAAACCCAGCCTTGGAGGGGTTGAGTTACACTGAAGACTGCAGAGCTAGTCAGAGGCAGAGACAAAATCTGAATACAGGTTTTCTGACTCCAACTCCTGCCCTCTTGATCCAACAACCTAGAGCTGCGTTATCTGCCCAACTGGTTACCTTCCCCCACAAGCCGAGGCACTTGACAACGTGCAGCCGTGGTTTTAGTGACCCCACGACTAGAAGCGCTGTGGACATTTAGTGACATCCAACAAAGGAACGTCTCACCTAAAAAGGCAATCGTAGGGGCTTCCCTGGTGGCGCGGTGGTTGGGAATCCACCTGCCAATGCAGGGAACACAGGTTCGAGCCCTGATCCGGGAAGATCCCACATGCTGTGGAACTACTAAGTCTGTGCGCCACAACTACTGAGCCTGCGCTCTAGAGCCTGCGAGCCATAACTACTGGCTCACGCGCCTAGAGCCCATGCTCCGCAAGAAGAGAAGCCACCACAAGGAGAAGCCCGCTCCCCTCAACCAGAGAAAGCCCACGCGCATCAACGAAGACCCAACACAGCCAAAAATAAAAATAAATTAAAAAAATTTATTTTAATAAAAAAGGCAATCATACACAAACTGCCTCATCCTCTAACCCCCCAACCTCGCCCCCACTGGCTGGTAATATGCTGACACAGAAGGGTGTGCCAAACAAGCATTCGAGAACCCAAGCCACTGTAACTGGCAAAAAAGTGGGTACTGTTGATGAGAAAGTCCCAGCTGGTCTGGCCACCTTTTCTTTGAGTCAGTTTTGGACCAATATTGACTTCCACCCTTTGCTGTCCAACTCATTCTGGCTCAGTAGGAAATGCCACCTGCTATACATTTGCTTATGAACTTCCACCAGCTGGAAGATGGAATGGTAGGGAGGATAAACGAGAGGACAGGCACTAACCATACAGCAGAAAGAATTCCTTCCACTCCTGTCTTGCTGACTCCAGTCTCAGATACCAGTATCTTCCTATCTTTTTTTCGTTTAAACAATTTTGTTTAGGTACAATTGCATACAATAAAATTCACTCACTTTAGGTGTACAGTTCCATGATTTGGAATGTATACATTTGCAAATGTATACAGCTGTTTAACTTCCCACAGCAATTAAGATATAGAATATTGCCATAACCCCCAAAAGTTCTCTTGGGCTCCTCTGCAGTCAGTCCTCACCCCCTAAGCAACCACTGGCTACGGTTTTGCCTCTTCTGTAACATCCCATATGGATGTGATGGAATCGTAGTGTTGAGTCTTTTGTGACTGGCTACTTTCAGCATGATGCTCTTGAGACTCATCCATGTTAATATATTGGTAGTATCTTCTTTTTCTATCACTGAATAATATTGCATTATGTGGATTTATCCACTTACCAGTTGATGAACTTCTGGGTTACTTCTAGTTTAGGGCCATTATAAATATCGCTGCTGTGAACATTTATGTGTAAGTTTTTGTTCTGACGAGCTTCCATTTTTCTTGGGTAAACAACTGAGTGAAATTTCTGGGTCATATTGTAAGCATATGTTTAACTTTATTTTTAAAAAAATGATAAACTGCCAACCTGTTTTCTAAAGTGGCTATGTCATTTTGCATTCCCACTAGCAATATACGAGTTTCACATATATTTATTTGTCAGCACTTGGTATTGCCAGCATTGTTTAAAAAGTCATTCTAGGGCTTTCCTGGTGGCGCAGTGGTTGAGGGTCCGCCTGCCGATGCGGGGGACGCGGGTTCGTGCCCCGGTCCGGGAAGATCCCACATGCCGCGGAGCGGCTGGGCCCGTGAGCCATGGCCACTGAGCCTGCGCGTCCGGAGCCTGTGCTCTGCAACGGGAGAGGCCACAACAGTGAGAGGCCCGCATACCGCAAAAAAAAAAAAAAAAAAAAAGTCATTCTAATAGGTGTGTAGTAGTATTTTAATTTGCATTTCCCTAATAACTAATGATACTGAGCATCTTTTCACGTGCTTATTTGCTCTGCGTATTTATTCTCTCGTAAAGTCTGTTCAAATATTTTGTCCTTTAAAAAAAAAAACTTTGTTAGGGCTTTCCTAGTGGCGCAGTGGTTGAGAATCTGCCTGCCAATGCAGAGGACACGGGTTCGATCCCTGGTCTGGGAATATTCCACATGCTGCGAAGCAACTAAGCTGATTCGCCATAACTATTGAGCCTGCGTTCTAGGGCCCGCGTGCTGCAACTACCGAAGTCCATGCGCCTACAGCCCATGCTCCGCAACAAGAGAAGCCACCGCAATGAGAAGCCCGCACACCACAATGAAGAGTAGCCCCTGCTCGCGGCAACTAGAGAAAGCTCACACATAGCAACGAAGACCAAACAGCCAAAAATAAATAAATAAAATTAATTAATTAAAAAAAAAAACTTTGTTAGTCACAGAAAAACTGGGCAGAAAGTAGAGAGAGTTCTCTAATACATTAAAGTTCACTCTTTGTGTTGTACAACCTATAGGTTTTTCTTTTTGTTTTTGCAGTACGCGGGCCTCTCACCGTTGTGGCCTCTCCCATTGCAGAGCACAGGCTCTGGATGCGCAGGCTCAGCGGCCATGGCTCACGGGCCCAGCCACTCCACGGCATGTGGGATCCTCCCGGACCGGGGCACGAACCCGTGTGCCCTGCATCGGCAGGCGGACCCTCAACCACTGTGCCACCAGGGAAGCCCAACCTACAGGTTTTGACAAATGTATAATGACATGTATCCACTGTTACAGTATCATACAGAACAGTTTCACTTCATTTTTTACTGGGTTGTTTTATTTATTGAGTTTGGGGAGTTCTTTGTACGGTCTGGATACAAGTCCTTGGTTATGTGTTTTGCAAGTATCTTCTCACAGTCTATGGTTGTTCTGTCATTTTCTTTCAGCGTTTATTGAAGAACTGAAATTTAAAATTTTGAGGTCAGTTTACTATTTTTCTTTATCAGCTCATGCTTATTGTGTCCTAGCTAAGAAATTTTTGCCTAACTCCAGCCCACAAATATTTTCTCCTATGTTTTCTTCTTCCTTTCTCTTTGTTGAGAATCAATTGACCATGTATTTATGCATCTATTCTGGACTCTATTCTGTCCCATTGATGTATATGCCTGTCCATTGATCAGGACCACACCTGATGCTGCAGCAGCTTCCTACTGACATCCTGAAATCAGACAGTGTCAGTTCTCCAACTTTGCAGTTCTTTTTCAAGATGGTTTTGAAACCTACTCTATACGTTCGCTTTTCTGTGTAAATTTTAGAACCAGCTTGTCAAATTCTACGAAAAACCTGCTGAGATTCTGATTGGGATTGTGTTGAATCTATAAATCAGCCTGGAAAAACTACTGTCTTAACAGTATTGGGTCTTCTAACTCACAAACAGAACCTATTTCTCCACTTATTTAGGTTTCCTTTAATTTCTCTCAGCAGTATCTTGACGTTTCCAATGTACAAGTCCTCCTTTTCTTTTAACTTTATTCCTAAGTATTTTTATGCTATTATAAGTGGAATGGTTTTTAAAATTCTATTTCCAATTGTTTATTGCTACTATATAAAAACACGATTTTTGCCTATTAATCTTGGATCCTGTAACTTTGTTAAATGAGTTATTAGTTTTAGCAGCTTTTTTGTAGATTCCTAATAATTTTTCTCTGTATATTTATAGATCTTTCCATCCATATCTGACTTAAAAATCCATATGATGACTAAACCTAAATATTCATTTTTATGGAGCACCTACAGACTGGGGGAGATAATGAAGAAGTAAAAGGAGAAAAAAACCCACTGCCCTAAAACACAACACTGCTCTAAGACAGCAATAAAAGTGATGTCACAAGGTAATACATGATTAGTTGCTTATTTACAACACAGATATAAACAAAGAGCTTAGAGTAAAGAGCAATAATTCAAAGTAGGCAAGTGAGGAAAAGGAACTGGGATCTGAGCAGTCTTCAAAGTCCCTTCAAAGGAGGGACTTCCTTGGTGGTCCAGCGGTTAAGACGCTGCGCTCCCAATGCAGGGGGTCTGGGTTCCATCCCTGGTCAGGGAACTAGATCCCACACGCTGCAACTAAGAGCCTGCATGCCACAACTGAAAGATCCTGCACACGGCAACGAAGATCCTGCATGCTGCAACTAAGACGTGGCGCAGCCAAATAAAAATAAATAAACAAGGGCTTCCCTGGTGGCGCAGTCGTTGAGAGTCCGCCTGCCGATGCAGGGGACGCGGGTTTGTGCCCGCATCCGGGAAGATCCCACGTGCTGCGGAGCGGCTGGGCCCGTGAGCCATGGCCGCTGAGCCTGTGCGTCCGGAGCCTGTGCTCCGCAACAGGAGAGGGCACAACAGTGAGAGGCCCGCGCAAAAAATAAATAAACAAATAAAATTTTAAAAGGTGTATGGTGGGCTTCCCTGGTGGCGCAGTGGTTGAGAGTCCGCCTGCCGATGCAGGGGACGCGGGTTCGTGCCCCGGTCCGGGAAGATCCCACATGCTGTGGAGCGGCTGGGCCCGTGAGCCATGGCCGCTGAGCCTGTGCGTCCGGAGCCTGTGCTCCGCAACAGGAGAGGGCACAACAGTGAGAGGCCCGCGTACCGCAAAAAAAAAAAAAAAAAAAAAAAAAAAAGGTGTATAGAAAGGTTCTGAGGAGGCATAGAAACGGAAGGCATCCCCAGCAGGTGGGGCAGAGTTACTAACTAGATGGCCCACTTGGCGGGCAGCAAGAGGAACCATTTGAGAGAGCCCCGCAGAGGAGGCTGAGGAAACATGCCTAGGGCAGGCTCGAGAGCCCTGACAGCAAACTGAAAACAGAGGTGGGGTTTCCCCCGTGAAGGCGTCTGAGAGGCAGCGGTAGGACTCTGAGGCCCTGGAGGTATGAGTAAGGGGCCTGGTAATGCCGGGCAGGACTGACTGGATCCAGGAAGAGGCTGGAGGCGGGGAGCTCAGCCTGGAGACCCACAGGGGAACAGGTGGGAAAGGTTAAGGGCCTGTGGTGACCGGTAGTGAGAATGGCAAGGGATAACCTGAGATGGCCACAAGAAGGATTTTGACAGAATGAACAGTTCTTATGGAATTAAAAAGTTGACATTCTGACCTTTGCAGAAAACAAAACGTAAAGGAAGATTCTAGATGGAACAGGGAAAATTGGCATCAGGCTTGGTGGGGGAAGGAGGAGAAAATAGATGAGAAGCTAAATTTTGTGGCTCACTGGGCAGAATAAAGCGTAAGCCTCTCATATAGATTCTGAGCCAGATACTGCATTCATCTATTTATTCAAATATTTACCGAGTGGCTATTAGGTGCCAAGCCCTAAGTGCTGGGGATGTGGCAGCAAGCACAAAATCCCTCTTTCTAGCCATGCAGGTAAGGCTCAACTAGAAGGGGAAAATGCTGCTACTGCTAAAAGTTGCTTTCCAGCCATTGGAGGCTTCTCTGCAAACCTCAAAATATCAGCTCCCGTGAGCACGTGCCACTTAGGATTCACTTAAGCAGGCATTCAAAGCTTTCCCTAGCCTACCTTATCTTCCACTTTCATTTATCTAGTCAGTGCTTCCCATCCCTCTCCTTACACTGCCCTCACTTATAAAATCCTCATACCTCCTTCCATCAATCCAAATCCTGCCCAGTATTAATAAAGAACGGTGGCATCGGCCTTCCAGGCTTCCTTACTTACCACTTGCTAGTTGTAGGACCTTGGACATGTTACTTAACTTTGCTAAACCTGTTTCCAATCTGTAAAGTGAGGATATTCACAGTACCTACACCTCACAGAGTTGTATGTAACACCTTTTGTTTGTAAACTATTCAGTATGATGCCTTCCTCAGTGTATGAGCTTTTAATATTCTTACACCTCACCTCCTTCATAAACCATCTACAGTCTTCCTAGCACAGTGGTCTCTCAGTACTTATCTATTCCATCCATTTGGTGACTAATCCCACACTGCCTCATGAAAGCACTTGCATGACTGTCTTATGCTATTTCTCTTAGTAAATGCCTTAAAAACAGGGCCTGTAGGGACTTCCCTGGTGGTCCAGTGGTTAAGAGTCCGCCTTCCAATGTGGGGGACGCAGGTTCGATCCCTGGTCAGGAATCTGAGATCCCACATGCCGCGGGGCAACTGAGCCCGTGTGCCGTGACCACTGAGCCTGCACGTTCTGGAGCCTACATACCACAACTAGAGGAGCCCGTGACGAAGAGCCTGTGTGCCACAACTGGTACCCGACATAGCCAAATAAATAAATAAACATTAAAAAAATAAAAAATTAAAAAAAAACAGGGCCTGTGTCTTACTCCTGCTTGTACTGCCAACAGCAATGGTTTTCAAATCTGGCAACCAGATTTACCTAGAGTGCTTTACACATTCCTGGGCTCCCCACCGTTAGCCCAAGATTCTGATTCAACAAGTGTCAAGTGGGGCCCAGGAGTCTATATTCTTAAGACCCCCCCTGGTGATCTGATTCAGCAAGGTTTGACAACCTCTGCACAACAGTACCTAACCTAGGGAAGAAGCCAGGAAATGGCTGGGATCTTTCCTGATCTTCCCAAAGACTTCATGTGTTTGCACAGACTCGTGTTTCATCCTTGGCCTAACTCGCTTTAGCTCTTCTGCTCCAAATTGCCAACCAAGTACTGAAAGGAATAACACTTTGCATTCACTGTTATTCAACTGTTGTTCATATACGCAGATGTTAAAAATTTAATGAAAGAGAATATAAGTTCTCTTGAATATTCATATAATACAGAATGAAGTGGTAAAGTCTCCCATTAACTTCACCCTCAATTCTACTTAGTGACTCTCAAACCAGTTTGATATGAACTACTTTCCAAATGGTTTTTCCAAAAACAAAAAAAAACCCCAGATTGGTGTGGACCATAAAATGTATTCTGTAACTTGCTCTTAACAACATCTTGGAAGATCTCACGTCCGTACAAATGGCTCTACCTCATTCTTCCACAGCAGACTGTGGTAAGCACACCATACTATAACTATTCATAGTTACTGTGGTTATAGCCCATTGTTTTGCTATTATAAACAATGCTCTGTACATATATGTGTAAAGGCTTTTATTGGTCAGATTGCTAAAAGTGTAACTGCTGCATCACATTTTAGATGTTAATACCACAGGAACTATGAGATAATAAATGTGTGTTGTTTTAAGCTAAAAAAAAAAGTCACAGATTCTGTCCAGCAGCCTTTGAAAAGGTTGCTTCCATTTACACTTTCATTAACAGTATATGAGGGTGCCAATTTTCCCATACCTTTGAAAACACTGAAAATAATCTTTTAACATTTTTGTTAATCTGAGAGATGAAAAATGGCATTTTACTACTGAAGGTGAGCATATTTATTATTTTTACTTCTGAATAATAATTTTTAATATGAGTGCTTATAATGGACCAAGTATAAGCATTACACTTACTGCTTTACATGCAATACCTCATTTAATCCTCTCAACATCTCCATGAGGTAGGTACTCTTATTCTTCCCACTTTCCTAAGAGATGGAGTAAAAGAGATGTTAAGTATCTTGCCCAGGATCACAAAGGTTATCATTTTCGTAACTTAATTTTTATAAATTTGAAAGGGAAAAGTAACATCACAGGGTCAATTCTCATTTCCCTTAACTACCTGAGGTTGAGTATCTCTTCCTGTTTATTCATCACTTGCATTTTCTCTTCTACAAACTGGCTATTTATACTCTTTGGTCATTTTTCTATCACACTAATTAGCTCCTACTGGCTGTCATGTTTTGAAAATATTTTTCGTTGTCCTATCATCTGTCTTTTGACTTTGTCCACAGGATATCTTTTCAAATAAAAATGTTTTATTTGTATGTACAGTTGACCCTTGCACAAGGTGGGGGGTTACTGCACGTATAATTTAGTATCTGAGTCCTCTGCATCTTTGGATTCAACCAACCATGGACCCTGTGTAGTACTTAATTGAAAAATATCCACTTATAAGTGGACCTGTGCAGTTTAAACCTGTACTGTTCAAGGGTCAACAGCACTATAGCCTGTCAATCTTTTCCTTAGTTGACTCTGGGTTTAATGATTGGCTTAAAGATCACCTTCTCTGCGCACCCTCCACTGCCCCAGTACAAATTTCATAGTCAATTTTCTTTTACTATGTTTGTGGGACTGTTCTTTACTTGATCTGGAATTGATTTTCATATATGACGTGAATTAGGGGGCTCTAAATTTTTCTGCCATACAATTTATTTTTTTCCCCAGTGAGTTAAAGTTCTATCTTATCAATAACTACATTTCTATGTATACTTAGTTCTGCTTTGGAACGTTGTGTGTGATTGCACCAACTATATATGGTATTGGCTGTAACTATACCGATTCCAGTATGTTTACTCTGATCTGGTAGGCAAGTGTTCCCCTCTCTGTTTTCAAAACATTTTTTCCCTTTTTTTTTGAACATCAGTATACATTTATTTTTAAGACTCTGGAGACAAATAGTATTCCAGTTCTGGCCTCGCATTTACCTTCTATGTCACTTTGGGGAGTTACTTAGCACATCTGGGCCTCAGCTTCCTCATCTTCCCATAAGTTTTGATATGTATTATTTTTACCAATCAGCTGATTTCCCTTAAGAAATTTTTTTTTCTTAATACATGGTCAATTTTTATAAATTATCTTTTAAAAAAGTGCATTCTATTCCCCATATAAATCTTATATACTCAAATATATTTTCAGGTATTCACAGTAGCACAATCTGTAATACTTGCAGATTTGCAGACACTGCTCCATGCCTTCTATCATCAACTGGCTAGCCTGACTTTTCCTTCCCCTCTTCAAGAGGATGTGATCATTTTGCCTGGATGTCCAAAGATTCTTTCTTCACCCTAGGAAAATGTAGACACTTTCCTAGGAAAGTTTTCAGTGCCAATTGTTTTGTGTCCATTTCTCTTGAGATATAGTTTGAAATCATTACTTCAAACCTTTATTCTATAAAGTCTTCTTTAACGACATATTTGAGTTTTTGTGTTTCATTTCTTTGGTCTTCTTCAGAGACACCAATTATACCTAAGTTAGACATTCTTTATTTTCTGCATCTATTATAGACTTTCTATTGTTCATTTCCACTTCATTTTCTCAATATGCCTTCCCTATCTTTCACTGTTTTCAACAGTTTGTATTCATTTTAATTCTCTTTCTAATGTGGCTTTTAGGTCTGTGATAATTTTTGTTTTCTCTTCCACTTTTTTCCTGGGCTGCACCTGCTGGTGGTCCCATTTTCGCTTGTCACCATGCCTATTTTACCTGATCTCCTGTATCTCCACCTGGAGTTCTTTATTTTCTTAAGTTCTTTGAATTCATGGTGGCAGGACTGGCCATTAATTTTCAACTAAGATGAAAACAATTTTCTAGTGTAGATACTTTACCTTCCATTTGTTTCCCATTTTTTCCCCCTCCTTTCTTATAGTATCTCTCTATTGCTACTATGCTGGTTCCTGAATGAGGCAAGTTCTTTCTAGATGATCTGAAGGAAGTTCCTATGGGAGAGAGGTCAGGGCCATGTTCCAAGTTAGCATAAATACATGAGGCTTTTGCATCTTCCCAGCCAACAGAGATGAGGAGCTGTCAAGCTGCTCACAATTCAATCTCTTCCAACCTGCCTCATCTAGTGCTTCTAGAGAAGATGGCATGTCTCCGTGTCTCCTTATACAGCTTAGCTTCCCTCTCAGCCAAGGTGTCAAGTGCGGTCTAGAGAAGCTCCTGCTGCCAGCTGTGCACCCTCTTCTCACTGTCCCAAACAAAGGATTGTTGATTTTGCCCATCAAAATCCTATCCTGGAGGGCTTCCCTGGTGGCGCAGTGGTTGAGAGTCCGCCTGCCGATGCAGGGGACACGGGTTCGTGCCCAGGTCCGGGAAGATCCCACATGCCGCAGAGCTGCTAGGCCCATGAGCCATGGCCACTGAGCCTGTGCATCCAGAGCCTGTGCCCCGCAACGGGAGAGGCCATGGGAGAGGCCACAACAGTGAGAGGCCCGCATAACGCAAGGAAAAAAAAAAAAAAAAAAAAAATCCTATCCTGGAGAACTGTGTTCTTCTGAGTTTGAATCTGCAGCCACAGACATCCTTTCTCAGCATCTTCCTATACCCATTTGATCTTCATTATACTGCCGTCCTTCCTCACTTATTGTGGGAGCGTAAGGAAAAAGTGTCTTTAATCATCTTGTCAACATTTAGGTTACCCTTCTGCCTTTTCTTTCCTCCACAGTCTTCCCTGTCCTCCTGCTAAACTTCTTCTATCTCCCACCTCCACTGCCTTTCTGCAACTCTTGTTTCACAATGCTTTACCCCAACATATGAAACAAATGCCCCCTAAAAAGAAAAGACTGTGAAACAAGATCATTTTTACTTATTTTTAAACTGTGGATATTACTATGTCAGATATCTCCTAAGGAGCAGATATAAAACATAAAATATTTATTCCTTGGAGGCATGACCACACCTTCACTTTCAATTACTTTCATGTACAACAACATAAATTACTATTCACATTACTCATACCTTGAATTTTTTTAAATTTAAAAGCTGCTGTGTTTATCTTGTTACTATGCTCCTTGAGGGAGGAAACTGTGTATCCCTCTTTAACTACATGCAGTGCTAGTACCAGAACATGAAGGTGAATGCATATGAATATGTGTGCACATATATGTAATTAATAATAATAATAAAAAAAAGCCCGGGGTTTCCCTGGTGGCGCAGTGGTTGCGAGTCCGCCTGCCGATGCAGGGGACGCGGGTTCGTGCCCCGGTCCGGGAGGATCCCGCGTGCCGCGGGGCAGCTGGGACCGTAGGCCATGGCCGCTGGGCTTGCGCGTCCGGAGCCTGTGCTCCGCGGCGGGAGAGGCCACAGCAGTGAGAGGCCCGCGTACCGCAGGAAAACAAAAAACAAAAAACAAAAAAAACCCCATTATGTGCCAAATAGATAAAGTAATTCTACATTAAAGATCTCATATGAATCAACACAGGCTGACAAGGCAAGCATTCATCCCATGTGCATTTCAAGTACAAGGTAGTCTTACTCAGATTCACTACCAGTATTCTTCAAAAAGCATCAGGTATACCTATGATTTCTCTCCTCAGAACCTCAAAAAATGTTTTTTAGATGCCAAATCTTAAAGCACAAATGGTCAGCTAGTTAAATATCAGGGCAAAATAAATCCCAATCATGCTGTCAATTCTATTCAAAACCAACCCTGAAACATGCAACTAAGTGGAATAGAAGCCCAGGAACTGCTACCCATCTCTCCCCATAAAACAAGGGAAATACCACTTGTCTAAAGATGACAGATATTGTCAAACCTCAGGAGAAATACCAGAGTTCTTTTTTTTTTTTTTTTTTAATTTATTTTGGGCTGTACTGGGTCTTCATTTCTGTGCGAGGGCTTTCTCTAGTTGTGGCAAGCGGGGGCCACTCTTCATCATGATGCACGGGTCTCTCACTATTGTGGCCTCTCTTGTTTCGGAGCACAGGCTCCAGACCCGAAGGCTCAGTAGTTGTGGCTCACGGGCTCTAGAGCGCAGGCTCAGTAGTTGTGGCTCACGGGCCTAGTTGCTCTGCGGCATGTGGGATCCTCCTAGACCAGGGCTCGAACCCGTGTCCCCTGCATTAGCAGGCAGATTCTCAACCACTGTGCCACCAGGGAAGCCCCAGAGTTCTTATATCAGAGTTGCTGTGTCTAATCCAGGTAGAACAAGAGAAAATGGGCTTAAACTAGCATATTACAGTACTTGGAGTCCGACAACAAGAAGCTTCTACACCACAAAATGGGTTTGGTTGAAAGAAACCAAGAGAATTTTTTCCCCTGGGTCTTTAAAAGGCAAAGGAATGAACATAATGACCTTTTGAGGTACCTTTCTGACCTAAGGTCCTGATTTTTCTCTGGAAAATACAAAAGTCAAATTTACCTAACACCCATATAATGCTCCTTGATTATACTTCAATTACAGATAGAGTAGTGATGATGTTTAAGTAATAATAGCTAACATTTCTAAATTGCCTACTATGTGCCAGGCAGAGTTCCTAACTCCATTACATATATTAACTCATTTAATCTTTCTTATTACTCTCATTTTACAGATGAGGAAACTGAGGCACAGAGTTTAACTTGCTTAAGGCCATACAAAACTGGTAAGTGGCAGGGCTGAGATCTCAACCCAGACTACCTCAAAGAGGCTATCTGGTAATTGAGCTTTTTTCATGGGATGGAACCAATGTTTAGGCACATGCAGATGCAAAAAGAAGGATTCCTGTCTCTGGTCAGGAGATGCCAAGGTAACTCCAGGGTAATGGTCTTAGAGCGCCACCTGGACCACCTGTGTCTGAATCACCTGGATGTCTGTTAACTAGTGAAGCCTGAGAATGTATAAGTCCCTCAAAGGATTCTTATACACAAGCTAAAATTTAGAAAACCATTCTCCAACACCAGTGTTGCTCTATCCCCCAGCAGAGACCACAAAAAAACAACATCAAACACAATTACCAATAGTAGGACTCTTTATTCCAGGTGTAGTTGATAGAATCTAGTTTACTCCACAACAATTCCCAAATTTATTCAGATGATGGAACACCTGGAAGTCAAGTTGTTCTTGAAATGCTAAGAGATTTAATTCTACCGAACTACAAATAATTTTACTACAGGAAAATGTGATGACATGAATACAAAATTTTTCTTAAATTATAATCACATTTTCTTAATGTCTCACAGTAAAAAAAGATGACCGTTTCTAGGCTTTTTCATCAATGTTAATTTGCTGTGTCAATTTATTTTGTCCTCTACTGGCAATTACTATTGTCAGCAAACAGGAACCAAAGGTCTTAGAATTTCAACCAATAATTTTAAAATTCCTCTAAAATATGAAGTCTGGCACCTCCATGTCCAGGTTTCTCCAAAACTGAGCCTGATAATCACTGTGTTAAAGTGAGATTTACTTGCCCGCCAGCCCCGAGGCACAGATCCTCCACAGCAGGGTTTCTGACCTTGAGGTCCATGAACTTGAGGTGGAAAATCACATTTACATTTTCACAAACCTCTAGCTAAAATTTATCATTTCCTTCCATTACAAATGGAGGCAGCTACTCACCATGGCATCAAGATCTGTGATTTGTTACCAATAAAAATCACTGATTTTTTTCATATCACATCACAGTGAACATCTTGAAATGCTGTTTACCCTCATCCCTACTTCAAGATTAATGATTATAATGGATGATGTAATTTAATGAGTTAACTTAAAAGTACAGATTATCACTTTTTTTTGTTTTTTTTTGTTTTTTGTTTTTTGCGGTACGCGGGCCTCTCACTGTTGTGGCCTCTCCCGTTGCGGAGCAACAGGCTCCGGATGCGCAGGCTCAGCGGCCATGGCTCATGGGCCCAGCCGCTCCGCGGCATGTGGGATCCTGACGGACCGGGGCACGAACCCGGGTCCCCTGCATCGACAGGAAGCCCCCTGCCGATGCAGGATCCCACATGCCGCGGAGCGGCTGGGCCCGTGAACCATGGCCGCTGAGCCTGCGCATCCGGAGCCTGTTGCTCCGCAACGGGAGAGGCCACAACAGTGAGAGGCCCGCGTACCGCAAAAAACAAAAAACAAACAAACAAAAATAACTATAGCTCAATATGATTGGTTTCCTTTGTAATCCTATGTATTTTATGCATTTGAAAACAGAATTATGAACAGAGATCTACTGGCTTCAAACTGCCAAAGGTGTCCATGACACACACACACACACACACACACACACACACACACACACACACACAGTTAAGAACTCTGACCTAGATAGGTGAGGGCACAAAACAGTAGGCAAGACACTGTACTGACTACATGATGCAAGTGAACTGAGACAAAGGTAACCGCTTAACCTATTACCCCTGGGATCATCAAACCACGCGGCCTGTGTGCCTGTGGCACAACGAAGGGGCTCCACATGGTTACTAAATGAAAGGACAAACTTTGGGGTAGAGTCCCTGCAACGGAGGTTTGACACCAATTACTCCACTGATTCCCCCAGCAGCCTAACTGTGGCTCAGTTTCTCCTCTCTTAGAAATGGGACTACTGCTTACCCAAATCGACCCTGGAAGAACTTGCAAGGAAAAAAAATCCGTGTGAAAAGATTCAAGCCCTTTGAAAGATATATTTTACTTTTTTTCCCCTTTTACACATGTATCCTTAAACAACAGTTCTAATGTTCTCAATTTTACTAGTTCGGTTCACACATCAGGGCCTTGAATTCCATTCCCAGCTCTGTCGTTCACTATGGGCCATAAAGAAGAAAGAGGCACCAGAGAAAAGAAAATAAAGCTATGTCTTGTCAGGACTCTGCTTTCTGTGGGCAATGGGTGGACTCCAAGATCAGTGCATACTCCCCAAGATTTGTTTGTAAATTGTGCATGTGTGATGTCTGGGTAATCAAAGTCCATCGTTTTCATCACTTTCTCAAAGGGGATTCCAAAATAGTTAAGACCTAACTCTAGAGAAACAGATGTGCTCCTGAAAAACTGTCAACAAAATTACAATGTTCAAATGTTTTTTACAGGACCTTTATGTGTAAAAAAGAACTTTCCTATAACAAACTGTGGGTCAGAAATAATAAAACTGACCTGTGCAGTGCCCCACAGCTGGTCAGTGGACCAGACAGGACCCAACCCTAGAGCACCTGGCTTTCTTCCCTGCCCCATGCCTGTCACCATCCAACACTTTATTCTTAAGTCACGGTGTTCATGGTGTTAAGCAGGTGTACAGGCTTTCAACACCGCTAGGCACGGCTCTCCGTTGCTCTGATCACTATCAATCACGTTTACTCTAATACGATAAATGGAAGAGATTAAGGAGTAAAGGAAAGAAAACTCTTCCCACTAACTTATTCAACAACTTTCAAAAATAAATTTATGCTGCACTGCCAGCTTAAAGCTTCCTCCTACTACCCGTGCTTCTATGAAGGATTCTCAAATTGTGGATGTCCAGGAAGACTTACTACTCAAGATTACATATCTGTATTAGCACGAAAGATGCCAAGAAAAAAAATACGGCAAGTATCATCCTTCTCTGTTCGGAAAACAATGGCGGGATTACAGCCATTGGCCAAGATTTCCAAAAAGAGGGTCTCTTTGAAGAGGACGAATATGAGGCAGCAATGGCAATGGTAATCCCGGCAAAGGGCTGGGGGAATCCAGGAAGAGTACCTGGGGGTGGGTGTAGGGGGCTGGGAAGCCTGCGCAGTAAACAGTCCTAATAGAGATCTAGCGTGGCCAGGAGTGACCACCGAGGCGCCAGCGTTTTCTTCACAGCCATCATTCCCTCATCCTTCTTCCGCCCCCTAACTGAAGCAATGCGGCAGGAGCGGAGGGGATAGGAGTGATAAATGGCATAGCTTTGGGGTGTAAACCTGGGTTTGAGGCCTGTTTCCGTCACGAAATAGCGGTGTGACTCGGGCAAGTCACAACACGGTGCCTCACTTTTCCCATCAGTAAAATGAGAGTAACTACACTCCTGACTACCCAGGAATGCTGCCAGGATTAAATACGATAATGAGAGCGAAACTGTCTGCACAGGGCCAGACACAGAGGAACCGCTCCGTGGCGCTAGGGCAAGTCCGCGGGAGGGTCCTGGGGTCTGGGTTCCGGCCCGGAAAGGGCGCCCCCGGGGCCCGCTCCCCGCCAGCCGGGTTCCGAGCCCCTGCCCGGCCCACCTTGTTGTTGTACTCCTCCACGAAGCTGCCCAGCGCCAGGCGAAAGCGCTTGTCGGGCCGCACGCTCCAGTTCATGGCGTAGACGGTCCAGGGCGCTTCATACTTGTAGATCTCCTTCCGTTTGCCGTGCAGGGACATGGTGGCGGCGGCGGAGCCGCAGTGCGGACCGGGACGGCAGCGGGCTGCGGAGGGCGGGGGCGCCAATCGGGAAGGGAGCCTGGCCTGGAACCCAGGTGTCCGAAGGGAGGCGGGGCGGGGGCGGGCAGTGACGGCCTAGCCCGGAAGAGGTCCCGGAGCGACAGACAACGAGGGCCAAGCCCAACTCCCAGTTTCAAACCTGCTTCGACTCGGACGACAGCCACCTTCCGTTTGAGACACCGACCCGCCCACCCGGAACGGAAGCTACGCGACCCTCGCAGCGGCGCCGACCGTTCGCTGCCTGACACGTCCTTTCGAACGATGCCTTCTCCTCATTGGCTATTGTACCGGGGGCTTCTGAAACCTCCTTGCTATTGGTGTGTTTTGTCATTCCAATTACTTGCCCTGCCCAACTCCGGGGCTTTCACAGCCCCAAAGGTCATTGGCTGACAAAGATGTCAGTCAGAGAGATAAGAGGGCAGTGCGGGTGAATGGGGGCGTGGGTTCCTAGAATCTAGCGCGCTAGCTTGCAGGCCTCCAAGTTCTAGGTCAAGTCTCTGAGCGTGAAAGCTCTTGTGTGACCTGCTCTGACTTCCCCACAGCAGCTGCTATTTCCAACGGCTTCTCCAATCTGTCGAGTGAAAAAGAAAATTCTGCCTTACCGTAGGGCCTGCTGCATTCCGCGGCACTGAGCTCCGCGGCCTGGCTGCCTGGCCTGCGCCAAACGGGAACCACCGTAATTCCCCGTCATGCCAACGACCCCGTTACGCCGGAATGTTGTTCTCCCAGCGCCCCAAGGCGAACACACCGTTGGACACGCCGATGTACTCAGGGCCAGGCCAGCTTCAGTCAGGCTTTCCTGCGCTATCCTGGCCACTGTAGAAATGCTCTGAATTCTAGGGTTGGTCTTCAGCAGGCAGCAGCCCGACCAGTGTGGCGCTCACTTTTTATTAGTTCCCATTCCATCTTTTCCCCACCGAGGGTCCCAAGGCAAATGCTAATCTAGCCCTAAATACTATATCTGTGTCTTGAGTTTGAAATGGAGAAGGGTCCGAACCTAGGTAACATCTCTTTATAATTTAAATGGTTTCCAATAATTTGCTTTCAACAAAACTAAAGGAGGATTGAATTGTTAGATATCATTAAATAACAGTTTTTAATGATAAATGTGATTGTTAACACAGCTCAGAAAGAATTCAAAGAATTGAGTGACACTGTTATATATAACAAACCCCTTGTAGTACTATCTACTTCCTTATGTGAACAAGTTTTCTCTGTGCTTCTGTTTTACTCTAATAAAAAATTAATATTCATCCACACACATGAACTAATTGAGAGGAAAATTCCCTGTCGTAAGAGATGTATATCCAATAAAATTTTAGTTTCTATAAAAATTTAAAGAGATATTTATGTTGTTTTGAAAAACCTAGTACTAATAAGTGTAACCCTTAAAGCCTTAGTAAGGTTACAATTACTTTAAGATTTTCTTTTTTTATTATTTTTTATAATTTTATTTTTGGCTGTGTTGGGTCTTCATTGCTGCGTGCGGGCTTTCTCTATTTGCAGCGAGCGTGTTTTCCAAACAGATATGATGAGGTTATTAATGATAGACTTTCAAGCATGGAAATAAATTACATGTCAGATAAACTGCGGATGGAATAGAGTGGAATTATGAGCAGAGAAAAAGGAACTATGTTAAAGAAGAGCTTGCTCTCTTTTAAAATGAATGATATCGGCTTCTGAATCACTGCTATTTGGATTGAAATAGATTGATATGAATGCAACAGTTTATAAAGTGTCAATATTTACAACACACTGGAAATTATGTCCTCTGCAACTACTTATTTATTTTAAAAATTTATTCATTCATTTTTTTGGCTGCGTTGGGTCTCTCTAGTTGTGGCGAGTGGGGGGCTACTCTTCGTTGCGGTGTGTGGGCTTCTCATTGCAGTGGCTTCTCTTGTTGCAGAGCATGGACTCTAGGTGCACAGGCTCAGTAGTTGTGGCTTGCAGGCTCTAGAGCTCAGGCTCAGTAATTGTGGCGCACGTGCTTAGCTGCTCCGTGGCATGTGGGATCTTCCTAGACCAGGGCTCGAACCCATGTCTCCTGCATTATCAGGCAGAGTCTTAACCACTGCGCCACCAGGTAAGCCCTGTCCTCTTTTTTTTTTTTTTTTTTTTTTTTTTGTGGTATGCGGGCCTCTCACTGTTGTGGCCTCTCCCGCTGCGGAGCACAGACTCCAGACATGCAGGCTCAGCGGCCATGGCTTACGGGCCCAGACGCTCTGCAGCATGTGGGATCCTCCCGGACCGGGGCACGAATCCGTGTCCCCTGCATCGGCAGGCGGACTCTCAACCACTGTGCCACCAGGGAAGCCCCCTCTTTAACTATTTAAACTTATCATGAAATGCTTCAGATGTCAACTAAAAATGTGTGCGGGGGAAATACATTTTCAAAATTCTTTTAGGGAGTACTGCAAAAGGACAGGACCACTGACTTCTTTGGACAACAGCCAATTTCAGTGGAGTAGTTGGCTGCACATGTTCTCAAACCAGACCATCTGTGTTGAAATTATGTCCTTCTTTTGATATGTTTTTGGGAAATATTCTTTTTTTTTTAAATCAAAGTATAGTTTACACATAGAAGTGCACATGTTTTTACAGCCTGAAACACATTCATGCAATCAGCACTTAGATCAGGAAATAGAAGAATACCAGCACCCCAGAAGTTTCCCTCTTGCTGGGTAAATTTCTTAGTGTCTCTCTGCTTCTGATCCCTCATCTTTAAAATGGGGATAATAATACTGACCCCATATAGTTGTTGTAAAGAGCTGATGAACTAATATCTGCAGGGCAGTCAGCACGGTGTCCCCCAGCACAGGGTGAGTGCTATGGAAGTGTTGGCTGTTGTCATGATTCCCTATGGCCACCAAGCCAGCGCCTCTCTGCTTCCCTTCACCCCAGCCTGGCTAAAAGCCCCCTGTTCCGGGGACTCCTGAACATGGTGGATCCACCTTCAGGTCCCCAAAACACAGCTCCTTGGGAGAGGGACTTGGAGAAGATCACGGCTGTCAGTTACAGCACAATCAAGGACCTGATGACCCGACGTAAGTTACACACCCAGCCCAACATGAAGTGTGCAGACTTTATTAGCTCTGAGACACTCCATTGTCTACTAGGGTCCCAAAGTTCCTCACGGAACCGTCGGGGGCAAAGGGGCTGAGGGCTGGAGTTCTGTCCCTGATGTGTCCACTACAGAGGACACTTTCATCTCCAGCTGCTTCACAAGCTCTCGGCGGGAGGTCTTGACCAACCTTGGGGGCTGGCTGGGTGGTGGGGAGAGTTCTGAGCTGGGAGGTGATCGTACTTGGCACAGAGCAAGGCTCTCACACAGTAGATCACAAAGGTCTCTGTTCTTCACTGAGCCCTCTGTCCCATAAGCTACCTCTACTCCTGAGGCTCACCCACCCTCCACCAGGCCTGCTGTCTAAATAGAGACCTGCGGGAGGTTGGGAGAAGTCCTGAGCCTCTTTGCCCAAGCCATCTTGGGTCACCTGGATTGGCAGTTTGTAGCTACTCTAGGTAAATGGTTTTCAGTTTACAGGCTGTCTGCCTCCCCCAAATCCTTAACTGTCACCTCACCCACCTTCAGTTCCTTCCTGGTGTCTCTTATCTTGGGGCACAGTGGCTCTAGCTCCTCACAAATCCAGGATCTGAGCCATGTCTCTGGAACTCCAGCTATTTGGGGACAGAGCTGAGGTGTTCAGGAAGGGAGGGAAAGCGAGGACCACAGACAAGTCCCTGCACCTCCAGGGGATGCAGAGGTGAGGCCAAGGGTGACAGGAGCCCCTCAGGCTGCTTCTGTTCCAAGGACAGTGTTGCAGTTTTGTCCATTTCTGTGGCTGGGGCCAGCATCCTGGAGGAGGAGTTCCCGAGCTTCGGCCTCCATTCGTCCAGGTCACCATAACTGGGGGCCCGGGAGGGGCAAGAAAGAGGGAGGCATGCAGTACGGGGAGCCTCCCCAGGCCACCCCGACTTCAGCGATGGGAAATGGCAGGAGCTGTGTGCTGCTGCCCTTGCCCCAGATGTGGCATCCCTGGTCACAATCTGGGCTCTGTCACCGCCTGTCCAGGCTGCCTGTCGTGACTCAGACCATAAAGGAGGACAGCAAAAGTCATAGCTGCTCTCGGACCACAGAGGCCATGGGCTGGATGCCCATTGAGACCAAGTTAAGGGTGGGGGAAGACATGCAGCTGCCTCCAGGCAAGCCCCTGGGGATCTCCTCAGCTGCTTACCTGTGCAGGGGGCAGATCGCCCTGGGGTAGTCTAGTTCCTGGACTCTGAGTCGCTGAGGTTGAAGGAGACAAGGCCGCGTCATTGGAGGCAGGGGCTCCCAGAATGTAGCCAGTGTGGTCCTGGGGCGGGGGCTCCTGAAGGAGCTGCAGGATGCGGCTGAGGTCTGAGGACATGCGTGATTCCAGCCTGCCGGGCAAAACCCCACAGTCGGAGTCAGGGTCAGGGCTGGGGCTGGCAAAAGCAGTGTAGGCCCTGAGGGCAGCTCTCGATTTTGTAGCCTGCGTGCTGTCCCTGTTATTTCCCTGCTATAATCCATAGCCCCTGCCCAAATTCCCCTTAGCACATCCCTGACTCTGATAATAACAGTGATCAGGCATGGTACATACATCATTTAGTCCTCATAATGAAGGTTTTTTTGGCAGGGGGGTGGGTAACCAAATTACTTTATTTGATGGAATGGTGCTATGGAAAGAACCTAAGTAGATGTTTTGGTGCACCTTAGGAAAGGTGATGGTAACCCAAACATGCATGCACTGCCTTGGTGACCAGGGAAGTCACCCCCGTGGCTACAAGAAGCCAGCCTAAGGCTTAACCCTCCTTAACACTGTTTCCCAGAGGGTGCCTGTCAAAGAGATACTCTGGCTTCATAATGAAGCTTGACGTGGGTATTCTGGTTATCCCCATTTCACAAAAGGGAAAACTGAGGCTCAGAGTGGTTAAGTAACTTGTCCACAGTATTGCTGGTAAGTTGCAGAGCCAGAATTTGAACCCAGGACTATAGTGCCCCTAAGCCCTCACTCTGCCACCACAGCCCTGCCATCCACAGGCCACACCCCCTTTCCAAGGGCCCGTGGAATTTGTTTCTGCATGAGGTTATGCCCCTCTCCCCAGGAGCCCTCCTTGGCATGCTCCAGGGTTTGCTGGGACAAGCCATCCAAGGAATTGCACTTAGCTACAGGGATGGGGAGGTGTGCAGCTAAATGGGGCTGGCCATTCTCAAACCCATGGGGCACCCAGCGATGTCCCTGAGGCACCAGGAGGGGCACCCGTGCCTAGCCTGCCACTGGGCCTGCCCTCTGTGGCTGCCCCCATCCGTGGCCCACAGGTCACTCACCTGTTCATCTGGGCCTGGAGCTGCTCTAGCCTGGAGCCTAGCTCCCGAGGCCAGCAGTCTGGGTCTCCCTGAGGGTTTGGGGGGCTCTGACTTGTCCTGGGGGGCACTTGCTGCAGCAACTCACGCCAGCGGCCAGATGCATCTGAGATGCTCAGGGAAGGGGCTGCACCTGCACAGGGCAAGGGAAACTTGAGCTTCGGTTCAGCCAGTTCCACAGGCCTGACCTTCTTGAGCAGAGCCCGGGCCCCTCCCCCTACCTGCCATGGGAACACAGGGTGGGAGGAGTGGATCTCCTTACCTGGGTGCCCTGAAGTACGAGGTCCTGCCCCCATAGAGGTCTGGCTTCTGGGACCCAGAAGGCTGTAGCCCTGGGAGGGGGCCTGGGGCCGCAGCCTGGTAGGGGTGGGTGGCTGGCTGGGTGGGAACATCCAGCCCTGGCCTCACTGTCCAGGGAGCTGCCGCCCAGCAGGGCCCTTGGTGCCTTGATGTGGAGCCCCAGGGGCTGGCCATTATCTACTCTTGAGGGCAGCCCTCACTCAGGCTCTGAGGACACAGCGGGAGGAAGGGCACAAGGGCCTCTGGCACTGAGCCTAGGGAGGGAGCCCCTCTCCACTCACTGAGGGGACTGGGGAGGCCTCTCCCAGGGGAGGCGGGTTGGAGAGGACCTGAGAAGGGGCAGTAGGCTGGGCAGGGGCTTCGGGCTGGGGAGGGGCGGACACTGGAGGGGGCTGGCGTTGCTCACCTGACTGGTTGTCACTGAGGAAGAAGCCTTGGTGGTCCTGGCCGCCTGGGGCCTGTTGGGGTGATGACTGGAGACCCCCGCCTGCCTTGTGGAGAACGAGAGCATCAAGTAACAGGGACCAAAGCCAGGACAGGGCCTCTGTGCCCTCCCCTCCCCCTCCCCCCGTGGCCCTGTGGCCACTAGGTGAGAAAGTGGTGACAGGGGGCTGGGCTCCCTGACTGTGCTCCCGGCAGCTCCTGTCCTGTGTGTGTGGGTGGGAGATGCACGGGGCCTTGGAGACGTGCAGAGCCCCCCAGAGTCTCGAGAGAGGCCGCCTTGGGCAGCAAGGTCGGGGTCGAGGGACACAGGGGGCTGCTCACCTCCCTCCTCCCCGACGCCCTGGTGCCCCTGCGTCGGCGCGGGCCGGGGGGGCGATTTCCTCTGAGGAGACGCGGTCTGGAAGTCTCAGTCCGCTCAGGGGATGCCCTCAGCAGCGCCCCTGGCAGCCCACCTTCCTGGCATCATGAGACTTGGGGGTACCCAGGGGCTGCAGATATCCCAGGCCATGGGGACCGCATCCCTCTAGCCCTGGAGTCCAGCCACTGAGCACTTGGGCCACCTGATGGCTCCCGGCTGCTGGACCTCCCCCAAGGCAGGGTCTTTACAAGATGTCCCCTAGGTGCGAAGGGGGCAGACCGGGGAAGGGGAGGACAGCAGAGGCAGAGGGTGGGGAGGGCTGTCCGGAGCATGTCAACCTGCCTCAGCACCACCTCCAGAAGCTGGGTGTGGGGCTGGGCCAGCAGGACCCCTCCTCCTGACACCGGGGGTGGGGGCTCAGCATCGGGGCCTCAGCTGCAGCTGCCCCTGCCGGCTGTGCCTGTCCCCGCCTTCCCACTAGCTGGTTCCAGACCCGCTCCTCCATACAGACCCTTCCGGGCACTTCCACTCCATACTGGCTGCCCCACGCCTTGGCAACCCTGAGCTCCACAAATATTTGGTCTCCCAGCACAGCCTTGAGACTTCCTTGGTGATTTAACTATGCAGCTCTTTCTTTTTCCTGAGTTATTATAACCTCCTCCACTGAGTGATAAACTTGAGAGGAGAGACTGCTCTATTACTGTTTATACCCCTGGGACCTGGCACTGTGAGTTCTTGGATGGCAGACACCGCTGCCCCCGCCCCGCACCCGCCCCTTGCAGCTTGGTAGGATGTGGCGGGAAAAGCCCGGGCTATGGAGATGCACAAACTTGAGTCCCCTTTTGACTGCGCCATTGACTATATGGCTTACTGTATGGCTGTGTGGCTTTGGTAATTTGTCCGCTATGACCCTTAGTTTCCTCATCCGGAAAATGGGGATAATAACACCACTTGCGAGAAGACTAAATGAGATCATGTAAAAGGAGCCCAGCGCTTACCACATAGTTGGTGCTTGATAATTGGTAGCTACCTTCATATTTAGCATCGTGTTGGCCATGGTAGGCACGGAAGAAATTATGGCAAAGGATGCAGGAGGGGGTTGAAAGGAAGGCAGGTGGCCAGATGGGTCCCTTTAGGCCAGGCAGGCCAAGCTCTCAGCCGGCTGACTGGCCATTGCCCATTACCAGCTGGCCGAGGGCCACCCCCCACCCAGCCTATCCAGCCCGGACTCACATCCCGCAGGTTGAAGGTGACTTCCAGCTTACTCCAGAAGCCGTCTGCGAAGGCGGGGTACATGTCCAGCACCTCCAGCAGGTCTGCCCGCTGGATCTTGTGCAGGTCACAGTAGGTCAGGGCCCGTACGTCTGCACTGGACTTGCCTGGCCGGGCATGGAGGCGAACGGGCTCCCCAAAGATGTCATTCTTTCCTGCCAGCCAGAGGGGCGGGGTCTTTCTAGGGCCTGGCTCCAAGCTCTCTTCTGAGGAGCCTCCCTGAGGACCTCTTAACCATGACCTCACCCCACTTCAGGGATCCTTCTGGGCTGGGGCCCGGGAACAAGGTTGGATGTGCTGGCTGAGGGGTGCTGCAGAGACCCCTCCCACCCCAGCATGTGGGGTCCCTTGCTATCTCCAGGCCCCTCGGGACCATCCTCTTTAGACTCCCCCCTCCTGTGTCCCACTTTCTTTGGAACTGCCCCTACCACCCCCACCCAGGGGACAGTGGGCAGTAGGGACCCTAGAGGCTCCCTGCTTAATCTCTTCTTCTCTGGGCTGCCACGGTGCTGCAGAGTGGACGGGACCCAGGGTCAGGAGTACCCAGCTCCCCGGGGGGGGCCTGAGGCTTCTCTCTCTTCGTGTTCCCGCTCCCTTGGTGGGGCCAAGTGACCAGCATGGCCCCAGCAGAGGAAGCCTGGGAAAGTCACTTCCTCTCTCTGGACCCCAGTGTCCTCATCTCTAAAATGGGTATAACCATATCTGCCTTGTCTACCCCCATGCGCTGTCCAGAGAAGCAGATGTGATGCTTGAGGAAGTGGCTCGAATAGCAAGACGCACCAGACAGGTGGATGCAAGGCACAGGGGGGGACGGATGTCACAGGGTGGACATGGGCTGGATACAGGGGCACGTGGTGAGGGTATCGGGCCCTCCTGGGCCAGATACTGTGCTAGCCACAGCACGTAAACATGAATAAGATGCTGTCCCATGCACAAGGAACCCCCCAAATCCCAGAGAGACAGATTACAGAATGATCTGTAGAGCCTTAGAACAGGGAAGAGCCAAGAGCAATGGGGCTATGGGGGAGGGAGAAGCTCGTTCCACCAGGAGTGGTTGGGAGCAGGGAAGAGGGGGGCTTACAGAGCGAGTGAAGTCGGGGGGGCTGTGTTGTGAGACTCTAGGAGGACTGGAAAAAGGCAATGGGGTGGAGGAAGCAGCATGTGGTCCGTAAGCCACAGTCAGGGCTGGGGGCAGAAAGCCCAGGGTCAGGGTGCCAGGGACCATGATTACTTGGATGGCCACTCCCCACAAGAAAGTGCAGCCCCCCAGCCTGGCCATACCACACAAGAGGCGCTAATTGCTTGCACAATGATGGACAGAGGCCAAGACATGTGCCCCAAGAGAACCGGGTAAAAGGTCATTTACAGAGGAAGGGACTGAGACTTGGAGAAGGAAGGGACCCTCCAGGGTCACATATGAAACCCAAGAAGCTGGAAATCTGGGCAACATTATAAAGTGATGGTTTTCCAGTAGATGAAGGATTATGACCTAATGTCCATTTCCACTCAGGACAAAATGAGAGGAGTTCATGTCTCTAAATAAAACTTAAATTGGACTGGCTTCTTAATTATTAATAATAATTATTATCTCTCCCACATGGATGGCACTTCTAAGCTTGGCTGAGACTGAGGGAAGGGCTCATAGAGGAGCCCGTGCTTGAGCTCAGCATTGAAGGATGACTGGGGTCTGCCAGGCAGGGGTGCAAGATAGGTGCTCTGAGCAGAGTGGCAGCACGTGCAAAGGCACAGAGGTGTGACAGATGGGCAGGTTTACAGAACTAACTAGTTTGTATGGCTGGAGTGTGAACTACTAAGGGGGAGGCTGGCAGGACTTAAGGTGGCCAGAATGGGGAGGGCTGTGCATACCATGCACAGGGGTTTAACATTTGTCCCATGGGTCATGGGACCCATGGAAGGATTTTGAGCAAAAGAGGAGTATGCCAGGTGTGAATTTTAGGTCACTGGCAGAAGGTGGAAGATGGAGTATGGCAGTAGACCAGATTCAGGGCCATGGGAAAGGAGCTCCTGACACCTGCCCAGGAAGGACACAATGAGGGGTGGACCCAGGCAGGGACAACTAGACAGGTATGGGACAGAGAGATATTAATGAGGGGAACAGACAGGGCTCCATGGCTGCCTGGATGGTGGCGGTGGGGCAGAAAGGAGGAGGGTGCTTCCTTGGTTGACTCCCAGGTCTCTGGCCCAGGCAACGGAAGGTTCACAGTGATGGGGATGCCGACGGAGCTGCCTTTGAGGGCAGATGATTTCAGACTGAGATATGCTGTTTGGTCTGCCTATGGAATATAAGGGTGGCCGTGCCCAAGAACTCATGGAGTAGTCCAGTCTAAGGAGAGACTGGGGCCGGGACACAGTTCTGGGGGTCCTTGTGGCATAGGTGAGGCTGAGATCATGGGAGCAAGGAGCTGGCCCAGGTGAGGATGTAATGGGAGAAGAGAGTGAGCAGCACATTTGGTGAACACCAGCCGAGGGCAGGCCAGAGGGAGAGGACTGGGTGGAGGGGCTGGAATAGAGCCCGGCCATGGCGAGCAGGGGAGGGTGAGTGACGGCCTGGGCAGGGACTTGGGGTGGGCTGAAGTCGGGGGAAGGCAAGGAAGATGAGCTCTCAGACAGCTGCGGTGACCTGCTCAACGTAAGTGACAGGGGCCGTGTGTGCCCCAAATCTGTCCCCCCGTCCAATGCTCGCATCCTTCCTCTGAAGTGTCCAGCTGTCCCTGCAGCTGCACCGAGACTGGGGAGCCCCCTCCATCTGAGGCAAACCCTCGCCCTCTCACCCTGAGCTTCCCAAGGGTGGGAGAAGGTCAGAAGCTGCCTGGACTTCCGAGTCAGCCCCGTAGCCCTGGAATCCCTGCTTGTCCACCCACCGGACGTCTCTGAGCATCAACTTCCCCATCAGGAAAATGGGGCCTGTGGCAGAGGTTAGTTTTAAGGCTTGAGTGAGCTGGGTGTAAAGCTCCCCCGTGGCACACGCTCTGCACACGGCAGGTCAGCAGGAGGGGCCACCGTCATCATTGGGGATGGCCTGGTCCAGGCAGGGCACCCCACACGCCGGCCTAGCCCTCCCCGCCAGACGCACCGAGGATGGCCACCACCACGTCGCCGCGCAGGATCTCAATGGAGCCGCGGGAGATGAAGTACAGCGTGGAGAGCACGTCGCCGAGGTGCACCAGAGTGTCGCCTGGCGGCGCGTGCGTCGTCTTGAACTTGACGGCGAGCGCGCGCAGGCAGCCCTTGCTGGCGCCGTGGAAGGCCGGGCAGTGCTGCAGCGGCGCACGGTGCAGGTGCAGGCAGATGTCGGCCTGCAGGCACTCGGGGAAGCCCTTCAGCACCTGCGAGAAGGGCGGTCGCGTCCAGCGGGGCGCGGCCGGGGCGGGAGTGGGGCTGGGGGAACGGGTGGGGAGGGCTCTGGGGACGCCCTGCGCCCGCGGGACTTTGGCCTCCCTCGGGGAGTTAGCCAGAGCTGGGACTTGGGCTAGGTCGCCCGCCCCGCCCCAGGCAGAGCGGCGGGGGCTCACCGCGTTCATGTCGATGCCATTGGTGTAGGACCAGGCGTGCTGGAAGTACTCCTCGAGGCGCTGCCGCAGCGGGTTGGGGATCTGGTGGAAGCGGATGAACTCCTTGACTCGCAGCATCTGCGTGTGATAGCGCGCCGTGCCCGAGTACAGGCGCTGGATGATGGCCGACACGTTGCCGAAGATGCTGGCATACATGAGGGCTGGGGCAGGGAGCGGGGGATATGGGCCGGGGGTAGGGTGAGGGGTGAGCTCCTGAGCATCCCCACCAGGCCACAACACCTCAGGGCCTGCTCCAGGACTCCCTCCCTCTCCCTGGGATCCCCCAGCCGGGGACCCCTCTGTCCAGGGCAAAGTCACAAGTGCCCAGGACAGCGCCAGGGCACATGGGGGACAAAGACCCCTGGGCTTCCTGCCCTCCTCCCTCTGCCCTCCCTCTTGGCACCTTCCTGGGCCCAGAGGCCAAACTCCTGAGAAGAAGAAACTAGGGCAATGAATTTTTTTAGTTCAGATTTGTTTTCTCTTTCAAGTTGTAAAAATATAATAAAGGAAAAACTCTTGGTCTCTTGTTTTCACCCATTTTCCCCTTGTTTTTGTTTTTCTGGGCTTTAACATCTCTAAATACGTCATGGGCGTGGACCTGTGCTAAGGAGGGCCCTGGGCTTGGTTTGACGCTGTGCTGTCACCGTCTTGAAATTCATAATAATTTTGTTTTAACAGAGGGCTCCACATTTTCATTCTGCACCGGGCCCTGAAAATGGCGTAGCTTGTCCTGATCCCTGGTGTATAGCGAGGGCTACATGGGTGTCAAATTCTGTGTATAGTTGGTGTACACATATGCAAAAGTTCATTGTGCTGCAAACTTAGGATTTGCCTGCCATACACACTCTGTTATATCGCATTACAAAACTGAAACTGGGATCCTGTGAGTAAGGCCCGGGACACTCACAGCCGATGAGCATGACGCAGATGGAGAAGACCTTTTCCGAGTTGGTGTTGGGCGAGACGTTGCCGAAGCCCACGCTGGTGAGGCTGCTGAAGGTGAAGTACAGGGCCGTGACGTACTTGTCCTGCACCGAGGGGCCCGAGGCTGGGTCGCTGCCATTGTAGTGCTTGCCGAGCTGCGCTCCCAGGCTGTCCAGCCAGCCAATCTTGGGCTCCAGGTAGGGCCGCTCCACGTTGCCGATGGCGTACCAGATGCAGGCCAGCCAGTGTGCGATGAGCGCAAAGGTGCACATGAGCAGGAAGAGCACGGCTGCCCCATACTCAGAGTAGCGGTCCAGCTTGCGAGCCACACGCACCAGCCGTAGCAGCCGAGCCGTCTTCAGCAGCCCGATCAGGGTTGTGGTCTGGAGAGGCAGGGAGGGGGCCACGGAGTTGGGGGTCAGCCCTTGAAAGGCTGTGCTTAAGACCACGTTTATTCACTTGTGAACGTGATCACATAGTCATTCAACAAACACGGAGAGCCTGCTTTGGGCCAGGCTCTTGGCAGTGGGGCACAGTGCAGGGCCTTAGGAGCTCTCAGTGCAGAGTTCCAAATAGCCTTATGTTTGCTCGCACAAAAGTCTACAGGGAGCACAGAGGAAGGGGAGGTCAAGTCTGCAGTGGCAAGGCAGGGAAGGCTTCCTAGAGGAGGTGACATAGAAGCTGAGTCTTGAGAGAGGAGGCTGGGTCTCCAGGCAGACAGGAGGGAGAGGTAAAGGGCACTCCAGGCACAGGGAGCAGCATGAGCAAAGGCATGGAGTTGTGAGAGGGCACAGTCCACGTGGAAAACCAAGGGTGATGCTGCAGCTGGGAGCACAGAGTAGAAGATGGTGGAGGAGTGAGGAGTGAGCCTGGAAAGTGGGCAGGGGCTGCTGCTGTGGTTGCAGGGCCCACAAAGAGCTTGGCTTTTATTCCAAGCCACTGGGGAGCCACTGGAAGTTCTGAAGACTGAGTCAGATAAGGGACAGGGTCAGACAAGTGATTTGAAACTCGCTCTGGCCTCTGTGTGCAGGGGCTGAGGCTGGCAGGTGTGGGGCTGGGGCAGAGGTGGGTAAGAAGGCCACTTAGTGTGCACGCAGGGGCAGTGTGGGTGGAAAGTGGGAGGGAGGACTTGGGGATAGATTTGCTGGGAGTGGGTGGTCATGGGAGCAGGTAGTCACGATGGACACCCCGTGCTGGACAGGCTGGGTGACTGGGGCTTGACTGAAACAAAAGAGGCAGAGCTGATTTGAGTGGAAAGCTGATCCCAAGAAGGTGGGTCAAAAGGACATAGTGGGACTGGAAGCTACGAGAAGAGCACGAAAATGCCCTCACATCAGCTATGAGAAGCAGAGTGGGCATAGTGGAGGGGCTGGGGCTTAGGAGGGGGTCAGGCTGCATGCAGGGACAGCCTGTGGATTCCTTTTCTAACGCCAGGGTAAGAGTGGTTTAGAAGTCAGCACGAGGGGCTGGGGCACAGGAGTGCCCGTCCCAGAAGGGGCAGGATTCTGGAGCACAGGGAGGGCACCCAGGCCTGGGGTGCTCAGCTGCTCCTTCTCCAGGGCTGGGAGATGACAGATGTCTGAGGCCCCCACTTTCCACCACCACTTGCTTTGGCAAAGGTGCCCAATGCCAGGTACTCTCTGCACCCAGGGCTGGGGCACAGGGGACGGCCACAGCGGCTGGCCTGAACGGGGTTTGCTCACCTCATCAGAGCCAGTACGGAAGATGAGCAGGTCAAAGGGGATGGCGGCCACCATGTCGATGAGGAACCAGCCCTTAAAGTAGTGGACGGCAATGCGGCGTGGGTGGCTGACCACCTCGTCGTTGGCGTTGACGTAGGTGGTGCGGAAGTTGATGACGATGTCCACGACGAACATGATGTCCACGATGAGGTCCACCGTGGTGAGCGGGCTGCAGGTGTAGCCACAGTCTGCGCGCTGAGGCTCGTCCTGGTCGCCGAGCAAGAAGGCGGCCGAGTAGGGCGTGAAGATGGCCGTGTAGATGACCAGCAGCAGGATGAGCCAGTCCCACACGGCCTTGAAGGGGCTGTAGTGCAGGAGGGTCCCGCGGTGGATGCGCGGTGCCTGCAGCTGGTACTCCGGCAGCACGTCCGCACCCAGGGACAGCACCTGGGGGTGGGGACCGTGGGGCAGTCAGCAGGGTGGCCGCCGCTGGTGAGACGGGTCTGGGAGGGGTGCAGATGCAGGGCTGAGGCCTAGGGAGATGTGGGAGAGGGTGGGCGATTGGGTCTGTGCCGGGGAGAGAGGACGGCACAAAGATGGGGTGTGCACGTATGACAGGGCAAGTTCTTAAGGGGACAGGTGTGTTGGAAGTGCAGAGAGGAGAGGGGGTCCAGATGAGGGGTGCAGCTCTGTCCCACAGTGACCCCAGGTTTGAAGCTCACAAACTCCCTTTCAAACAGGCCAGCCTGGAGCGGGTGGAGACAGGGCTGGGGGAGGGGAGAGGGGAGGGCCAGGCTCAGGCAGATTGAGAGGGTGGTGGGTTGGGGGGGGCGGGGCATCAGTCCTCTCTGGTGGGTTTGGGAAGTTTCCAGTGGTTAGGTTCCCAATGGGAACAAGTCACCCGCAAAATACCCTCTTAATTCCTGAGGGTCCTGTGGAGCCTGGACCAGTGAGGGCCCTCCCTGGGGCCAACCCTCAGAGCCGCCGTGGAAAGAACCAAATTTGGGGGTGAGTAGCTAATCTGAGCCCTCAACAGATGCTGTGTGCCAGAGCCTTGGCTACCTCACATGTCCGAGCGGGTTTTGATCAGTACATTCAGCTGAATGCCCTGCTGCTCTGCCCCTCTGACCCCCGCCTATGAGCCCATGGCCAACACAGGATCACCAGGGCCCAGCCCAACATACCCAGGCTCTGCCCAGCTGCCCAACACAACAAACAGCTGGGGCAGCGGGAAGGCATGCGTCTTGAAGCCAGACCTCCCAGGTTGATCCCAGGTCGGACATTGCTGTGTGTCTGTCTTGGGGCAAGTTTTTTAACCTCTGTGAGCCTCTGTTCCCTCACTGGCAGAAGGGGATGACAAAGGACAACAAACTCCACGGGGCTGTTGTGAGTAAATGAGCTGGCGCGCCTCAATGGCACATGCCGCTCTACACAATAATTCCTCCTCACCGCTCAACTCATGTCAGACACAGTGCTGACAAGGGGGCCTGAGGGGTGTCTCACGGACCACGCCCCACCCCCTGCCCAGCACTACCAGACAGGGCCCTGCCGGTGGTCCTGGTTTAAGAAAATCTACCATGTAAGGTTCTGACCTTGCAAACCAGGTCCATTAGCAGATGGGATCGCAATAAGGAAGATCCACCCAAGGGCTGGTTCCAACCAGACAGTCCCCCATCCAAGGCCCTGGGAGGGGCCACAGTGTCCCCACCCTGTGGTGACCTCCAGCTCAGCCTTGGCCTCGGCTCCTGTTTTGCCTCCCCAGGACGTTTCCTCTAACCCCGCACAGACTCAAACCATCTTTTTCGATGTTCTCCCTGCTCCTTGTAAACACCCTGACCACACAGCTGTCCCCCACTGACTTAGAGCTGCAGGTCCTTCGTCCCGCACGTCCATCTCATATGCCCCACACTTAGTCCACGCGGGGGCTCAACTAAAAGGGGCCAAACGAGCACTGAAAGCCTGGCTGTCATGGCCACCTCTGCCCCTGGCTGCTCAAGACCAGCCAGGATGAAACAGCAGAGCACGGGGAGTGGGAAGGAGACAGTCAGACTTTGCGGGGGTGGGGTCCGAGGAAGTGTACATCCTTAGGACTTCCAGACAGGGGTGCCATCTCCCCCACCACAGACCTCCATAGTCTCCCATCACCTCTGAGGCCAGCACGAGGCCCTTCCCTGTGGGCCCTCAGGATGTAGGAACTCAGGTGTGGGATCACAGCCCTCTAGGCCCTTTGAGTTCTGGTGGAGGCTGGTGTGACCTCCGTGCTCTGCGCCATGCCAGCCTGAGCTCTGTCAGGTTCCTCCCCACCTTAGGGCCCACAGGCAGTGGGTTAGTAAAGCCAAGAGGGGCTGGGGCAGGGGGAAGGTGGCAGGACAGGTTGGGTGCGGGCAGGGACCACGGGCCCCAGCCAGTTCTGTCGGGCTTCACGGGCAACTCTCCAGTCCAACAGCCCCCATGGCCCCTACCACCAACCTGAGGGCCCCGGGGTGTGCAGCTAGGTGGGCTTCCCAGGCCATTGGGCCACCCTGCCTGACCTCCAAGCGCCCAGCCCTCAACCTGGGGTCCTTTCCCAGGGTTCCTGTGCTTGGTGAGGGGCTGGGTCACAAGGAGTTTCTACTCCATCCGCTCCGGCACAGACAGTGCTTCAGGTGAAAAGGGGCAGGGAGGCAAAAGAGCTGCTCTTATGCGCTTATGAAGCAAAGTCCCAGGGGAAGCTGGAGTAGGCGCCTACCTCGCCCTGCAGCCCCTTGCCCATCTCTGGCCTAGGCAGCCCTCAGTGCTTCGTGGGGCCAGCACCCTCAGTGTCAGATGAGTCCTCAGAGCCACTGCGGTCCAACTCATTCCTCCGGATGGGAGCCCTGGGCCCCAGTAAGGGCATAAGGCCTCTTGCCCAAGGTCACAGAGTGGGCTAGTGGCAGGGAACCTGAACCTTGGGCACGGCCCTCTGCATTTCCCTCTGGATGGCCAGCTGGGGACCGGGGCGTCAGGCCCCAGGAGGAGGGACACTGGGGTCAGCTGGAACAGAGGACTCAGGGGGGTTCACCTTGGCCTGGCCAAGGTGGGGTGGTGGGGAGGGAGGCATTTCAGGCCTGATCGCCAGGGACCTGAAGATGCCAGGGCCACCTCCCCTCTGCCTGGATTGCAGAAGGATCCTGCCATGGGGGCTGGCCATCGCCTCAAAGGCAAGGGGCAGAAGCAGGGCTGGGGCTTCCCCATCCACTTCTCAGTACGGCCCGGACACCTCTTCTCTCTGCTTCTCCTTCTCCAGGACTGGCAGAGCCTTGGGTGGGCCCCCATGGTGACCTGCGGGTTCCCCCCTCCCAGCTCCTCCAGGCCTAGGATGTGGCACTAGTCACAGGCTCTGCTGACCCCATCCTCCCCTGGTTCTGGGAGCTGAGCATCAGGGTGGTGGCCTTGGAGTAGGTCTTTAGGTCTAAAGAATCAGACTCCAGCAGGACAAGAGGCCTGGAGCTCAGACCAGACAGTAGGGGGCTGGGCAGGCCGGCTCCCTCTGCTAGCCCAGCCCCGGAGGAGTCCAGTCCAGGGCCTGAGAAGGGACCCTCGAGACCCAGCAGAGTCCCGTCCACCCTGCCCCGAAGGCCGCACCTGGGTGACCTTCTCGGTGACGTTCTGGGTCCGCTCTACCACCTTGTGGGGTGCGATGATCTCAATCTCTGTGGTGGAGCCCGAGCGGTGCTTCTCCAGGTTGAATTCCACAAAGTTGAGTGTGAACTGCGGGATCTGGCTGATGGTCCTGTACTTGACCCTGCCCGGGCCAGGTCCCTGTGCACCCGGCCTGCCATGAGAGCCCTCTGAAACCAGGGCTGGGGTCAGAGCAGCCAGGGCTGGGGGACCCACTGCTCTACCTGGTGCTCCCCGCCCCTCCCCTGCCACCTGCTCCCCGCCTCACCGGAGCCCAGGAAGCTCTGGGACAGCAGGCGCTGGGACAGGTTGCGGCTCCCTCGCTTGGCCAGGAGCTGGGCCAGGTCCTCAAAGTTGAGGATGAACATAATGACGGCCCCATCCTCATTCTTCACGGGCACCACATCCACGAGGCAGCGGAAGCTGGAGGCTGCAAACACCGCGGGGAGGGGGTGTCACTGGAGGGATCCTCTCCTGCAGGAACCTGGCCTGGGGAAGCTACAGAGTGAGCTGGGTTAAGGTCAAGTTAAGAGCAGCTGTGGGGGGTGAGGAGGCCTGCAGAGTGACCAGAGCTATTGGGCAGAGGGTTGGTGACACTGCCCAGCAGGTGCCCCACCCACAGGGCAGAGGTGGAGAGAGCAGCTAAGCTTCTCATTAGAAAATAATGTAGCATCGGGCCCAAGTCCACACTCAGCCCTCAGCTCAGGGCTTAACCTTGAGGTTCGCTTCTGCTGTAATTAAAGCCGAGCAGATGGGGGTGGATTAAGTGGGGAGGTGAGGTCGGGCATTCTACCCCCATGTAGCTCTGGCTGGCCCTGGGTTCAGCTCCCATATTCCCGTCTCACAAAGACGTCCTGCTCCCCTGATGCTGGAAGGAACTCACTAAGTGCTGGGCACTGAGCCAGTTGGCACATGAAGCCTCAAGCTCCGTGGTGGCACCCAGTGGATCCCTGGAGGGCACACACGGACCCCTGTTCCGCTGAGCCTGGGGTTCTGAGAAACTGACTTGCTGGGGCCAGCTGGGGCCCCGCAGCGGGGAGCCCTGGGCTCTCAGTACATAACAGTTTGGAGAGGGGAGGGGACTTGTCTGGGGCGAGGACACTGGAATGAAGGCCAGGCTGCTTGCTCCAGGCCTGGAAGGGGCCCATGGTCTCAAGGCAGAGGTGCTGGTGCTGGGACTGGGGGTGGAGGCAGGGCAGGCAGGGCAGTGGCCTGGGGTCTGGAGAGGGAGATAGATGGCAGGGTGGGGGCAGGACGGGCCCTCCAGCCACTCTCTCCGCTCTCTCGGGAAGCCCAGACCCAGCCATTGACCTCATTCCTCCTCTTTCTCTGCTCCAGGGTCTCACTCCCCCTCTCATAGGTGAGTGGAACAAAACAAGCTAAATCTTCCCTGTACCCCAGAGTCCAGTCTGTGGGCTGGCTGGATGCCCCGTGAGCCCCCCTCCATGGTACCCGGTCATCCCATGTCCCTCAGTTCAAAGTGTTGGTGGGTGTCAGGCCCGAGGGTCAGGATGCTAAGGGCAAGGGCCTCAGGTGAAATGACTATCAGAAGGCAGGTCTGTGTCTGTCTCATTTGCCAGCGACCAGGACCTGTTCCAGGTGTTGTTAACTGAGTGAATGGAAGAATGTGTGTAAATGTGAGTGGGTGGGAGGCTAGCTCACAGGATTATTACTACTTTGGGTTCCACTAGAATCAGGCTTCCCCCAGCTGCCCCTCTGGTGTGCTTCCTCACACCATTAGTGCTGGGGTGCGGCCAAGCTGCCCCCATCCTCCCTCCCACTTCCCTCCCTGGGAGCAGGAATCTCCAGGATCAGATTCCCGGACTCTCAGGCAGCCATCTGCCAGCTGCTGCACTGGGCCCCACGGGAGACATTCACCCCGAGGAGAGGCTACCCGCTTGCCTCTGTGACGCACTCCTGGGCTCACAGGGCTGTAGGCCTGCCTCCCAGGCCTGGTGCTCTTGTCAGCCCGGGGCATGGCGAGGCTTGGGTACTGGGGCCCACCCAGGAAGCCTCCTTGGCCAGTGACCTGAGACACTGTTCCCAAGGCCAGACTATCTCCTCACTCTCTCTGGCACTGCAGAAATCTGGCCTGGGAGCAGGTGGGGAGAGGGCAGAGCTGGGCAGAGGGCAGGGCCTCTAGGCTCTATGCTGCTAGGGGTTGCCAAGGCCCAGTCTGTACCCACTGATGCTATCTTTGGAAAACTGAGGCTGAGAATGGACCAAAGACCAGCCCATCAGAGCAGTGAGGGCTGGAAGGGGGCCGTGCATGACACCCCATGCCTGACCTTCACGCTTGCTGCCTGTGGGGTGGTGGAGACAGGAGGCTATGAGGATTTGGACAAGTTCAGAGCATTCTTTTCCTGATCCCTAAGCTGTCCTTGCTCATGAGCACCTGTGTCCAGGTGACCGGAAGTGGGTGAGTGTGGTCACCCTAGGTTGTGCCCAGGAGTGGCAGTGTTCCTGTGCCCTTGCCTGCTCCCTGGACGGGAGGCCACAGGCTGTACTCATTCTCCCTTCCAGGGACTCCTCCCGGTCACCTCTCTGACCAAGGGCAGCAGGCGCATCTGCCCCCTGGGACACCTCACTGCTCTCCGCTCTTCTCTGTGTCTTGGATGTGTCCCTTCCTTTAATTTCTTATAGTCCTCACCCCTCCCCTGTGAGCCTCCCTGTTGTCCATTGCCCCCATCTCTTTACACACCCCCATCCAGCATGTGGTGAGCCCTCAGGGAGGAGCTGGTGCCACAAAAGCTGCCACTAAGAGGGCGGCTCCATACCGCCTCCCGACTTGGTCTTTCTGACATTCATGGGTGGGTGTAAAGAAAACACTGGGGCCTCAGCCCTCAGCCCTTGCCCTATCCTCCTGATCTGGAGCTGAGGACTAGCGGAGCCCTGGGCTTGGGGATTAAGGGACTCTCTGGTTTGGGGTCATCAGAGAAGAGGATCTGGCCAAAGCAGGCAGGGATGGGCCCCTCTGGCAGGTCCCCAGTAGGGGCATGGGCCAGGGGGGAGATCTGAGTGCCCTCCATCCCTCCCTGCAGACTTTCGTTCGTTCTAGTCTTATGGCCATCCCCGTGCCTTCCAGCTGTTAGGTTCTTACTTGTCCCAGTGAAGGCAGATGGCGGCAGAGCCAGTTTCTCAGGGGTCTCTGAGCCCTGTCTCATAGGGTAATTTTTGTCAAATGCCCTGGCCTCTTTGAGCCCAGCTTTACACAGCTGCACAATGTGGAGATATATGGACATAGACCTTCTACTTTGACTTGGAGAACTGTCAGTGGATTACCCCTTTAGAGGAAAGAGGACTATAAATCAGCTAGAATTCTGTCCAGGACCCCTTCCCTTCTCACCTCCCCGGAGTCAGAGGGGGGAAAGAGCGGGGAGAAGAGGTATCCTGAGGACGGAAGAAATCATCATTAGGATGCCCTCCGGCAGGACTGTAAGATGTATGTGAATATGATAAAAAACAATCATGCAGTCAGAGCGGCCCATAAGGTGAACATAAGTTATCTGAACATTACATCCTTCCCTTAGGGGAATGCAGGCCAGGAGGTTCCCCTTTCTGGGTTTCAGGCCAATTTTGGGCAGGTCCAGGTGGTCAAAGTCTTGGACTATAGGACAGGGAAGGGCTTAGGGTGGGGGTGGGAGTAGACTGGGATTTATGGGGCACCAGGTATGTGGGTAATTTTTCATTTTCACCCAGGGACAACCTCCAAGACTAGGTCTCTAGGGCCCCTTCTGATTGCTAGAGGAACCCAGCAGGGTTCTGAAGACCGGAGTCCTGATCTGAGAGTCAAGGCTTGGCCTTGACCTCTAACCCCTGCCCAGGCACATGCAGGGTGCTGAGGAGACCCTAAGAGCTCTGATTTGACATCACTAGGAGTCTGTGGTCAGTCCTCACCCCTCCGGGGCCCAGGTAGAGCTCTGGGGTCAAGGGGAGGGACAGAGAAGGACTTGTTGTCCGCTATCATTTCCTGCTGTCCCACCCTGTTCCCCTGGGACCCTTCTCACTCCTTTGACTGTCACCTCCTCTCTGCAGTGATGTGAGGAGGTGAGGTCACAGCTTTTAAAAATATTCTGACTTCATTAACCCTGTGAGCGCTGCCAAGCTAAGCCAGGTTCTTCCTAGTCCCCTAATCACTACCCCATTCACATGGGTGGCAGCAGCAGGGGACAGCCAGAGGTATAGCCAGGACCTGCCCAGGAAGCACCCAGAAGCCCTTAAATACACACACACATGCTCAGGTTCACACTTACACTCATGCTCCACACACACACACACACACACACACACACACGAGGCCCCTGCTACCCGGCTGTCAGCACCCCTCAGCCCCAGTGCCTGCGCTTTACCTGCACTCCAGTGATCCTCATGCTTTCTTCCCCAGGGAGGGCCCTCTTCTGAGGCTTCCTTCCCTCAAAGTCCTGCCTCCGAAGACAGAGGCTGTTGGGTTCCTTTCTCCCCTCTTGGGATTATTCAGACCAGATATCTCTGAGGGAAGAATCCAGAGATTTGGGGTCCAGTCCCAGTTTGGACCCAAGCAGTAGAATCTTGGCCAAGTCCCTTCTTTTTCTTGGGCCTTGGTTTCTTCATCCATGAAAGGAAGGGATTTATCTAAGCCAGTGGCTCCTAAACTTGGCAAAACACCCAAACTGCCAGGGAGATTTTTACAAATACACCTGCTTTGTCCTCACTCCACACCTCTGAGTCAGCCTCTCTCTAGGGAAGGTGTGTTTTGGAAAACAAGCTCCAGGTAATTCTGATTCAGAACCAGGCTGGGGCGGGCATTGATTCAGGTGATTTCAAAGGGACTTTCAGGATCCTAATTCCCACTCCTCTCTTCCCTCCCCTCACGGATCCAGTGAAGCACTGCGGGGAGGGTCTTAAAGGACTCCATAATTTTTCATCCTCAGCCCCTGACCTATGCTTTTGTTCTGTTTGCAGTAAGCTTGGGCTGGCAATAACATCCCAAACAGGATGAGCCTCCAGGTCATGGCAAACTCCAGGCCCTATCTCCCCACAGAGCTAGGGCTTGGTGAGCCAGACCCAGCACTCTTTTCAAGCCAGATGCCCCATGCCTTGCCTGGCCACAGAGGCCTTGAGGGGGTGACTCCTCCCCTAATCCCCAGAGCAGATGGAGATGAGTAAAGGTTAATTTCCATCCCAGCTGCCTGACAGCTGTGGCTGACAGTGACAGAGTGGACAGCCAGGAGACCAGGGACATGGGGGAGGGATGGTGGTGCGGGAGGCCCTGCATGGGGCCAGGACCAGTTGGTGGCTCAGTCTGGTCCCTGGCCTCTGAAAGGGACCTCGGAAGGCATTTCATCCAGTGTCCATCACTTCACCCTACAGATGAGGAAACAGAGGCCCAGAGAGGAGACAAGATTTATCCAGGCCCTTTGGTCCTCTGGGTCAGTGCCCTTCCCATGGTCTCTCTGCCTGGACAAGAGAGGGGCCAAGCCTGCCTTGCAGAACCTGTGGCCTGAGGGCACCTCACCATCCTTGCGGTAGTAGAGGATGTCCACCTTGCACTCCTCGGCCCCCAGCAGGGCCTGCGCCAGGCGGGACATGGCACTGTGTGGGGTGTTGGGGCCTGTGAGGAAGTCGCAGGTGCACGGTCTCTGCATCACTTCCACTCGGGAGTAGCCGAAGAGTTCACAGAAGCCATCGTTGCAGTAAATGATGGCGCAGTTCTCCATCTGAGCATTGGCGATCAGGAACTTACGACCTGGGGTGGGAGGTGGGAAGCCCATGGCAACCAGGATCAAGCAGCAGAGAGGGAAAGATCATAGGGACTCTTGGGAGCAGTCAGGGGGGATCTGGATGGGGGAGCAGAGCAGTGATCAGAATGGAGGAGGGGGAGGTCAGGTCTGGGGAGGGTGGGAAGACCAAGGAGGCCAGAGCCATGGGGGAAGGTCAGGGGACTCCTGGGAGTAATGAGGGGGTGGTCAGGAGGGGGAAGCAGGAGAGTCATTAGAGGAGTGAGGGAAGGGGAGTCAGGGCTGGGGATTGTGGGAAGACCAGGGCAGGAATGAGTGGGATCGTGAAGAGGGAGGGAGGCCCAAGGCTTCCTGGAGGCAGGGAAAGGGGTGTGACCAGACCGGGCCAGGCCTGAGTGAGCTCCTGGAAAGACCAGAGTGGCTAGGGTTAGGAGGTGAAAACGAGGGCGAAAAGGAAACCTCTGAAGGAATTTGGGGGGGTGGGGGGCGGTTCAAGAGGGAATTGGTATAGTGATAGCAGGGGAGGTCAGGGCTTGGAAGGGGAAAAAAACAGCTCAGGGGTGGAGGGGAGCACTGCGCTCTGCCCACCGTGCTGTAGAGGAGAGGGCAGCATTGGAGGTAAGCGGGGGCTTCCTGGGGGAGAAGGTGTTTCGGGGACATTAAAGAGAAGGGTTTTGCGTTCAGCCTCAGCTAGCCCCCACCCTGCTCTATCTGAAGTTAGTAAAGGGTTCCGGCCACTCCGGCCACCGAACCGGATCATGCCCCCACCCGACGCACACACTCACTCTGGCCCTCGAACTTGCGGATGATGGTGTCCAGGTAAGTGTTTTGGGGCGCGACGTGGCCCCTGCGGACCGGCATCTTTCGGCTGCGGCCTCTGCCTGGAGCCACCAGCGCCCCGGCTCCCTGCGTCTCCGTCTGCCCTCTGGCTCCGCAGCGTCCGGCTCCGGGCGGGCGCCGCCCCCGGGGAGGGCCGCGGGGCTTCGTGCCCCGCCCGCCCGCCTGCGTCTACCCTCTGCTGCTCTCCCCGGCCCTCCCCGGCCCTCCCCGGCCCTCCCCGGCCGGCCGCTCGCCGCGCCTCCTCCCCTCCGCTGCCGCCCGGGAGCTGTCCGCGCCGCGGTGCTGAAAGAAGCCGCGCGGCGGCAGCTGGGCAGGGGCAACTTCTCCGGGACTCAACGGGGCAGGGGCGGGGCCTGACTCCTAGGGGGCGGAGCTGGGCGGGAGTCCCGCTCCAGGACTTCTTGGAGGAGCTTCTGCTCTGTCCCAATGGCCTGTGGTCTTGGCCCCTCTCAGACCCGCTCCCGGTACCAGAGGGCAGTCCGGACGTTGCCAGGCGGTCTCTCTCAGGCCATGGGGGGTCGGGGGGTGGTGGCGCAGAAAGGGGTGTTAGAGGCCTCAGGTGGTCTTCTGCTGAAGGTCTCTTTCCTGATCTGACCATTGGGCTGGACTCCAGCAACGGTACGGTTAGACCTCTTGCCCATCCTTACCAGGTGCCCTCCAGCTGAACCCCAGTGCCAACGTAGAATTCGTAGTGGCAAGCCCATCCAGGACCTGGTCCTGGCAGAGTGATGTACAAGAAATATGCAATGAGGTGCTTTCTTGAGCTCTTAGCATACAGGCACTGCTTGGGAAGAGAACAGATTTAAAACCGCCTATTAGCAAGTGACCACTGATACAAGTGTCTGAGTACAGGTTGAAAATGAATACAATAGGATAAGCAGATGGGGATGGGATTAGGTTTATTCCAAGGGGCTTCTTGGAGAGGAGGGAGAGAAGGGGACCACAGTTTACTGAGCATCTTGGTGGGCTTGGAGCTTTGCAGAGGGTCCAATGCCCAGTTTCAAGCCAGGCCTTGGAGGGCAAGCATTCAAATGGGGCATGCACTTTAGGCAAAGGGTGATGGTGGGATCAGTGCAGGGGGTGAGCTGGGGGGTGGGAGAGGTCAGGTGGGAGAAGAAGGGAATGATAAAGACCCTCAGATGCCATTTTGAACATCTAGATTTAACTGATGGACAACCAAGTTGTTTAGCAGTTAGACATGAAGGAAATAGTCCAGTGAAAGAAATTTTACAGTGGCGGGTGGGGGAGGGAAGATGGACAAGGAGGCTCAGTGAGATTTTTGCTGGAGTCCAGGTGAGAGGCTCAGAGTCCTGGGTCGGATGTGCCTTTGCCACGCAGAGCCACAATGCCTGATGGGGGCCTCGTTGGCCACTGTGGCTGGGGGGTGGGAGGGCTGCAAGTGTGGCCTCCTGCTGGGGGCAGAGTTGTCCTGGCTGACCCTGTGTGTGTGGGGATAAGCTGTCTGTGGAGGAAAGGTGGGGCTGTTTCTCATGGGCTCAGTGTGTGGGGTGCTGAGCTCTGAGGAGGGATTTGGGCGGTGGGACGTTCATTGATTCACTTACTCAAACATTTTCCAAGTCCCCACTATGTGCCATGGCCTGTGCTGGCTACAGGTGTTACATAGTGTCCTGCCCTTACAGAGCTGACAGCTAGTAATGGGGACAAATAAGGACACTGCAGCGCAGCAAAGCAAGAGCAGTGACAGAGACATCAAACGAGGAGCCTGTGGAGCCTGCGGTCAGAACAGGAAGTGCTTGGGCTCAGCCAGAACTCAAGAAGACCTCTTGAAACCTGGGCATGGGCAGAGGTAGGATCCATGGAGGTCTCAGCCTGTGGGTACAGTCCTTCTGTACCCTGAACCCCTGACTTCTGGGCTCAGATCCTTCATCTAGAGCGAGCCAGTTCCATCCTTTGGCCGCCCTCCCACCAGCTCAACTGGAGCTCCTGTGCCTCCCGCCTCCCCTCTGTGGTTACTGGCTGTGAGGCTACTCTACTCAAGGTTTCCCTAATCTCTGACAGACATTGATTCTCAGCCTCCCCAGCAGCCCCTGCGGCCTCAGTCCAAACTCAGTAAGTTCCCACATATTGGGTGTGGCATCCTTGGGTTAGACAGACAACACAAGAAAGAAAGGGTGAGAAGAGGCAGGAGCATAGGCCTTCCCTCCCTCCTCCTAGGTTTGCCCCTGGAGTACTCATTCCCCAATGTCCTCCTAAAGCTCTCCCTCCCCATCCTCCCCTCCCCCACTGAGCCTGGAAAGGTGCTGTTTGCCCTGTGCTCAATCCCCAGGGCAACAGCCCAGGCAGCAGGTGTGTGTGTTGAACAAGGCCATCTCTGGAGCACAGTGGCTGGAGATGAGCTTTGTTTAAATATTAAAGAAGGCAATCATTAATCAAGCTTCTCTTGGTGCCCAGCTACCCACTCTCTCCATTTGGGAGGGCCTGGACTGGGGCAGGAAGGGTCATGGGGCAGTTTGTAAGGCTACTTGCATCTCAGACAGCTAACAAGCAGCTTTTGGGGGCTGGATTATGCAGCCCAACACAGGGCAGGCCAGAGGATCAGCAGAAAGAGGTGCCAGCCAGTATGCAGAGCATCGTGCTCGTGAGCTGGGTGGTGAAGATTTGTACAGGAGTGTCTGGCTCTACTTGAATACATTTTATAAGGGGGCTGAAGCAGTGTCCAGTTTCTAGGCAGAGCAGACTCTCCTCGGGCACTGCAGTCCCTGTCCAGCCCCACAGCTGGGCTCCTGAAGAAAGCACGACTATGAAGAACAAGTTCTGGGCATGAGTGGGGGCTGGGGGGGCTGGAGGCTGGGGGCTGGGGGCTGGCTCAGAGGGACATAGCCCCTGAGTCACTAAAACCATGGTTCCTGAGCCCCCAGGGAAGGAGGGTGAGAAAGAGAGCAAAAGGAAGAGAAGGAAGGGATGGTACAGATAGGGCTGTGTACCACATGGCACCCAGCAGTGGCTCCGTGCAAGGGTCAGGAGGCAAGGTGCCCACCCCGTGCTCAGAAGCCAGCCCGGCAGTCTAGCTGGAGAGTGGGCAAGGAAGCATCCGAGCGAGCTAGTGGCTGGGGCGTGGGCTGTGGTCCTGGCCGAGGCTGCATCAGGTGCAGACAGGGTTCCACAGCAGAAAGCCAGGTCATAGATGGGCTAGGGGTGAAGGCTGGGTTGGGGTAAGGGCTGGCCCAGGCCAGGCTAGGGTAGGGCTTGGGGCTAGAACAGTGGTGGGATTAGGGTCAGATTACCAAACCTTCAAAGAAGAGTTGAAGTCTGGCCAGCCCAGGATCTCCCCACGCGGCACATTCTCAGTAACCAGCCAG
>NW_006784347.1:1790158-1806285 GCF_000442215.2 Lipotes vexillifer | reverse complement strand
CAGGGGCTTGAAGTAGGTCATGAGGGCCTTTGTAGACACCTTGGTTTCCCCGGTTATCTTCTGCAGGACCTCTGGCCAGGGCTTGCTCGAGCCCAGCTTTAGGACATCCCTGGGAGAGTGGGTACAGCTGCGAGGCTGTGTGGGGGAATCAGCTGATGCTGCTGGGACCCCTCAGTATGCCCAACCCCGCCTTTAGGGCTTTGATACTCAGACTCTTCCAACAGAGCTCAGCACAGTGGATAAAATCACAAGCTTTGAAATAACACCAACCTGTGTTTGAGTCCTCTGTGGCTCAGCTGTGGGACCTTGGGCAAGTACTTAACCTTTCTGAACTACAATTTCCATATCCATAAAATGGAGAAAATAACAGTACCTATCTCCTAGGGTTGTTGTGTTGGCCAAATAAACACAATTCTGGGAGCATACTAGGTAGGCAATAAATGTTTGCCTAATATTATTACTATTATTATTACTACTACTGTGATGATTATTGTTCTCCTAGACTCAAATAAGCCTAAAGTCAAGAGGGAAACCTCATGTTTCCCATGAGGTGCTCAGTGTTAGTAGAGAGGTCACGCTTCAGTCTCTTCTGGTCTCACAGGGAGCGTTTGGGATGATTAGAGAGATAATAAGCATGGGATGTGTCCTGTGCACTACCTGCAGCGCTGCAGAAATGTCAGCTCTGTCTCAAGGCACACCCAGTGCTTGGTGGCAGGGGGTCTAGCCTTAGGCAGAGGCAGCAGGAGGCGTCTGTTGATGCTTCTCAACCTGTTTCCCCTGATCCGACCAGGAGAGAGGTGGGGCTGAGAGGCCCAGAAGTCAGTGTGGGATCTAGACTAACAGGACCCAGGTTCAGACCCAGCAGCGCTAGCTACGGGCCGCACAACCACAGACAATCAATTTAACCTCTCTTAGCCTCAGCTTCTTCATCAGTAAAGCCGGGTTCCATTAATACTTGCATTCCACTGTGGTGAGGATTAAGTCACATAACGGCAGCACAGAGGGCTTTGTTGCTTGCAAAGACTTATACACATCGCTTAATAAACAGCTGGGAAAGAATGAGGTGGGGAAACTAAAGGTCAGTGGATCCTTGGAAGAAACCACTGGGGGAAAATGTAGTTATGAGCCTAGAGAAATGGAGGAGAAAAGTCGTCGAGATAGAAAGAGAAAAACAAACAAAACTAACGTTAAGTTAGAGGATTTTTATCAGATGCCAGGTCCTGGGAAAAAGGAAGGACCTGGTGGGGGAAACGTTCCAACCACTCAGAGTCTGCCTACTCAGAAATAGTCTTTCAGGCTGGGCGGGACAAGAGGTTCGATGTGGGCAGCACATGAGACTTGCAAGGGTGACAACTGGGCACTGCCTGGAGCCCTCAACTCCAACGTGGCAGCAACGGGCCCCATGGACAGGGTCAGGTCCTCATGGCTGGCTGGGTGAGGCAGGGGACTTTGGGAATTTGGACCAAGTCCACTTTGACCCTCTCTTCCCAGGAGAACCAACCCAGAGGCTGTCCCACAGCAATCACATTTAGGAAGGTGAGTCAAAATTAGCAAAATCAAGTTTTAAGCTGTGTCAGGCAAAAGAGCAGCCAAGAATCTTGCCCTTCCCCTTCTCCCCTGTAAGCACGTGCCTGCCCCATCCCTCCACAATATGCCTAGTGATGACCGGCAAGGCTTCTACATGCTTGGTGTCAGGTCAGACCCTGGGAGCCTTGTGTGCCCTGTGTGGAGTGGGGGAGGGAAGTGATGAGAATGACTGAGCTCAAAAGTCCCAGTGATCAAGCGGGATGAAGGCTCAGAGTCAAAAGTGAGTTGATGTTGGGAATTCCCTGACGGTCCAATGGTTAAGACTCCAGGCTTCCACTGCAGGGGGTACGGGTTCGATTCCTGGTCGGGGAACTAAGATCCCACATGCCACGCGGTGCGGCCAAAACAAGAAAACACCACAAAACAAAAGTGAGTTGATGTACAGAAAATGGATGTCTGCTACTTTTTTGTACTCCTGCGTTGGGGGTCAGAGATCCCTCCTTGATCCCCTGGCATGACCTCCTCACTCTCTTTGCATGTTTACCAAAGCCCTTTCCTACTGCACCATCTCCTTTCTTGGATTACGGTTATTGATTTATCCTGTGGCCCATTGCCCCCTGCTGGACACAGGGCAGGCTGGTCAGCACATGCACAAGTAAATGTTTGCTGAATGAATAAATGACAGGCAGCCAGAGACATGAATGAAGGGAGCAGAGAGGCCTCTTATGTTTCACACATTCAGAGAAGCTCAAACCTGGGCAGTCGACTAGAATAAACTGCTGGAGTATGAAAAGATGGAAAAGCAAATAGACTAGGCAGACAAGAAGGCATGCAAGGTGTAGCCCTCCTGCAAGCAAAGGCAGGGATCAGTCCTGCAACTCCATCTGGCCTTGTGGTTACTGATGAATGGCATGGTGGAATCACAAATGTGTTCGTTAAATTTGCAAAGGATACTAAATTATTGTGGGTAATTATTAGGATACTAAAAAGAGGCTTTGGGGCTTCCCTGGTGGTGCAGTGGTTGAGAGTCTGCCTGCCGATGCAGGGGACACGGGTTCGTGCCCCGGTCCGGGAAGATCCCACGTGCCACGGAGCAGCTGGGCCCGTGAGCCACGGCCGCTGAGCCTGCGCGTCCGCAGCCTGTGCTCCACAACGGGAGAGGCCACAACATTGAGAGGCCCACGCACCGCAAAAAACAACAACAACAACCACCAAAAAACTCAACCTGACCTTGACAGGTTAGGGTAATGGACCTACTGAAATCGGTTGAAACTCAATGGGGAAAAGACCATGTCACTGGGTGGGCTTCATGTCTCAGTGGTTGGAGCACTGATCTTGGGACCAGTGGACTAGGTCAACGTCACCAGACCAGTATCGTTTGACTTATGGAAGCAACAGGTGAAAGATATTGTGTTCTGGAGTCAGTTTGGGCCTCAAAGCATGACTCTGCCACTTCCTAGTCGAGCAATGTGCAATCACATTACCTCTCTTGTCTTTGGTTTCATCATTTATGAAATGTGGATCCTAATATCCATTTTGCAAAGTTATGAGCTGCTAACATGAAACACTGTAAGAGCGCTTGTTAGAGAGCCCAGCCTGTAGCAGTAAATGCTTCCCACCATCAGGTCAGCCTCTCGCCCCACTCCAGGTTTGCTTCAGGACCAGAAAGCAGTGCCACAGAGGCAGGGATGGAAAGGATGGGCTAGATACCAAGTGCAGGAAAAAGACTGCGGGTAGGGGGTCAAAGGAGACCACAGCTGATCAGAGTGTGCCAAGAAGCTGGTGTGAAAGCCACCTGGATCAGCCTGGGAACTGGGTTCAGACGCTTCCAAGAAAAGATGGAAAAAGCAGAGTGCACCTTATCAAATGCTGCTGAGAGGCTAGGCAAGCGACTTGCCAGGAAAGAATAAGGGGATTCAGATGGAGGATGGAGGCAGAGGCAGGACTCCAACACTGGGTTCTGATCTGGGAGTTTGGTTTACTGGCTATGTGAGTGAGTAAGTGAGTGAGTGAGTGAGTGAGTGTGTGTGAGTGTGTGTGTGTGTGTGTTAGCAGGAGGGGCTAAGCAGTCTCTCTGACCACAAGGGGCTACACAAGAGGAAATGAGCTTTGATTAACATAGGAGACACTGCAGTCTGACAGAAGGAAGAACTTCCACTAGAACACAAGCTCTGCTCAGGGGGCCTAGGGTGGCCAGGCGAGAAGAGGGGCCCTGGGGCAGGCTTCCTGCAAGGTGCGGAAGGGGAGCCAAGGACAGGGGAGGGAGGGAGGCACTCACTCCAGGAGCTTCCCAGCGGGCCTGGAGTTAAAGTCTCACCGGTGCAGGGGCCCCACGTGGCCTGAGGCCTTGCAGAGCGTTTCCTGGAACTGGAACTGGAGCAGGAGGCTGAGGAAGTACCTGGGGAGAGAAGGTGAGGCTGGCTAGGGAGGGGTGGCAGAGGTGGGCCTGGGTCAGCAGTCACAGCAGGGCAGGCTGGCCCTGGAGCACTGCAAGGGCCCTCCTTCCTAGCCTTTTGAATCAAACCTATGCTAGCCTCCCTCTTTCCTTCCCTCCTCTCAGGGACATCAGACATGCTTTCCCATCAGCTCTGCCCTCCACAAGGGAGCTGATGTAAAAGCCCAGTGGATTCAGGGCATGGCCCTCAGAAGGTTGTGCCATCTGATGGGAGGAGGTGGGGAGGGGTGCCGGGGGACATTTGGATCTGGTGCCTTCCTGGAAATCCTCAGCCTGGGTCCTATGCCCCCGACTCCCAACTCAAAGAGCCTGTTCTGCTGGCAGGGCCCAGACCTTTACCGAATGTAGGGCAAGCTCGCAGAGATGTGGAACTTGGCACCCGGATCAAAGTCCTCCTCTGTCCAAGGGACAGTGGGGCACAGGCCCTGGTACTTCAACCTGGGGGCAGAGGGCAAACTGGGGGCTTGATAGTGCCATCCGGTAGGGTTCCCAGAGCCTTTTCCTTTTGAAACATTTGCACAGCTATCAAAGCGACTTGGCATACAGAGGACACAATGCATTTTTACTGATTAAATAAATGAGTTGAAATCACACGGGATTGGGAATCAGAATCAAGTAATAACAATAGTTAACACTGAGCACTTCCTCTCTGCAGGAACCATGCCAAGCTCTTCACACAGACTCACTCAACATTGTCCTGGTTCTGGGGGCACAGGAGGGAATGAGCTAGGCAAGGTCACTGCTTTCAACCTAAGGACGGGGGATGGTTGTAGACCAACCAACAAGGTCGTTTCATCTGATAAAAAGTGCTGGGGCTTCCCTGGTGGCGCACTGGTTGAGAATCTGCCTGCCAATGCAGGGGACACGGGTTCGAGCCCTGGTCTGGGAAGATCCCACATGCTGCGGAGCAACTAGGTCCGTGAGCCACAACAACTGAGCCTGCGCATCTGGAGTCTGTGCTCCGCAACAAGAGAGACCGCGACAGTGAGAGGCCCGCGCACCGCGATGAAGAGTGGCCCCCACTTGCCGCAACTAGAGAAAGCCCTCACACAGAAACCAAGACCCAACACAGCCAAAAATAAATAAATAAATAAATAATTTTTTTAAAAAAAGTGCCAAGAGGATACCACGGGATAACAGGGGGTGGGATAAATTGGGAGATTGGGACTGACATATACACACTACTATATATAAAATAGGTAACTTCTGAGAACCTGCTGTATAGCACAGAGAACTCTACTCAATACTCTGTAATGGCCTATATGGAAAGGAATCTTAAAAAAAAAGAGTGGATATATTTGTATGTATAACTGATTCACTTTGCTGTCCATCTGAAATTAACACAACATTTAAGTCAACTCTACTCCAATAAAAATTAAAAAAAAAAAAAAAAGAAGAAGTGCCAAGAAGAAAACAGAGTAACATCCCTGTGGTATAGTACTACTACTATTCCCATTCTACAGATGAAGAAAACCGAGGCTTAGGGATCAGGGAACTGGTAGCAGGACAAAGAACAGTCATGGGCAGACCCTAATAACTTTCATGTTCAGGTCTGGTTTTGCCCCTCTGAGCTGTGTGACTATGGGAAAGTTATTGTCACTGAGCCTTGTTGTAAAATGTTGTCTGTGAAATGCGGATTAAATGACTCATCTTTGGGATGAGACAAAGTCTGTGAACAAGCTCATCGTTTCACTGTTGGCCCACTGGAGCCTTGAACCATCCTCTGAGGGAAGTTCCTCTCTCACTGACAGGGTTTTGTTCAAGGACCAGGGCGTTGCCATCCCTCTCCCTCAACCCCAGGTTTCCGTCACTCAGGTGGTGGTGGGCATGGCTGAGAGAGGAAGGAAAAGGTCCTGGGCAGGCACTTCAGATGGCTGGTTGGGGTGCCCTCGGAGGGGGCACAAAGTCAAGACTCTGCCAGTCCCTCCAGTGAGGCCTGGCCCTGTATTCAGGGCGGGGGTGTGAGGGTGAGAGGACGAAGGGAGGGGTGCCCAGCTCTGCCATCCCTGGATGGCGGTGTGACCGCAGGGTGGTCACACGTTCTTCTGTGAATGGCCAACGTAAGGGCCTGGTGCAGAGCTAGCAGGCCCATCAGGGTCTGAGCTGGTCAGCCTGAGGCCTAGTGGAGATGGAGAAGCCATAGTCATGGGCAGTTGTTACCCAAGCAAACAGCCAGGGGTCAGTGATGGGATGGACACAGGTGCCCCTCACTCAAGACTGATGCTGCCCAACTGCTGGTGGTGCTCCTTCTGTTGCCAGCTCTGCCCGCAGACAGGTCTGGGGATGCTAAGTCAGAGGCAGGTGTGAGTGTGTGTCCGGGTAGCAGGAGAGGGGGCACTGGGCCTGCCCCTGTCCCATGAGGACTCTTTCCACAGGAGGGAAAGATCTCAGGCCCCCAAACACCCCTTCTGCTGGTCCCACTAGTGGGCACAGAAAGGGAGGGGAGGAGCAGGAAGGCCTGCCCATCAGGCAGTGTCCTGTTCTTGGAGGAGCCCAGGCGCAACGACTGTGCAAGCTTCCCGGCCTCCCAGGATCCCCAGGGAGGCTAAGGGGCCTGCTCGGTGCTGGTGCTGCACTGGACATGATCCCCCACGACTGCATGCTCGGGCCCCACCCACTTCAGCGGGAAAGCTTTTGTCCGATCCCCAGGGAGGCTAAGGGGCCTGCTCGGTGCTGGTGCTGCACTGGACATGATCCCCCACGACTGCATGCTCGGGCCCCACCCACTTCACCAGGAAAGCTTTTGTCCGGTGACAACAAACAGCCAACGCCACCCCAGGGGTTCCCCATGGCCCCAGGTCAGCAGCATCTCACGCCCAGCTCTGCCCTCACAGGAGAGGCAGCAGCGCTCTTTGGTAGCAGGCGGTATCCTTGAGGCTGCCCTGAAAGCCCTGGGGAAGCCCACACCAGCGCTGGGCCTGGGCAGCGGGCCTGATCAGCAGTCCTCCCCACCTGAGGTTCCACCACTCCTGGTTGTACACGGCCTTCTCAATGGTGCCGTCAAAGGTCTTCCAGCGAAACAGGTCTGCCAGGCAGCGAAGGGGATGAAGGCGATCTTCTCCAGGGCAACGTTCATCAGGAAACTGATTTCCTCTTCTGGGGAAAGCGGGACCGTTAGGAGGCTGCTCCCAGTTCCTCCTCCCCTCAGCTTTGCCTGGAGAGCCCCAGCTGCAGCCCCAGGCCCAGGCTGGCCTCCTATGATCCCCTTGGTCCCCATCACCTTCGTCCTGGTGCTGGTGGCTGAGCAGGCCTCTGTTGAGCAGGTGCTTATGGGAGGAGGCCGAGAGGGTGATCACCGACCCCCCGGCTTCTTCAAAGGCTGGGTTCTCTCTCTGCAGCCCCTTCCTGCTCAGCATTCATCCCGGGTGGCAACAACTGGAGATGTGCCTCTGTCCCCCAGCGAACTGTAAGCCCTAGGAGGGTGGGAACCTTCTCTGTCTTTTCACCCATGCATCCTCAGAACTTCCCCAGCACCAGCACACAGTAGGTGCCCCATCACCGTTTGTGGAACCACACAATCAGTGAGCCACCTTGCCCTCCCCAGCGGCAGGGCTCAGGGTTCCCATCTCCAGGTCCTACCACCACCCTTCCCCTCTGCAGACTCTGCTTCGCCCTTCCCAGCATTGCCCTGAGCCCCACGCAGTACCTGGTCGGCCCCTGGCTGGGCTGGCTGGTAGGTGCGGGGCGGGGGAGGGGCCTCACCGTTGAGCTTCGCAGCTGCACGTAGCGCTCGAAGGTGCTGCGGAGCTGGTGACCCATAGCATCCCGCCAGCCCTGCCAGGCCCACAGCAGCTCCCTCTGGTCCCGGGAGGTGGCCGTGACTTCTTGGAGGTCTGTGCCCGGAAAAGGAGCCAAGGTGGGATCCCACTCCGGCGGGCGGCCTTCTGCCCTCACCTGCCCCAGGCACCCACTCTCCCCGCCCCTGCCAACAGGGCAGTTGGGACCAGGAGGAGGGTGGGAGTCTGGAGGCTCTGGAAGGGGCTGGTGCTGAGACTCTGGGGTTGATGGGGGTGGGCTCGGGTGCTCCTCAGGCTCCAGGGGCAGGTAGGGGCCCTCATTCAGGCACACCTGGGCCATGCTGTATGTGGTCTCCATGTGGGCCACAATCTGGTTGTACTGGGGGGACGGGTGTCACCCAGGGCAAGCCGGTACCTATGGGCCCACCGCCGGTACTAGCCCCACCAGCCTGGAGAGGCAGGCCTGGCCAAGGCATCTTCCCGCCAGTCTCTGCTTCCCTCCTCCTCCAGAGGAAGCTCTGGCCCTGCCTGCCAACCTCCCTCCTGCCCCCGGCGGCTCCCCACCAGGCAGCCCACCCACCCTGGGCTGGGGATCATGTGCCTGGAGACCTGGGGGCTTGTCCTCACCTCCCGGAGCTCCTCCTTGGGCAGGACCGCCCTGTCCAAGTTCTGCAGCTTACTCAGCATGCGCTTCACGGCTGGGTCCTGGAAGTTGGCGATCTTAAACAGGAGGGCCCGCGTGCCAAAGTACAGCGTGTGCTGGGACCTCTCCACGTCCTTGTCCAGCTGGAAGGAGGGTCACTGTGTTTGTCATGTGAGGCTGAGGGAGAGTGTCAGGGTCTCACAGCCCCCCAACCTCCTCCCAAACCCCACTTTTTTTAAAAGATTTTTTTGATGTGGACCATTTTTAAAGTCTTCATTGAATTTGTTACAATATTGCTCTGTTTTGGTTTTCTGGCCACTAGTCATGTGGGATCATAGCTCCCGGACCAGGGATTGAACCGGCACCCCCTGCATTGGAAGGCGAAGTCCTAACCACTGGACTGCCAGGGAAGTCCCCCAAAGCCCACTTTAAGGGTTTGGAATCATTGAAGATTTGCTAAGAGGGAGAAGGGAGGGAGCCTGGTCCTTAAAAGCAAGCAGGTGATATCTACAAGGGGAAAGAAACAAGAGACTCTTACTTAGAGATCTTTAGGGCTACCAAGAGGCCTGGAGCTTACAGTCTGTTTTGACATGTACTTTGGGGCTTCCCTTTTTCCTCTAGCTCTGGAAAAGGGGCAAAAAAGTGTGGTTCCCCCCCATCCCCCCACCGAGACCCCGGAGAAGAGCAAGGGCAGAAGGGGCTGGGGTGGAAGTGGTACCACACCATCTCCCCGCGATTCTTCTTGGTGATGTTGGTGACATAGTTCCAGGTGGCCTCCATGAGCTGGTTCCACACAACTTGGGCTGTACGCTCATAAAACTGCAGGAAGGCCTTTGCCATGGTCTCATGGAAAAGCTTGTCTGCGGAGAAGGAGATGGGTATAATGCTGTCCTGGGAGGCGTCTGCCCCTGCCTGGTGCCCTTGTTTGATCCCATGCTCCTTCAGGTCCCAGCGCTACCTGAGTTCTGATCACCCTCAGTCCTGAGCCATGGCAAGAGCTGCCCATAATAAAAGAGCACAAGTAGGGAAGGTCCAGGGCAAGTCCATCTTGTTCCCATGACCAGGAGAACAGCAGAGCTGGGTGAGGCTATGGGCCAATCACGATCAAGCTCCATATTGTAACATCAGGGGCCAAAGGGTCAGCCATGGAATGTCAGAACTGGAAAGCCCCCACCTACCTTCTGGTCCAACTGTCCCCATTTTACAGGTGAGGAGACTGAGGTCCAGAATGGTCTAGCCATACGACCTGATTCACACAGCTAGTCAGTGGCAGAGCCAAGAGGAGAACCAGGGCTCTTGACTTCTACACCAGAGCTTGTCTCACTCTACTCGGTCACTTCTCCCTGGCACTGGAGCCACCCTTGGCCATGACCAGGGATTGATGCGTCTCCTCCCTCCACAGGCTGGGATTACCTCTGAGCAGGTGGGTGGGAGGATGGATGGATGGAAGGAAATGACATCTCTGGGTCTCTGGACTCTGGAAGCACAGTTGTCTCTCCGTGTTCTTCTGACTTGACCTCCTATGTTCATATTTTTGGCCTTTTTCTCCCTTGTGGGACGTATGACCATCCCAGGGCTGTGCAGGACCCTTCCTCCCTTTCTCTGTTCGTACATCTGCTTCCCCAGGGAGAGCCCGATACTATGAGTTTGCTGTCAGGAGGAGGCACGGAAGGTAGAGGACCATCTACTATGATAAAAATAGTACTTTTTGGTTGTTGTTAACTATTGTCATCATGCTATACATTACATCCTCAGGACTTATCTTGTAACTAGAAGTTTACACTTTTTGACTGCCTTCACCCATTTCACCCACCCTCCCACCCTTGCCTCTGGCAATCGCCAATCTGTAAGTTCAGTTCAGTTCAGTTTTGTTTTGGGGTGTTTTTTTGTTCTTGTTTTTTAGATTCCACATATAAGTGAGATCATACAGTATTTGCCTTTGTCTGACCTCTTTCACTTAGCATAATGCTCTGAAGTTCCATTCATGTTGTTGTAAATGGCAAGATTGCCTTCTTTTACATGGCTAAATAGTATTCGTGTGTGTGTGTGTGTGTGTGTGTGTGTGTGTGTGTATTACATTTTCAGTGTCCATCAATGAACACTCAGGTTGTTTCCGTATCTTGGCTATTGTAAATAATGCTGCAATGAACATGGGGGTACAGATGTCAAGATACTGGTTTCATTTCCTTTGGATACATACCCGAAGTGGAATTGCTGTATCATATGGTAACTCTGTTTTTAATTTTTTGAGGAACCTCCATACTGTTTTCCAAGTGGCTGCACCAATTTACATTCCCACCAACAGTGCACAAGGGTTTCTTTTTCTTCATATCCTTGCCCACACTTATTTCTTGTCTTTTTGATAATAGCCATTCTCAGAGGTGTGAGGTGATATCTCACTGTGGTTTTGACTTGCATTTTCATGATTAGTGATGATTAGTGATGTTGTGCACATTTTCATGTACTTTTGGCCATCCATGTCTTCTTTGGAAAAAAAAAGTCTATTCAGAAGTACTGCCTACATCAAGGGAGCCAGCAGATGGCTTCTTTTCTAAGGGAGCCCTGCAAGAAGCAACCATGAAGCAACCATGAAACCGACCCGGAGGACATCTTCACAACCTGGTGCTGCATGGGAAGGGTCCCCCTGCAGAAGGCTGTCCCACTGAAGATGGCTCACAGGTCAAGATTTCCACGTAAAAGAGGAAGTCCAATGCAGTCGGTGTTAATAATGATCGCCAGCCCCCACTGAGCACTTTCCAGGGGCGAGGGACACTTTGAGGGCTTTCAGGACATGAATCCTCACAACAAACCCATGAGGTAGGTACTGTGATCAACTCCCCCAGTTTACAGATGAGGAAAATGGGCACAAAGAGGTTGAGAAACTTGCTCATAGTTACATAGCTAGCAAATAGTGCAGGTGGGACTCAAATCCACATAGTTTGACTCCAGAGTCTGTACTAAACTACAGACACAGGCATGGATTAGACCACACCTGAGGAAGAGCAGGTGTTAGAGCAATCTGAAAGGGACTTAAAGTCTGGGTCTTACACCATCTACAAAAATTAACTCAAAATGGATTACAGACGTAAACATAAGAACTAAGACTATAAAACTCTTTGACGAAATCACAGGGGAAAACTTCATGACATTGGATTTGGCAATGATTTCTTGGATATGATACCAAAAGCTCAGGCAACAAAAGAAAAAAACAGACAAGTTGGACCTCATTAAAGTTAAGAGTTTTTGCACATCAAAGGACACTAACAACAGAGTAAAAAGGCAAGCTACAGAACTGGAGAAAATATTTGCGAATCATAGACCTGATAAGTGATTAGTATCCAGAATATATGAAGAGCTCCCCAAACTCAGCAGTGAACAAACAACCCAGTTCAAACATGGGCAAAGGACTTGAATGGACATCTCTCTAAAGATGATATATAAATGGATAATAAGCACTTGAAACGATTCTCAATATCACTAATCATTAGGGAAATACAAATCAAAACCATGAGATACCACTAGGATGGATATTACAAAGAAACAAACAAAAAACCCCAGAAAACATCAAGTGATGGCCAACACGTACAGAAACTGGAACCCTTGTGCACTGCTGGTGGGACTATAAAATGGCTCAGGCACTGTGGAAAACAGCGTAGAATTACCATATGATCCAGGAATTTCAATTTGGGGTGTATACCCAAAAGAAGTCAAAGCAGAGACTTGAACAGATATGGTGATGGTTGCACAACAATTGAATATACTCAATGCCATTTTTAACTGTACACTTAAAAATGGTTAATGGGACTTCCCTGGTGGCGCAGTGGTTAAGAATCCGCCTGCCAACGCAGGCGACGTGGGTTCGAGCCCTGGTCCAGGAAGATCCCACATGCCGCGGAGCAACTAAGCCTGTGCGCCACAACTACTGAAGCCCGCGTGCCTAGAGCCCGTGCTCCGCAACACAGAGTAGCCCCCACTCGCCACAACTAGAGAAAGCCTGCACAGCACAACAACGAAGACCCAATGCAGCCAAAAATAAATTTAAAAAAAAAAAGGTTAAAATGGTAAATGTTATGTATATGTTACAACGGTTTAAAAAAAAGGTCTTTGAAGGGATGAGAGAAGGAACAGGATCTGTGAAGCAAGGATAGACTTTTGTGGAAACACAGTAGGTTTGAAAGTAACAGAGATGCAAAAATAAAAAATATAGTTATTAAATTGGAAAAACAGTAATCTCGATGCACAGACTAAGACACAGCTGGGGAAAATCGCTTGGAGCACAGGACAAAAAAAGAGATGAGAAATACGAGTGGGAATGAGGAGACACAGAGGACAAAGTAGGAAGCTCCAAGCTGGGTCTGGCAGGAGTCCCAAAGAGGAGACTGAAAAGGACGAGGAGATGATGGCTGAGCGTCTGGAGAACTGATGGAAGCCGAGTCCCTGAAGTGAACAAGCTCACTGCACTCCCGGGGAGAGAGCATCCGATGGTGCACGGAGGAATCATGAGAAACGTCTATCCAGCTGGCAGTGAGCTGCTCTGGAAGACTTTCTCTGCCTCTCTAGTGAGGGGCTTGCCCTTCCAGCCCTCCAGTTCGCGACTCGAGGGGACGTTTGAAGTGGGAGGCAGATATGAAGCAATCTTTATCAGGAGATGATGCAGTCACTACAAAGAGAGGAAACTAGGTACCGGGAATTTGTATTATCTCATTCGATCAACTGCAGCAATCATGAGGCAGCGTCATAAGAACCATTATAATTATAAGCAGCATCATAAGAACCATCTCACACGTGTGAAAATGGAGGCTCAGAAAATGGAAGTAAATCACTTAAGGTCACATAGGTGGTAAGTGCAGAGGTGGGATTTGACTCAGGCCTAATCCAAAGCCACTGGACTCACTCATGAGAGCCAGAGTGAGCAGCTGGGGGCAGGGTGGGGAGATCAGAGAAACCACCATCACCCCTGGCCTGAGTGCGTCAGAGCTGTCACTGAGAAATGACTGCTTGACGGGCAGCGCAGGGCAGGGCTCAGCCTTCAGGCCACTGGGAGAAAATGCTGGAACGGCCCCTCTTCCTGTTGTCACCACCTCCTCTTCCCTAGGCCACCTCCCAGGTAGACACGGCCCCTCCTCGCTCATCCGAAGAGGCAGAAACAGGAGTCTGAACAGTTTTAATATCTCAAAAGGCCTAGAGGATAAGGCTGTTAAGTCTTCTTTGCACCTCAGACCTTTGGGTGTTGAATGCTGCTGCTCTCACGCTGCCCACAGCTCTGACAGGCAGCAGGAACCTATGCCGTTCATAAAGATAGGAAAGGGGTGATGTGGCAGTGACCTTCGTCTAGCAAACAGCTTTTGAAACATCAGGCTGGGGAGGGGGTAATTACAGAAGTCTTTGGTGGTAGAAGGCTTGGAACTATTTAGAGGCTATGTTTATAGATTCCATTGTTCTAAGTAATCATAAACTTCCACCCTCTTGCAAATCCAAAATACCTCAACTCCACGTCCTGCCCCATGGAACAGGCCTGTACAATTAAGTCTATGTACAACATACACACACAGACACACACACACACAATCACAGACACACACACACACAATCAGACACAATGGCAGCTGGAGACTGGGGGGGTGGGCAAAAGCTGTGGACTAAAGGATGTTGGGGGACAGATCCTAGGGGCTGGGCCAAGTCATCAGCAAAACCGAGAAGAGGCTAAAGGCCGAGGGTCTTCACAGAGGCGGCCAGACTTTGGCCAGTTTCTAGGTTTGGCATTTAAATATCTAAAAAAATAGGTCTAGTCATGTTAACTGGAAAAAAGGTTACACAACTGTAAATACAGTGTGACCCCACTTAAAATATGTGCTGAGAAAAAAAGGCTGGAAAGATATACACCAAACGTCAACAGTGCTTATCTCTGTGTTGACGTAAAGGGCTTTTATTTTCTTTATACTATTCTGTGTTTTCTAGATTTTCTACAATAAACATGTAGATAAGAGATTTTTAAATGTCTCTCAAAATGATACTCCCTCAAACCCATGGTGGCCTTCCAAGGAAGGCTCAGGATGAGGGCATGTGCTGGGGGGATGGGCAGGGGTATCCCCTAGCAGTCAGTCCCTGCGTGGGCACCAGCTACTGCCTAGCTGGGGTGAAGGGTCCTGACGCCGGGCCCTGTGGGCAATACTCTGGCGGCTCTGTCCACTGTTTCGAGTGGAAATGGAACTGGGGCAGGCAGGCGCCTGAGGTGACGCCGGGGCCACTTGGCCAGTCCTATAGCCTCAGCATGAAAGGCGCCCTCCCGAGTGAACCAGAGGGCAGCCAGGAGCCTTCCATCTGGGGGACTTGGCCATTTATGGGAACAGCTGGGGCAGGGCTCCAGAAGCCCAGAATGTCTGCTTCCTCTTTGCTGCCTAGAGCCCTCCTGGGTTGGTGTCCAGGCCTGACAGGGGCTGCCTGCCATGGCAGGACAGGGGCCAGCTGCCCCGGCTGAAGGGGAGACTGGTATGGGCGCTGGGGGGTGCTGGGGCCAGAGCTCTGGGTATTTTCCAGCCTCTTCTTGGAGGAGGATGAAGACCCCCGAGAAGTGACCCCTTGACTGTCAGGAGGCGAGAGGGCTTCCCCCGTCCCTGGCTTCCCTGTGAGGGACATGGACACAGATGGGGAGGGTAGGACCTTTAATTGAATTCAGAGAGAGATGGGGAGGGGGTTCCATGTTAGGAGGCCTGGTCCCCAGGGGCCAGGGGACCAAGGTGGTTCGTGGTCCAGAGGACTGGAGGAGGGGCGGGAGGGGCGGGAGGGGGAGGGGGCGGAGGGCTGGGGTGAGCCGTGAGAGCAGTGGTGGGTCCTCGGCCCACCCCCAGGCCCTTCCCGGTCCCTGCGTCTCCCGGTGGCGCATTCCCCGGCAGGCCCGCCCAGCCCTCATCTCAGGAGTGTCTGAGCTCCACCTCGGAGCCAAACTGGGGCCCGCGGTGGGGCTGGTGGAGGCTGTGGTGGCGGATGCTGAAGAGCCGGTGGGCGAGGCCCAGGGTGGCCACCAGCAGGGCGACGCCCAGGAAGAGCAGCACCCACTGGCCCACGCGGGCCTGCTGCTCCTCCAGGTTCAGGCCCAGGAAGCTGACACGGCCGGAGCCCAGGAAGGAGCCTTCCGAGCGAGCTGGGCAGGGAGGAAGGAGAGCGGCCGCTGGGCCGGTCGCGGGCCGCGGGCTGGCTTCCCACCCGCCCCCGCCCGGAGGTCGGCCTCCCACCCGCCTGAACCTGGGGGGGCCTGGCCCTGAGCGAGCCCCGGGGCGGCCTGGGGCCGAGGGGGGTGGGTGGCGGTACCTGAGTTTGGCATCCAGTTGTACTGAGGCCAGCCCAGCTTCTCCCCGTGCCGCCTGTTCTCGGTCACGAGCCAGTCCAGCAGCGGCTTGAAGTAGGTCATCAAGGCAGCGGCCGACATGTTGGGCTGGCCTGTGATGAGCCGCATGGCTTCGGGCCACGGCCGACTGAAGCCCAGCTTCATGGCGTCGCTGGGGGAGCCCCGGGAAGGGGACCGAGTCAGAGGGACAGGCCGCGAGGCTCCCTGCCCGTCTGCCCCAGCCTCGTACGGGTTCTCTCTGTACCCCACCTCCCCGCGCCAGCTTCCCCCGGCCTGAGAGGCCCGCGCGGGGCAGGTCGGGGGCGGGCTGGGGGAGGGGCTCCTCAGGCCCTGGGAATTAGGTCAGAGGGTGGACAGCAGGCAGGGGGACACCAGAGGAGACTCACGCCAGGCGCTTCCCGGCCTCCTGGGACTGGTAGA
>NW_006784347.1:1770033-1790010 GCF_000442215.2 Lipotes vexillifer | reverse complement strand
GGCGGCGTCACCGAGCCCCGGCACCTCCCGCCCACGCCCACGCCCATGCCCACGCCCACGAGGCTGCCTGCACTTCTCAGGAGGGCCTACTCTGAGCGGCTCTGGGCGTCCCTCGTGGGCGAGGAGGGGCAGGGCCAGAGCCCTTCACTGACGCACGTGGCAGGCTGCTCTGGACGCAGCGAGGTCTCCGTCCCTGGGCTACGTGCATGGAGAGGCCGGGTGTTGCCCAAGCGGCCACCTCTCTGACAAGGCAGGGAGGCCAGCCCGAAGGACCTCCTTTATCCCAAATTTGGCGGCAGGAATTCCCTGCAGAAGTCTGCCGGTCAAGGTGGGGGTCGCCTCTCCGAGCCTGGGGAGGTTGTGAATGTCCTGAACCAGCAGGGCAGGCCTCCCGCTTTGAAGGCTGGGCACACGCCGTGTGTCACTGACTTTCCTGGCATTTCCTAAAGTGCTTCGCCCAGGCTGCTGGTCAGAATTTGGAGGGCATCCCCTTTGCCCACCCCCGCCTAGAGAATTATCTGTGCTAAGCTCGGAAGCTAACCATCACATGGGCCTGGCTTCTGTGTGAAAGTGAGCACCAGCTTGGAAGCTCAGAAATCCTTCGGGAAGGCGGGCGGAGGCCCTCCCTGCGGGTCATCCTGGCGCACTGGCCGGGTCAGGCCTGCGCTGTGCCCTTGAGTCTCCTTGGCTCCCTGCCCACCTATGCTCTCTGGAGCATCTGAGCAGGCTTTCTCTTTCTTCCTGGACTCGGGGACAGAATTCACCCACCCTATGCTTATTTATTAGGTCTTGACTATGTGCTGACGTTGTGCCAGGTGCTGGGGTGGAGGACTGGGCACAGTGGGCATAAGCCCTCCCTCACTGCCTTCCGGGGAGCACAGGGGGCAAGGGCTGGGGTGCCCTGTACGTCCTGCCTCACGGGTGGCCTGGGCTACTTGCAGCCCAGGGGCCCCCAGCCCTCTACCCTGAGGTGTCCCCAGATCCCTACCTCTGGGAAGGGCTCCAGATCCTCTAATCACCCTTCCTAATCCCCAGCAAGTGCTCCCCTGCAGCGCATAGAGGGAAAGGGGCTGCACTGGGTGTATTCACGCTATGGCTGCATGACTCACGGCGCGGTTATGTTTCTGTATTCCATTTAAGACAGTGACTTAGGGACTTCCCTGGTGGTGCAGTGGTTAAGAATCCGCCTGCCATTGCAGGGGACACGGGTTCGAGCCCTGGTCTGGGAAGATCCCACATGCTGCGGAGCAACTAAGCCCGTGCGCCACAGCTACTGAGCCTGCGCTCTAGAGCCCGCGAGACACAACTACTGAGCCCGTGTGCCACAACCACTGAAGCCCGTGCGCCTAGAGGCCGTGCTCTGCAGCAAGAGAAGCCACCGCAGTGAGAAGCCCGTGTACCGCAACTAGAGAAAGCCCGCGTGCAGCAACGAAAACCCAACCTAACCAAAAATAAATAAATAAATAAATAAATATTTTAAAAAAGAAAAGAGAAAAAAAAAAAAGTCAGTAACTTAATAATGGTGGGTTAGGGCAACCAGTTCCCAAACAAGCTATGTATTAGACAGTGTGATAAGAAGTTAGCTCTTGCAATGATCCTGTGAAATAGGATTCCACAGCTGAGGAAACTGATTCTTAAGGAGACTGAGGAATTTACTCAAGGAAACAAGAGTGGTGGAGACGAGATTTGAACCCAGTTCTGTCTGGGCCCCAGCCTGTGACCCCATGCCCCTGATAATACAGACTCCCAATCTAGCTGGGTCTCTAATCCTAGTTCTAGTGGATAGAAGGTATTGCAGGTACAACTTAAGTTATATCAGAGGAAATACGTTCAGTATATAGTAAAGGAATCACAGTCTTGTAAAGATAAAAAAACAGTGCTCAGGTCATGATCTGGCCGTGGGTCATGGTTAATGTTAACTAACCAAGGTCTTACAAGCATTAGCCAGTTATAGTGAAGTTTCTGTTTTCAGCTGTCAAGAGGGTGCGGGCTCTCGTCACATCACAAGAGTGAAACAACGGTCAGCCTTGGTCACAGGTGAGTGGCCCAGACACAGTGGGCCATGCAGCCGGGTGCCCAGGTCGCCCTGACGGTAGCTGCCGGGGGGGCAGCAGCAAGGGCAGCCTGAACGCTGAGCGGAGGCGCTGCCCCTCATGGCGCCCTCCTCCCTTTCCTGTTACCTGATATATGGCACGCTTGAAGGAATGTGGAACTTGGCCCCTGGGTCAAAGTCGCCTTGAGACCTGGCCACTGGGGGACAGAGGCCCTGGTACTTCAGCCTGTTGAGGAGGAAGACACATTAGAGGGAGGGTTTGGGAAGAATCAAGCCAGGAGAGTTGGTGTTTTTGATTTGAAGTATGGCGCCTGCACTGGGTGCTCCAGACTCCTGCGTGCTGTGCCTCTGCGCATCACGGCACTTACACACACACACACCCCTGGATGCCACAGACGCAGACACACTGTGTGCACACAGATGCAGGTGCATACACCCCGCCATGGAGGCCCCCCCGGCCCACAGCAGCCTTCTAGAACCTGAGGCTCCACCACTCCTGGTTGTAGTTCTCCTTGGTGATGCTTCCGTCAAATACCCTCCAGCGCCACTGGTCCACAAGATAGCTGAAGGGAACAAAGGCGATCTTGTCGAGCGCCATCTTCATCAGAAAGTTGATGTCCTCCTCTGCCAAGGGAAGGGGGCCCTGGCATCAGATCCAGGCCTGCCTCCTAGCAGTGGGGCTGTGATGGGCGCGAGATGGGGGGAGCGGGCGGGGCGGGCTGTACCTCCTGGGTCCTGCGACCTGCCTCTTGGGATGCTACGGGTTTCATCCTCCCACTCTCCTTGCTGGTTGCCCCTCTTGTTCCCCACTGCTCTGTCCCAGCTCTGCCTGTGGGCTATGAAGTCTCCTCTCTCCACCTCCCAGGCTTGCTGCCCCTTCTTGGCCCCTCTGCCCACTAGGATCTCCCCGTTCCTCTCTCACCATAGCTGCCGTCCCCACTACTCAGCAGGTTGATCTTGTGCAGGTGCTTGGGGGTAGACACTGAGAGGGCCAGCACATCCCCAATGGCTTCGTGAAAACCGGGGTTGGCGCCCTCCCGGAAGGTCACCGGCAAGTCCTTGTACTGCATGAAATACTGTATGTGGCCCATTTCGTGGTGGGCCACCACCAGGTCCTCCATGTTCACAGTGGTGCACTGCTTGATCCTGGGAACACGGGGGTGGGGAGAGGGTGTGGAAGGGGGCAGTGAGGATCCCTGCGGCAAAGGGACCTGCTGTCCTTACTGGATGCAGAGCATACCCCCAGGACTGCTTTATGCGAGGAACACAGCATTATGGGAAGGAAAGCCAAAAGGGGAAATAGAGGGAATCTGGGGGTTAGAAGCCCCTAACGTCTGGTCCTCCAGACTATTCCTCTGCCCCCGACCTCCCTGAACAACGAACTCCAGCCCACACTGCCGTGTGGCTTTCTGACTGTACAAAGTGCTCTAGAGGCAGGGGGACCCTCAGTCACGGTCAGTGTAGGGCCTGGGTCATGTGAGTCATGTGGTTCCTCATTACATGTTTTGTCTCTCCCAAGACTTAGGCTTCCTGAAGGAAACAACAGTGTCTGAGCTCTTCTGCATCCCTTGTGCCCAATGCCAGCAAGCATATTCATCCCAGGATTTCTCAGGGCCAGGACTAGAGGGACATCTGCTGAGCAGTCCAAGCCAGAGGCTGCACCTCACTTTCCATCTTTTGTGAGCCAAAGAAATTCTCCCTTGGATCTAACCAGAGCTCTTCAGCTCAGTTGACCCCCTTTGTCTGTCATTCTAGGGGGAGGGGAAAGAGCTGCCCAGCAGCCCGGTGACAATGAGGTTGGGATCTGTCCACCTTGTGCTATGACTCCCCATACAAGGAAGATCCCCAAAGAGCCCTCACCCCCTTGATTCTGTCTGCGCCGTACAGCTCTGGTCCCTGTGCCTTTGAAGGAAGGGCCCAAGGCCAGGTGAGCCAGTGAAACTGACTGCTTTGTTCCAGGATCTCTGTGCCCACTCTTCTCATGAGACACTTCATCAGCTGTGGCAGATCATCTCTGCCACTTCTCCCAAGAGGTGGAATCTTCTTTACCTTCTTTTGAAACTGGGTTGGTCTTGTGACTTGCTTTAGCCAATAAAATGTGGTAGAAGTGACCTGTCCCGATCTGGGACTTGAAGAGATATGGCTACTTTTGCTCTGGGGATGCCAGCCTCCAGGTAAAAAATGTGACCGCCTAAGGCTGCCATACTGTGAGGAAGTCCAAGCTTTCCTGGAGAGAGATGTCCCACCGAACCCCAGCTGCTCCAGCCATGCCAGCCCAGGCACCCAGCACGTGAGTGAAAAAGCCCAACGTGCACATCCCTGCCCCAGCACGTGCCACACAGAGAAAAACTGAGGAACCGAACAGACAGCCAGAAGCACAGCCCCAGATAGACGGCCCCACTGAGCCATGCCAGCCCTCTCTAGCCCTGCGGAGCGCTCCACCACTGCAGAGCAGGACAAGCCATTTCCACTGTGCCTGAATTCTTGGCCCATAAAATCATGAGCATATGCAAATGGTTGTTTTACACCACTAGGTTTTGGGCTCATTTGTTATGCAGCAGTAGGCAACTGAAACACTGTCCTCCAATGAAGATAGCTTCTGAGCCCATCAGTGGTGAGAGTGGATCCGTGCAAAGCCCCCACGTCCCCATGTGCCTCCGTGTCAAGGCACAGGCACCCAGGGAGAGGGCCAGCTGTACACAGGGGCTTCCTGAGAGGGAGGGAAGGCTGGCAGCTCATGTGGGGCTCACTTCCTGGACCGGGACCTTGAACGCTGGGCTGACAGAGCTGGTCGGCGCTCGAGGAGACCCTGCCACAAACCAACGGCCAAGCTGCGGCCAGGCCCAACTCTCTTAACCCTCCGTCCCCTGTTCTGGCCGAGAAGACAGCAGCGGAGCCTCTACTTGATTCGTCTCCTTGTCCTCTGGGCTCAGGACCAGGCCCCCCTGTCCTGTAGCCCGGACATACCTGAAGTCCTTGCCATTGAAAAAGTCCCAGGCGGAGGCGTGGCACACCACCTCCCGCCCGTCGGCCGGCTTCTCCAGCATAGACTTGCTCCAGAACTCGGGGGGCACGGGCAGCAGCCCCAGGGAGGTGAAGAAATTGTCTGCTTCCTTAAACATCCTTTGGGGTGTCCAGCCCTGCAAGCAGAAGGAGCTCTGCCGAAGCTGGGGATCATGGGGATGGACTGTGTGCCGTAGTGGGAGGGCCCTGGGACAGGGCCAAGCTGGGAGTCCTGAATCAGAGGGCCCTCTCCCACCTGGGCAGGGTCCCCCTCCCCTGTGCCCTGGAGGAGCAGGGGTGCAAGGAGGGGGTCGGTGCGGACCTGCTTTATCATGGCCTCTGTGGCATCCATCCTGGGGGCTGAAGGGAAGGGTACTACCAAGTCATAGATGTTGGACCAGCTCTGTGCCCACATGTTCCCTGGAGGCGGGCAGAGGAAGAGATGGCAGAGAGAGGAGAGACAGGTGTTAGATCTTAGGCTCATCACCTTCACGCAGGGGGAGGGAACACTGATCATAATCTGACCAGCCACTGCTCTGTCCCCTCCATGTCGCCTGAGGTCAGTTTACGAGGTCAGCTGGCAAGAACCACCCTCCTTTTGGAGAGGTTGATGCCTCTGCATTTACCTCAAGACAAGAGTGGAGATAAGGAAGCTATTCAGAATGAGTGGAAAGGTGCAGAAATACATTTGGAGAGGCTTTGACAGCACAAGAGTGGAGATAAGGAAGCTATTCAGAACGAGTGGAAAGGTGCAGAAATACATTTGGAGAGGCTTTGACAGCCAAAGGGGACTAAGCCTGAGCTGACATCAAGTGGAGCCTACAGTGCAAACCAGTGAGAGAGTGAGTGAGAAGCAAGAATGGGAGGGGGGAGCGAGCCTGGGCCTGGCTGCTCTGCTCGTCTTGGGGGCTCAGCTCTAAGCCCCAGCTCCCAGGGCCAGCCGGGCACCTGTGTTCCCTCCCGGGGTCTGTGTTTCTCCGCCATGGAGCTGATATTCTCTGGTCTCACTACAGAGGGACCAAAAATGGCTGGTCTCTTGGGCTGCAAAGACCCTCTAGGCTGAGCAGAGCTAGACCCAAAGCTGGACGGGGGTGGTCTCCCTCTGATTTGTAAATGGTCCATGGCCCCGCCTGGCCTCTCTGTTCACAGTAAGAAGCCCCCAGAAACATGTTCCCGATGGCCCGACAGAGACAGGAACCCAGTAGCCTCTACTTTGCCCCAGTCCCTCCCAGCCCTTATTGTCTTCCACTGCCTACTTCATGTGTTCAGGGCATTTGAGTTTACAACCCCTGGAGAATGAGGCCCCCAAGGTTGAGGAGGGTCTACACAGCTCCCTTTGCCTGAATGTCGTGTCTGCCTTTCGCTCCCCACGACTACTTTCTCCATCTGTCAGAACCTCTCATCTTTCAGGGCTCTGCTCACGTGCCACCTCCTGGGGAGGCCTTCTCAGCTCCCACTCACGGCCCCCTCCTCTCCCTCATGCTGCCTGGAGCTGCGACGGGTGACGTGGTCCCCCCATGACAGGCCTATGAACTCCGCCCACTGCCCCATCCCTGATGACCTGTGTAACGTGGATCTGTAGCAAACGTGGCACCAAATGCAGGGAGGGGGCTCTTCTCCCCACCCCCAGCCCCGACCCCACTCCAGCCCTGGAAACATTCCCCAGCCTCAGGTGTCATCTGCAGACCCTTCCCAGTCTGCCCTCTGCCCTCTGGCCAGCCCTGGGCCGCCCCCTCCCTCATACTGTTGACCGTCTCACTTGCCCTCACCCAGCAGGTGGGCTGGGATGGGGCCCTCCAGGTTGATGAGCTCGGACCCGTAGAAGCGATACAGGGCCCGGCGCACGTAGGCGTGCAGGTTCAGGTAGAGCGGCTGCAACTCCTGGAAGAGCTGCTCCAGGTCATACTCCAGGAATGGCATCTCGTACATAGATCTCCAGGAGTCCCCTCCGTCCTCGTAGCCTGCAGAGGGGACACAGCCAGGTTCTCTGAACATCTGACCATCCCCTGAGCACCCTGCCTCCTTCCCCCCTCACCTCTTGGGTTTCAGAGGACTTTTCTGAGGGCCTCGTGGGGGGCTGGGACCCGACAGCCAGTGACACTGGCAGAGAGGACTCACCATTGAGCCTGGCAGCCTTGTTGGTGAGCTCCACATATTGGGGGAAATATGGGAGGATGGATCTCCCCACCTTGTCTCGCCAGCCCTTCCATGCCCACAGCAGTTCTCCATAGTTCCGGGATGTGGCCATCAGATTTGTCAGATCTGGGTGGGAGGGGTGGGATGGCTTTAAGCCTCCAGCTCTTGGCTCACCTCCCACATCCTTCAGAGGTGGAATAAAACTGGAAAGGGACTGCACAGGCAGCAAGTCGAGGGAAACTGGGGACAGGCTGGTGCCCTTTCCATGGGGCTTACAGGGCTCCAGGCCTGGGGCTCAGCGCTTCCCGTACACAATCTCAGGCAACTGCGGGGCTGCAACAGCCCTGTGAGGGATGCCCTTGACCCTCTTTCCACACAAGCGGTTTGGTGACACGGCTGCGTTCCCCAGCCAGCAAGTGGCTGAGCTGGGGCACAAACCAAGGGCCCAGACCCCAGAGCCGCTGCTCCCAACTCGTTCCCTGCCCACCACCTCCCTGGCAGAAATGGCTTGGAGGTCAAAAGACCCGAGTTCTTGTTCGGTGTCCTCCTGACCTCGAAATCACCTTGGGTGAGTCACGGGACCCCTCCTTCCCTGATTATGAAATGGGGATTATGCCGGCCCAGGGGCAGGAGGCCCCTGGGCAGGGACGGTGCCTCCTTCATCTCCAGTCCCCACGGGGCCCAGGGCATCTTTCCCACATTGTGACTGAACTAATTAATAAAAGAACATCTGTGAAGGCAAAGTACAGAGATCCATTCAAGCATCATCAGGGAGCCAGAAATCTTGCGTTTGTGTCCTGTCAAAGCCATGACTATATGAGTGGCCTCCTGGCTTATGGATTACACAGAGCTCACATCTACCTCACAGAGCTGGGATGAGGATGGTGTGAGCTCACGTGTCAGTTCTGAAGGTGGCTCCCCTTCCTGCCCGGCCTGGCCTGAGACGGAGGCCTGCGGGCATCCACACCTCAAGGACTTGTGCTCTATCATGAAACATGCTATGTGCTATCTACTCTACATAGAGAAAGTACATTCAAGGTAATTTTATTTGGGGAAAAAAACATATCTTGAGAATTTTGTCCTCTGCTGATGTGAGTGTTCTGTTTTTGGGGGTGCTTCTTATTCTTACCACTGGCAGTGACCTGATGCCCTGGATAAAGGGGCTGACCGATGGGGGGGTGAAGGCCATACTCCCTTTAATGCTCTTCTCCATAAATGCACACAAATGCGCATCCCCTTCCCCCCACTTTGCGTGCCTGCCCACATACACAACCCTCAGGCCAAACCCTGTCCCAGGAAGACTGTTTATTTTCCATTTCCCCTTCTATTCATCATTGTTCTAATGTGGGAGTTGGGCGGAGGGCCAGGAAGAGACTGTTTCTGGGTGGAGATTCCTCAGGAAAAATGTTTATGCCTCTGGCTCCTCGACCCTGGGAAGCATGGGTCAGAGAGGGGAGGGGGTGTATCTGCGCGCAGGTACTGGGGTGTCGGGGCTGAGCTCCTTCAAAGAGGAGAAGGTAAGAAGGACCAGCCAGTCTCCTGCGAGAGAAAGAGGACACGCCAGAGCTGGCCCACTCCTTCCAGTGACAAGTGGCGGCAGAGGGAGTGAAGTGGGAATGGTGTGGACGTGGTTTCTGCGGGCTGAGGCTTCAATTTCTGGGTGGAGGAGGCAGCCAGGGAAGGGCCAGGGAGGATGGGGAAGGTGGATCGGATCAAGGGAAGAGCACAGAGGGGAGATGCCTAGAGTTACTCTCCCTGCTGGGGAGTCCAAGCCCCTGAGAGATGAATTTGAGATACACCTGCTCTGAAGGGTGGAGTGGAGGGAGGAACAGAGGGGACCCAGCGGGAGCGGATGGGCGGAGCCAAGGGCAGGGCAGGGGACCAGGGCAGCGATGAAGGAGGCCTTGGTTCTAAGCAGTGGCAGAGGAGCACACCGGTGGGAGACAGGGAAGTCAGTCTCCCGGTCGTGTGGACCCCATGAGTCAGAAGTGAGCTCCGCCCTTTCACGGCCAGCACCCCTAACCTCCCCAGGCCTCCCTCTCACTCCCCACGTGTGCTCACCGGGCTCGAGCTGTAGACAAGTGCCATTGCTATGGCACACAGAGGCCACGCTGTAAGTGGTCTCCATGTCCAGCAGGATCTGGTTGTACTGCAGGGGGAAGAAGAGAGGCAGCGAGCCTGAGCCCTGGGCTCCCTGCTCCGGCCCCGGCACCATCGTGGACCTGGGCTCTGCAGCTGGGGCGGGTGCTCCCAGAGCTCTGCCTTCTCAGGAAGTCTGTAGGTGTGTGTTGACGTGCCAGGTGTCACGACACGGCAAATCGCGGAAGGGGAAGCAGCATGAAGGCCAGACACTGTCCCCCGAGCTAGGGCCCTCCCCAGACCCTGGATCCTCCGCCCGCTGCTCCCCGCGAGGCACACACCTGCTCCAGCTCCCTGACAGGCAGCGCCGCCCGCTCTAGATCCTGAATCTTCTTTATCATCCGCTTCATAGTGGCGTTCTGGAAGTTGGCCACGTCAAACTTCCTGGCCCAGGTGCCGTACTTGACAGTGTGGTTTGCCATCTGTACGTTCTTCTCCAGCTGAAGGCGTGGGGGAACCGTATCATGAGGCCCCAGGAGCTCTAGAAAGGCCTCCTGGGAGGAGGCGCCTTGAGGGGAGCCAAAGGGACTGAGGGTGTCAGGGTGGGGCCGGTTTTACCAAGTGGCTGCCTTTGCCTATAAAGACCCTCTTCAACCTGGACTGTCTATAACATCCTGTGTGCAGTACCTGCCCCTCAACAGATGGCCATTTCGAGCAAGACATCTGATGGCAGCGGCAGAGAAGGAAACCCCACCCCGTGTCCTAAAGGCTGTTAGGATAGATGCAGCCTGGTATTTGCTCTGCGGCCTCTCTGAGCCTCAGGGTCCCAGCTGTAAAATGCGAATAAGGTCACTGGTTTTGCAAGGCTGTTGAGGAATAAATGAGGCAACAGATGTCAAGTGCCAAGGAACAGTGGCCAGCACACAGTGGGTCTTCAAGAAATGTTAGTCCTCTGCAGCTCACCTTGGTTATAGTCAGCGCTCAGCCACACAGGCGGGGAGGGGGGTTGGAGGGGACGCATGGCCCTCTCAATGGTGGCAAACGGGAGCTTTCAATCTTTTTAAAAACTGACTTTAGCATCACTTATTTCTCTACAAATTATTCTGTTACCAACAACGGATTGATTGTTAATGATAAGACAACTTGTTTAGGCACTGGGTGTGTGCCTGAAATTGGACGCTTTTCAATATGCCACTGGGATTCTTCACAAATTCTGACAGCCTGTTCCCACTGAGGTGACGTCGGGGGCGGAAGGGCGGCCTGCAGTGCCTTGGGTTTCAGAGGGTGGCCCCCGGGGGAGGAGCAGACGTGTGCTGAGTCTGTGCACGAGCTCCGGTGGGGGAAAGGGGGCGTGCAGGGGCCCCTACCAGTATCTCGCTGCCCTCCTTGGTGATGTTGGTATTGTAATCCCAGCTGGCCTCGGCATACTCGTTCCACACCACCTGGGATCTCCGGTCATATTCCTCCACAAACCTGCTGGCCTCAGCCTCGTCGGACACCAGGTCTGTGGGACAGAGCAGAGAGACATAGACAGGACTCCCCTTGCCCTTCCACTGCTGCCCCGGCCTCCCCGCCCCGGCCCCCAGCTGGTCCCACTTGGGCTCTGGGTTTTCGGGCTGCTGGTTGTTGAGTGGCGGGTAGTCGTCTGGCTGCTGGCTGTTGCCTGGCTGGCTGTTCCCTGGCTGACTGACACCTGGCCGGTGGTCCCCTGGCCAGGGGCCAGCAGGGGGCGCCCACAGCAGAGCAGGAGGAGGAGGAGGAGGCGGGACAGTCCTGGAGCAGCCCAACCTTGGCCCATGGCAGCAGGAGAGCAGAGTCCTGCCTCCCCTGCCCCCTGGCCTATAAGAGCAGAGCCTGCAGTGTGACCTCATAGAGCAGTGTGCCTGCCAGCCAACCCCCGGCCGGGGCCTCAGATCTGGGCATACCCTCCCCAGGATGCTGGGAAAGATGTGCCCACCCCACCCCAGGGCCCTGCCAACCAGCTCAGGGGGCTGCCTGGCCCTCCAGGCAGGGCGCCAGGGCCCGGTTGGGAGAAGCTGATGGGGAACCGTGAACCGGGGGCCTGGTCCCGAGCCTGGAACTGAGAGCCTGCAGTAGCGCCCCGCCCCAGGCTCCCTCGGGCTTTACCAATGCCCTCTGGGTAACTGTCGGGCATCGGTGGGCGCCACTGATATTCTGGCCAGCCCAGCACCTCGCCATTCTGCTGGTTCTGCTCTTGTAGCCACTGTGTGACCGGCTGGAAGTAGGTGAGCAGCGGCTGAGCATCCAGGGAATCTGAGCCGACCATGTCCTTCAGCACCTCCTGCCAGGGCCGCGAGGAGCCTGCCTGCAGCAATGCCCTGTCGGGCAGAGCGGGCACAGTGGGCACAGGGCTCTCGAGCCAGGGGCCGCTACCACTGCCCTGGCCCACCTGCCCCATCTCTGGCCACTTCTGCCCCCACTGGATGGCAAGAACGGCAGCATTAAGACTCAGGGCCTAGGAGCTCTGTGAAGGGGGGGGGACGTATGTTTTGCCCCGCGCCAGCCAAGAGGCCCACTCGATAAACATTCGACGAGAGAAAGAAAGGGTGGGGGAGGGGGAGGGGAGAAAGGCCCCCTCACCGGCATGCCCTTCACCGGTCACCCCCTTCACTTCCCACTGCCCTCCCTGTGCCCCACACACCGGAGCTTGGCCCCTGCCTGGGTGGACTGGTAGATGTCACACTGGTGCAGGGGGCCCTGGTGGCCCGCCTCCTTGCACAGGGCTTGGTGGAACTGGAACTGCAGGACGAAGCTCACAAAGTACCTGCAGGCACAGGGTGGGCATGAGGGGGATGGTGGAGGCCCCTTGCCCAGGTCCCAGCCAGCTTCCACCGTGCAGAGGCCAGACCAGGGGCTGCCTGGGGGAGAAGGGAGAGCCGAGCTTGGCTCAGGAGAGAGGCCCCCTCAAATTCCAGGCCGTTGAGGGGTCCAGAAGGGTGTGGGAACAAGCCCTGGGAATGGGGGTCCCAGAGTAGGGGGAAGGGGACTAAAGGTGTGCTGGAAATGGGGGCAATAGTACCTGATGTATGGTGTCACATTTGGGACATGAAACTTGGCTCCAGCGTCAAAGTGGGTTTCATTTCGGACAACTGGAGGACAGATCCCCTGATACTTGGTTCTGGAAGAGGATGTGGTTAAATTGTCTTAGGACCCAAGGGTTGTACACAGGCTGATTTTACCTTTGCAGAAAAGTCTGCTAAGCAGACATTCCCATGGGCCATCCCTTCCCCATCCTGGCGAACCAGGAGAGACTGCCTGACAGAGGAAGTTTTAGGCAGGAAAGAATGCCTTGCGGAAGAGGATGGAGGCATCATTAGAGAGGAGGGAGGCAAGAGGCAGGTTGCCCGGGAGCTGGGGGAGGGCCATTTGGGATTAGGCCCTTCCTGGTCCCACTTTGCTCACCTAAGATACCACCAGTCATAGTTGTAGAGGGAAGGGGGGGTACGCCCACTAAAGACCCCCCAACGCCACTGGTCCACCAAGTAGCCAAAGGGCAGGAAGGCAATTTTTTCCAGTGCCATCTTTAACAAGTAATTGATGTCGGTTTCTGTCGGGAGATGAGATGAAAAGAGAGAGGTCAGAGGGAGAGGGGAGCCCAGCTGGGACAGGGTGGGCCTGGGGAGAAGCCAGCAGGAGGTGAGGCTGGGCAGACGCAGAGAAGGGAGCGCCAGCCTTTGGGACCCTGGGGCCCCGCTTGGAAGAGGGAGCTTGGGCAGTGGAGTTGGGACCCAGGGTGGGCTGTGAGGCTCTGGGTGGATCCCCAAACCTGCCTGACGTGGGGCAGTGAGGCAGAAACAAGAAGGGCAGAGGGGAGCGGGGACAAGTGCGGGCCTGCTGTGGGATCCAGCGGGGTCTGGGGGGCGCGGCTGCGCTGGGCTCTCTCCACCCACCCCCATACCCGTGTCGTTGGTGACATGGTCCAGCAGGCCAATTTTGTACAGATGTGCAGGAGTGGAGACGGAGAGCGCCAGCACATCCCCGATGGCCTCGTGGAAGCCGGGGTTGGCGCCTTGGCGCAGGGAGACGTGTTGGTCCTTGTACTGTAGGTAGTACTGCACGTGGCCCATCTCGTGGTGCACCGTGGACAGCTGGTCCATAGTGACCTGTGTGCACTGCTTGATCCTGGGGCGGGGAGAGGGCGTGGGTGAGGGTGAAGGATGGGCGGGGCAGGGACCAGAGAACGGTGGGGCTGGCGCCTGAGGGAAAGGAGCCAGGCGGGCACTGCCCTGGGGCCCGAAGGAGCTGGCGGAAACAGGCAAACACTTTCCCCTGCCCCAGCCCACACTCTGGCCTTTTCCCTCCGTTCCAAGGTACAGAGCTGACTGCCTGCCAAAGCTGCCCAGGGAAGGGACCCCGCCCCCAGCCAGTGCTGGGGCTGGGTTAGAGGCAGGTCTGGGAACTGGCTTCTCTGTGCCCAGGCTGCCTGCCCTTTGGGAGCCCCAGAACCCTCCTCCCGAATCAAGACCTGAAGTCTTTCCTGTTGTAGAAATCCCAGGCGGAGGCGTGGCATACCACCTCACGCCCGTCGCTTGGCTTCTCCAGCATGGACTCTGCCCAGAACTCAGGAGGCATGGGCAAGAGCCCTAGGGAGGTGAAGAACTCCTCTGCCACCCGGAACATGTGTGTAGCGTTCCATCCCTGGTAGGGGTGTTCGCACGGGTCAGGGGCCAGCCTCTGGAGCCCACCATGGCTGCCCCAGGGGCACGTCTGTGGTCCCCCACCCAGCTCAGCTCCCTGCTCATGAAGAGCACCTCTGCTCCGTGGCCTCCCTTCCCAGATGTCCGGCCCCTGCTGGCTAGAGTGGATGGGCCGATGCTCACAACCCCCACCCCCGAGGGGCCCCGGAAGGAGGGACTGGCAGCTCAGCGAGGACGAGGACACCGACCCCAGCTCATGGCTTGGACACACACTCCAGGCTGCTGCTCTGTATAAAGGGAGGGACTGAGGTCCCTCCCCGTCCCACTCCTCATGTCTGGTTCACTCCTGTGGCCCCCACGCGGCCTGACTTTGAGCTTACCTTCTGCACCATAGTACTGGTAACGTCAAGATTGGGCTTGGCAGAGAAAGGCACCACCATGTCGTAGATTTTGTCCCAGCTCTGGGCCCACATGTCCCCTAGACAGAGGAGGGGAGCCAGACAGCTTGGCTCCCAGTCCAGCCAGTGCCTGCTTCCCCATGTGTGTCACTGAATGGCACCCTGGGCGCCTGGTGTCTGGACCCAGGGTGCTGCAGGGCCACCGTCCTCTCAGCTGGCTCACACATCAGTCCCACCCACACCCCCAAGTGCTCCACGTTCCCTGGGGCTGGCAGAGGCCAAGTGTGAGCCCAGGTGATGCTGCTGGGTCCTTTCTGACGGTGCCAGGGTCCCTGCCTCCCAACCCTGACGCAGGGCCACAGGGCTGGCTTCCTGGGGTGTAAACTGGGCTTATTTTCCCTCCTCCTCTGGACCTGGAGCTAAAGCCTTCAGTGTGACTCCTGGCTCTGCCTTTAAATAGTTTTCTGCCCTCTGCCAAGTCACTCGCGCACCCTAAGCTTCAGGGTCCCCGTCTGAAAAGTAGGAACAGTAGTGACCATGAGAAGGGTCACCTACTTTATGGGCTCACATGCAGGGGATCGAGCAGTGCGGGGCTCTGAAATGTGACACACGATGAGGAGGACCCTGGACAGGTGTGGTGGCAAGGCCAGGTCCTTACCCAGCAGGTGAGCAGGGATGGGTCCCCTGAGGTTGATGAATCTGTCCCCGTATCGGCGGTGCAGTGCGCGGCGGACGTAGGCGTGGAGGTTCAGGTACAGGGGCTCTAACTGATGGTAGAGGTGCTCCAGATCCTCCGTGAAGGTGGGGGAGTCGTACCAGGAGCGCCAGTAGGCCCCCGTGTCTGAGAAGCCTAGCCGGGGGGTGGCGTTGGGGTGCAGCTCAGGCCCCAGGCTCTGGCACCTCCGCCTCCCAGCTACCACCTGGACGTTCTTCCAGCTCAGGGCCAGTGTATCTGCCTGCTAGCTGGAAGGGAGAGCTTGGAGGTTGCTGCTCTACAATCTTCTAACTATGGGTTGCTCCAACTCCAGCTAAACAGATCCTAGAGAGCAGGAGACGCAAAGTTGAGCCCTAGGGCTGGGAGGTGTGCCAGAAGCGCGGCATGAGGGCGATGGGGCTAATGCCCATTCCGCCATCCACTATCTGTGTGACCTGGCACCAGTGTATGGAGTCATTGTAATAGCCAGCCGCTCTGCTTGCCTCAGGGGGCGGGGCTCAGTGGAGACAGAAGATGAGAGGGAGACGCCCACAAAAGGGACAGGGTGGCCATGCTCACCATCCTGCTTGTAGGCCGCATTGCTGAGGGCAGTGAACTTCTGGTACAGGGGTTTCAGCGGGATGCCCACAGCGTTGTGCCAGCCCTCCCAGGCATATAGTAGCAGGGCGTAGCTTCGCGACGCAGCCAGGATGTTGGTGAGCTCTGAGACACAGGTGAGCAGGGTCAGTTCAGAGACTTCTGCGTTGAAGTCAGCAATAGCCTTCACCGGAGCTCCCACACCGGTCCTCATCATCTCCACCTACTTCCTCAGCATCATGATACCCTCAAAGCCAAGGGCAACCTACAAGCTGGACAGGATGGCACTGGGAGCTATACAAAGTAAGTAGCCAGGCAGGGTCCTGGTTCCCAGGAAATGATTATCTAAGGTGGCTGACACAAAGAGGACACCCACAAGTTGAAACCTAGGCAGACCCTTCATGGCTCCTCGGACGGAGTGGCTGACCTCAAGGCTGCCTGGTATGTGGCGGGGGTGGGGGGGCTGTGGGGGGAGAGGAGGAGGTTTGCAAGGGAAGCCATGAGGGGTCTAAGGCCTGTGGAGGGCTCTTGCGGGGAATGAGAGGACCCATGAAAGGGAAAACCAGGCAGCCAGGAGGAAAGCCGGTTGTGATGGGAGAGGAAAAAGCACACATGCAGGTGGGGGTGGAGCGGGGGCTGGAGATTCCAGAAATCAGTTTGCCTGGAGGAGCAGGGGTCTGGGGGCATCTGACAGTCCAGTCCCAGTTGGAGGTTAATGCCTTTGGGTTTACCCACTCTCTCTGCAAAAACACGTCATCCTCCTGAGTGCAGCAGGTCAATGGGGAAGGGTAGGAAGTCCCCGAAGACAGAGAGAGTAGACACAGGGCCGTACCTGGGTCCAGGGACCAGCAGGTGGCAGTCTTGTTGGGGAAGCAGACCTTGGCCGTGGAGTAAATCCTGGACATGTTGCTTAGCAGAGAGTTGTACTGGGGAGTTAGAGTTGAGAAAATGCTAGCGATGAACAGCCCTTGCAGGTAATCTGGCCCCCTCTCCTCTTTCCGCTGGGAGGAGATAGGGGAGATGCCTGGAGAGAGGGACGTGGCTAGGGCAAGGCCACACTGTGGCACCCAGAGCACAGCTGAGCATGAATGCACGGATGCCCCTTCCAGTGGAGGCAGCCTGGGAAACTAGTGTCCTGAGAATTAGGGGTCAGGGTTCAGTTCTGAGCCCAGCCACCACCTTGGCAAATCCCTCTCATTCTCTGACCTTGATGCCTTCTCAGCCCTTCCCAATCTTTCTGAGGAAGCCCATAAACCAAACCACCTATGGAGAAAGTTTGAAAACCCCTGTTTCATCCTTTACTCTTTACTTGAATTTTGCTTTCTGCGCCATAAGACTTGCTTCGATAGAATGAACTTCTCTCATTCCAGCTCCAAGAAGAATCGGGACTTCAGGAATCCGTTCCGTGCTTGCGGGGCTTCCCCTACAGTCGGGGCCGGTGGAGATCCCAGGGTCCCTCCCTGCCAGGACCCAGCCCCCCGGGCAATGGGGGCACCTGGGCCACTTCTGCCTCCACCCCTCCACCAGGCCCACCTGCTGCCGCTCCTCCAGGGGCAGGTTGGCGGGGCCCAGGGTGCGCACGGCACTGATGATGCGTCGCAGCGTGGGGTCGGTGAAGTTCTGCCAGATTGGGTCGAACAGAGCCTTGGCCTTCTGGCCCCAGACCTCTGAAAACTCCTGGCTGAGCAGGGCTGCCTCCTCCTGTGGGTACCAGGAGGGCACGAGAGGGTAAATAGGGGAAGCCGTGGCGTGGGGGAGGGGAGGAAGGCCCAGGGCTTCAGGAGACTGGGGCTTGTGGGAGCACGGCTCCCTCCTCCTGGGCCCTCGGGGTGAAGAACTGGGGGAGTCTGCCTCAGGGAGGCGGTGGAGCAGAAACTGGGGCCAGGAGAGGCGGGGGAAGAGAGTGTGAACAGTGATGAGCGGTGACAGGCACAGTGAGGGACGGGTAGGTTGCAGTCGGAGAGGATGAGAACCCAGAGCAGAGAGGGCACCCTCAGCGAAGACTGCCGCGGGCCCAGCCCGTCGTCATCCCCAGGCGCTGCCACCTGGGGGGACTCGGGGTCAGAGGGGCCAGCCTCATCCATTCGGTTCCTTACTGGGCACGAGCATGTGCCCAGCACCGTGCTAGGAAACCGACCGGCTGTCTGCTGGGACGGCGTTGGGGTGGGGGGTTAGCGGGGAGGCCGGCTGGCCCAGGCGGGTCCCCACCGCTCAGGGGCCGGGGGCGCGCGCGGGGCGGTGACTCCCCGCCCCCCAGCGCCCGGCCGCCCGTCTGTGATTGGGCGCCCGGGCCCCGCCCCCGCCCTGGGCCCGCGCGCCCACCTGGCGCCGCGCGTTTTCCTCGTTGATGTCGGTGTCGTGCGCCCAGCTGGCGGCCGTGCTGTGGAACAGCACCTGCTCGGCGCTCGAATTGAAGCTCTCTGCGAAACCCTGTGCCCCGGCCTCGTCGGCGGAAAAGTTCCCCGGCTGCAACGCGGGGTTGAGAGCCAGGACCACAGGCGGCGGTGGCGGCGGCAGCAGCAGCAGCAGCAGCAGCAGCAGCAGCAACGGCAGCAGCAGCGGCCGCGGCCACCGGCGGCCCGACGCGGCCCCCATGGCGCGGTGCGCGGTGCAGCCCCTTCTCCTGCGCCGTGCCAGCCCTGCGGGTTATAAAACCCGACCGCCGCCGTCGCCTTCCGACACACCCTCACCTCCCCGCCCCGCCGCGCTTCCTCCTCGGCTCCAAAGTTACCCGGCCGCTGCGCGGGCCTAACGGAGCGGGGCGGGGACCGAGGCTTCCTGGCCCGCCCCAGGCAGGGGCGCCGGCCCGAGGAGGGGCCCAGGCGGCCCCCTGCGAGATGCAGCACGGGGGGGGCGGATGGGCCTTAGGTCAGGTTCTCACAAGGGAGGCTAGAAAGAAGCCCCCTAACGCGCACACACACCTCTGAAGCTGAGGGACCCAGCACTTTGCTGGAACACCCCAGCCTGCCAGCGTGCCCTCCCCTTCCATCCCACAGCCTCGGTGCAGGGACCCGGGGCCCAGCGGTCTCTGACGCTCAATCTCCCGGCCTCGCCGCCCCAGGGCTCTCTGGACTCGGGAGTGACAAAGTGGGGGAGCTGTCCGCAGTGCCGCTAGTACTGCCGGATAGGGTTAAGGATGGTCCCCCGGTCCAGATTCTTCACGAGGCCCTGGGGGGAGAGGGTGTGGCCTGCGCGGGTAGGGGAGAGTTCCGCAGGCGCCTGGGGCGGTGCTCAGAGCCCCCGGCTCACCTGCGGACTGGGGAAGGGGGGCTGTCAGAAGGGGGGGGAGAATGGAGGGGCTGTTCTGGGAGGAGGGGGCGGGTAATAGAGCCACAGGAGCACTGGCACACCTGCTTTCTTCACACGAGCTGTCATTCGCTCCGGCAGAAACAGTCACAGACTTGCCGACTTTGAGAGCTAGCTACAAAGATGAGCGCAGAGATGACAGCAACCTCTCCTTCAGCAGGGGAAGACATTAAGACTCAGGTTGAATGGCTTGCTCCAAGTCACTCCAGGTCTCCACACTCCCCATCAGTCTTTCCCTGTCTCACCACGTGTTCCTTCAAGTGACAAGCACGGGGGAGGAAGGAGAGCGGCGTCCTCTTGAGGCGGCTGGGGAGGCTGAGGGCTCGCCCCTAACTCCTCAGCATCATGGTGTCTGTCCCCAGAGGCGGGAGGACCTACCCCAGCAGACAGGGGTGGGCAGGGCGACGGAAGAAGCACAGGCTGGGCAGAGGGAGCAGGGAAGGAGTCAGTGACAGCTGCTCAGGAGACCCAACCCGTCCGGAGCTTGGGTACCGTGGGAATCACCTGGGCTCCTGGGTATCTGCGTGTGGGATGGCGCCTGGGGCTCTGAGGGACACGTGGGCTCGCTGTGCCCTCTGGAGTGTGTGCAGGAGGCTGTGTGGCCCGAGGCCGTGCTGAGCTGCCAGGTGACATGGTGCCAGGGTGGTGTGTGGAGGGGAGGGGGGGCAGGGCATCGTCAGTGCTGTTGTTCAGCCGCGTCGGGAAAGGCGGGAGGGGAGGAAGAGGAGTCCTGGGCCCCTGGCTTTCCTTCACTCCAGCTGGCGCTTCAGGGCTGGCGAAGTGGACACCTGTGATCAGGGCAGCCCCGTCGAGGGCAGGGGACCGGCTAAGGGCGACGCAGTGAGCCTGGCCTCTCTTCCTCAGAACTCACCAGCTCTCGAGTGGCTCTAACAACTATGTTCTCCAGGCTTTGAGGGCAATGGGCCGTGTGTGCACAGTGAGCTGCTGTCTGCTGGGAGGGAGCAGTCCCTCCACCAGCTAAGGCATCGGTTGGGGGGGGGGGTTGTGAGGGGCACCTCTTCAGGCCCCAAAGAAGGGGTCCTGGGGCAGAAG
>NW_006784347.1:1755234-1770023 GCF_000442215.2 Lipotes vexillifer | reverse complement strand
CGGTGGGGGGGGGGGTTGTGAGTGGCACCTCTTCAGGCCCCAAAGAAGGGGTCCTGGAGCAGAAGGATGGGCAGAGGGGGTAGAGAGCCTGGCGCTTAGCTTGTGACCAGGGAGCCCTTCTCTTCTACCAGGAAAGAAACAGAGTGGAAAGCTGAAGGGTTTGAGCAGGTCTGAGCAGGGCCTTGTCTCTGAAGAGCTCTTGAGCACCATGTCTGGGAGGCTGGTAGGGCAGGGGTTTTGTTCCATGGCCCATCCTCAGCTCTAACGTGGCCTTGTGACAATGCCTATGGGACATCTGGGTTCAGCATGGAACAGCTTCGGCCTCATTGAAAAACCATAAAAGCAAAGGCTAAATGGGGTTGGAAGATAATCTAAAAGTAAATACAACTTACATTTGGATAGCATTTTAGACCTTTCTAAATTCTTTTGTGTAAATGATCTTATTTGATCTTTATAATAACCTTGAGAGGTAGTGAAGAGATAAGGTCCTTTGTTCAGTCAGCTACCTCCCAGCTGCCATCAAAACAATGGAGATGGCTCTGAATCCTGCAGGAGGATGTAATTATGACCCCCCAGAGGCCTGACCCACCAAGGAAATGCAGTCTGCTTGGGAGAGCTCCCCATCTCTCCACCTCTCTTCCAGGGGAGGACAGGTCACAAGTCACCACAGTTTGAGAAAAATATCCCTTAGAAAATATGCCCAACAATGGGATAAAATTGAAACCTGACCAATAAACACATGAAAAGATGCTCAACTCCATCAGTCATCGCGGAAATGCAAATCAAACCACAGTGAGATACCACTTCATACCCACCAAGAGGCCTAAAATCAAAAAGATAGACGATAACAAACGTTGAGGATACGGAGAAATTGGAGACCTTATACGTTGCTGGTGGGATTGTAAAATGGTACAGCCGCTTTGGAAAAAACATCGGCAGTTCGTCAAAACTTTAAACAGAGATGCCATGTGACCCTGCAATTCCATTCCTAAGCATGATAGCCCCAAATGGGAAATAACCTAAATGTCCACCAACTGATGAATAGATAATCAAAATGCGGTATACTCATACCACAGAATATTATTCAGCCATAAAAGAAATGAAGAATTGATTATTTGCTACAGCATGGATAAGCCTTTAAAACATGATGCTAAGTGAAAGGCCACATGTTGTATAAATCCATTTACATGAAATGTCTGGAATGGGCAAATCCATAGAGACAGAGAGTAGATGAGTGGTTGCCAGAGGCTTGGGGGAGAGGAAATGGGAGTGACTGCCGATGCTATGGAGTCTCTTTATGAGATGATGAAAATGTTTTGAAATTAGTAGTTGCACAACTCTGAATATACTAAATATACTAAAAACCACCAAATCATACAATTTAAAAGGGGGAATGTTATAGCACATGAATTATATCTCAATAAGGCTGTTATTTAAAAATATGCCCCAAAAATGACTTTTGTCATTCTATGTTCATCAGGAACCTCACGATTACTGATTGGTTTTCAGAGGAGCCGTGGTTCTCTCACTGGATACCCACCTGCTCTTCTTTGTTTAGCCAAAACCTAACCATCTCTCAAAGACCAGATCAAGTCCTGCCTCTAACATGAACAGCTCTAGCTCCTCAACCAATGATAATCTCACCTTTCTATATTTATTCAGCATTAACTCACATGGACTCCAAAAGCCAGGTGTAGGGGAGATAGCACTGGATCAGGAGCCAGAAAAATCTGGGCCACACTTACAAGCCTTATGACCTGAGCAAAATAACCTCTCCGAGCCTCAGTTTCCTCATGTGTAAAACAGCTATAGACATTTTTACCCATTCTCCCTCTAAGGGTTGCTCCCTGAGTTGAGGAACAGCTAAGGCACCAGTGCGGCTGGGGCAGGGGGAGACAAGAATAGGCTGAGTGTGGACAGGTGGCCAGAGCAGGGACCCGGTTATCTTGAGAGAACCCAGTGCAATTGTTGGGTATTGGTGACAGCCTTTCATTTTTTAAAGTGTCTTCTTATAATGTAATATATGTTACATAGAATATAAGTAGTATGTATATATGATATCTAATGTATATGTAAGTTAGGAAGCATAATAAAGTGAGGACCCATAAATCCACTGCCCAACATTACTCTTGTCTAGCTGAGTCTGGTCCTTCCCTTTCCCATCTCCCTCCCCCACACCCACATGCACCCACACCAGCTCCCCTGAATGCTATCTTTATCATTCTCCTGTGAAGCAGAGTTTCAGCACTTCGTATGTACCTCTAAACATCACACTGTTTAGTTTTGCTTGTTTCAGAGCTTTATAAAGACGGTGTCACCTAGGTATGTACCTAAGAGAAATGAAAACACATCTGTGCGAAGACCTGCATGCAGAGCAGTGTTACTCAAAGGAGCTGAACAGTGGAAGCAACCCTGACGCCCATCACCTGGTGAATGGGTAGACAAAATGTGGTAGATCCACACAATAGAATATTAGTTGGCAATAAAAGGGAATGAAGTTCTGATACATGCTACAACGTGATGAACTCCAAAAACATTATGCTAAGTGAAAGAACCTAGACACAAGAGGCTACATATGGTATGATTCCATTTATATGTAATGTCCAGAAAAGTCAAATCTAGAGACAGAATATAGATCAGGGGTTGCCTGGGGCAGGGGGTGGGAATGAGGAGTGACTGAAAATTGGCAGGAGGGTTATTTTGAAGGTGATGAGAATGCACTGCAATCTCAAAATAATCTATTAATCATTGAATTGTACACTTAAAATGGGTGAATTATGCTAAAACGTGGAAATGTAAATTACACTGATAAAGTTTTTTTTTTTAAAGGCATCATATTAGAGGTTTGTTTTTTCTCTTACAATTACGTTTCTGAGACTTTGTCGTTGCTGTTGCATGTTCACAGTACATTTATTTTTATAACTTTTTCATAGTCCATAATAATCCATTATGTGATTATGCCACAGTTTTTTCTTCCAACCTCTAATCCTGTCACTGGACATGTGAGTTACTTCTTGTTTTCAGTTACTACAAGACAATTTGCCAGCGACATTCTCGCACATGTCTCCTTGGTATACATAAGTAACTTTATGTCTGTTGAATCTAATAATATCAGGCTTGTATACTGTATGTCTATTTTCACTTCATTTTTAGGAATTCATTTTTACTGTATTTTACGAAAGTATTATTCCCCCAACAAATTAAAAATCAAAACAAAACTGGTCCTCGTTGAGAAATATTCCTCTAGGGAGTAAAATTTCTGGGCCAAGGATATGCAGATGTTCAGAGATACGCAAAAGTTCAAGGGGGTCCTAATGTCAAACTGGTTTCTAAAATAGTTGTACTGATTTGCACTCCTGTCAGCAGTGGATGGGAGTTTGCACACTGCCCCACATCTTCATCAACACTTAGTGTTCTCCTATTTTTAAATTTGTGCCATTTTTGTGGGCATGACATATTTTCATTCCTTCGCTGCTAATGAGGTTGAACATCTTTTCATATGTTTGTGGGGCAATTGTACTTCCTCTTCTGTGCTATTCCTGTTTGTTTCCTTTGCCTTTTTTTTTTTTTCATTTCCTTGTCAACTCACACAGTTCTTTATATATTCTGAATATTAGTCCTGTGTCATTTAAATGTGTTGCAGAAATCATTCCCAGTATGTAACTCGTTTGAATTTCCTTGTGGTGTCTTTTCATAAGAGAAGGTCTTACTTTCTTTTCTCTGTTTTTCCTTTTTTTGGCTAGCTTCTCTCCATTCCTTGCAGATCATGCCTATTTCCTGGTCAAAGCCTCTGCATGGTCCCTACTGAACTGATAAGCTCTGAGCAGAGCATGGACGGCCTCCTGCATCCAGCCTCGTCTCAGTCCCGCTTTACACTCAGTAGTTTGTTCTGGAGCTCACGTTTTCACCCCTGAGTCTGTCCTGGCTGCAAAGACTTCCCTTCATCTGCTCGTGGAACCGCATCACTCCTCAAATCCCAGCTCTGGCACAACCTCCTCCCTTCCCCTCCCTCTCCCTCTCTTCTCCTTCTCTCTCTTTTTTTTTCCCCACAGTCCAGAGGTCTTTTACTTTTTTACAGCTATCAAGCCATGAATTCACAGGGAATGCATTCCAGCAGTGCAGGCTCCTCTCACTGGTTCTCACAAAGCGGGACTCTCTGGGTGGAGCAGGCTGGCGCTTCAGTTGAACGCAAGTAAATTTCTTCCTTCTTTTTCTGATCATTTTCTTTCCCACGTTTCGGGAAGCTGTCTTGGCTGACGGAGTAATCATAACTGAATTCTCTTGCCAAGAATCTTGCCCTTATCTTGTTTGCTTACAACAATGCCAGCCGCACGCTGTGTGCACTGTAGACTCCTCCTGTTTTGCCATGGGGACACTGGTGGGGCGTTCCTTTTTAAACGGTGCCCCTTCCCTTCACGTCTACAACATCACCTTTCTTGTAGATTCACGTGAATGTGGCCGAAGGAACAGCTCCTTGTTTTCTGAAAGGCCTGGAGAACATACAGTAAGTGCCTCTCCTCCCTGCTGTTGTGTTGGTCACTTTGGTGAGTTACTGGAAAATCGTGGCTTGGGAGGAAAGGCACAACCTCCTCTTCGTAGAGGCACGTCTTCCTTCCTTGTTCAGTGGGCCCCAAGCCTGGCTAAGCATCAGATAACTCACAATACACAGGTTTTTGACTATTAAAATGGAATAAATTTTACTTTGAATAAGTACAATTTATTAAATAGATACATTATTATAAAACATGGGATTCGTGAACAACGGGATGTTTGGAAGGGCAAGAGAGGTTAGGAAACGCTGGTCTCTTGCCAGTGATGGCCATGATATCCCTGACACCATCCTGCTTCCATTAGAACACTTCCAGGGACAGGAAGCTCACCGCTTTGGTGGGCTGGATTGCTCCGGCTGTTAGGAACTGCTTTCTTCTGTTGTGTCTCCTGCTTCACCACTTATACTTATTGTTCTTCACTCTGCTCTCTAGAGAAACACTTCGTCTATTCTCTCTTTGGCACGACCATCCTCCAACAGGAGAGGTCTGTCTATCCAGGTCTCCTTTTCTCCAGGAGAAATCCATCACCTCCAGTGATTCCCGGGAAGAGATGGTTTCCAGATCTCTCCGTACCTGCTCATCCTCCTGTGAATGGTTTGCAGGGCTTCCATATTCCTGGTAAACCGCACACCCATGTTTGAGAAAGACCCCAGGGCTAGTCTAACCTCAGCGCTGGTGCAGAGGGGTCCTGATCCAGTTAATGTGAGTCTATTGGTGCAGCCCGAGGGCCGTGGCTGTTCTGGCAGCCTCATCGGCCCTGTGGCTCGTACTGAACCTGGGATTTGATGAAAACCCTTAGATTTTTTTTTCATGTGAAAAATTACCAGTTTGTTTATGTGTATCTGACTTCCCCCTTGTCTGAACGCAGAAAATATGTAAAATTCAATCTTACTGCTTTTGACTCAGCAATCCTATCTTTTGAGAAAATTTTCTTCACTTTCATGTCTCACTTTTTTCTCCCCCTCAGCTCCATGTCAAGCGCAGGTTTAGTCAGCAAGGTATTGTTTTTTAAAAAATGTTGGCATCCCCAGGACAGTGCCCTATGGCAACTAAGCATCCGTGGACGCTGTCTGCGCTGTGCTCTGCCTTTGGGATGTCAGGCCCCTGACCCCAGGAAGCAGGGGAAGGGGAGGTGCACCACATCCCTCCAGGCCCAGGCTGAGGCCCAGCTCTGCCACAGCTGTGGGCGGTGACGGTCAGGTCTGTCTCCCAGGTCGGGAACATCTGAGTAACCTTTAACTCACATCTGTCCTGTCTCCTCTTGCCTAATCTTGCCTGGTCTTCATTAAAAATGTCTCCCTCTGGGGAGGGGGAAGGGTGGGCTGTGACGGGGTGAGAGGGTGGCATTCATTAAAAATGTCTCCCTCTGGGGAGGGGGAAGGGTGGGCTGTGACGGGGTGAGAGGGGGGCATGGACATATATACACTACCAAACGTAAGATAGATAGCTGGTGGGAAGCAGCCGCATAGCACAGGGAGATCAACTCGGTGCTTTGTGACCACCTAGAGGGGTGGGATAGGGAGGGTGGGAGGGAGGGAGACGCAAGAGGGAAGAGATAAATCATAACTGAATTCTCTTGCCAAGAATCTTGCCCTTATCTTGTTTGCTTACAACAATGCCAGCCGCACGCTGTGTGCACTGTAGACTCCTCCTGTTTTGCCATGGGGACACTGGTGGGGCGTTCCTTTTTAAACGGTGCCCCTTCCCTTCACGTCTACAACATCACCTTTCTTGTAGATTCACGTGAATGTGGCCGAAGGAACAGCTCCTTGTTTTCTGAAAGGCCTGGAGAACATACAGTAAGTGCCTCTCCTCCCTGCTGTTGTGTTGGTCACTTTGGTGAGTTACTGGAAAATCGTGGCTTGGGAGGAAAGGCACAACCTCCTCTTCGTAGAGGCACGTCTTCCTTCCTTGTTCAGTGGGCCCCAAGCCTGGCTAAGCATCAGATAACTCACAATACACAGGTTTTTGACTATTAAAATGGAATAAATTTTACTTTGAATAAGTACAATTTATTAAATAGATACATTATTATAAAACATGGGATTCGTGAACAACGGGATGTTTGGAAGGGCAAGAGAGGTTAGGAAACGCTGGTCTCTTGCCAGTGATGGCCATGATATCCCTGACACCATCCTGCTTCCATTAGAACACTTCCAGGGACAGGAAGCTCACCGCTTTGGTGGGCTGGATTGCTCCGGCTGTTAGGAACTGCTTTCTTCTGTTGTGTCTCCTGCTTCACCACTTATACTTATTGTTCTTCACTCTGCTCTCTAGAGAAACACTTCGTCTATTCTCTCTTTGGCACGACCATCCTCCAACAGGAGAGGTCTGTCTATCCAGGTCTCCTTTTCTCCAGGAGAAATCCATCACCTCCAGTGATTCCCGGGAAGAGATGGTTTCCAGATCTCTCCGTACCTGCTCATCCTCCTGTGAATGGTTTGCAGGGCTTCCATATTCCTGGTAAACCGCACACCCATGTTTGAGAAAGACCCCAGGGCTAGTCTAACCTCAGCGCTGGTGCAGAGGGGTCCTGATCCAGTTAATGTGAGTCTATTGGTGCAGCCCGAGGGCCGTGGCTGTTCTGGCAGCCTCATCGGCCCTGTGGCTCGTACTGAACCTGGGATTTGATGAAAACCCTTAGATTTTTTTTTCATGTGAAAAATTACCAGTTTGTTTATGTGTATCTGACTTCCCCCTTGTCTGAACGCAGAAAATATGTAAAATTCAATCTTACTGCTTTTGACTCAGCAATCCTATCTTTTGAGAAAATTTTCTTCACTTTCATGTCTCACTTTTTTCTCCCCCTCAGCTCCATGTCAAGCGCAGGTTTAGTCAGCAAGGTATTGTTTTTTAAAAAATGTTGGCATCCCCAGGACAGTGCCCTATGGCAACTAAGCATCCGTGGACGCTGTCTGCGCTGTGCTCTGCCTTTGGGATGTCAGGCCCCTGACCCCAGGAAGCAGGGGAAGGGGAGGTGCACCACATCCCTCCAGGCCCAGGCTGAGGCCCAGCTCTGCCACAGCTGTGGGCGGTGACGGTCAGGTCTGTCTCCCAGGTCGGGAACATCTGAGTAACCTTTAACTCACATCTGTCCTGTCTCCTCTTGCCTAATCTTGCCTGGTCTTCATTAAAAATGTCTCCCTCTGGGGAGGGGGAAGGGTGGGCTGTGACGGGGTGAGAGGGTGGCATGGACATATATACACTACCAAACGTAAGATAGATAGCTGGTGGGAAGCAGCCGCATAGCACAGGGAGATCAACTCGGTGCTTTGTGACCACCTAGAGGGGTGGGATAGGGAGGGTGGGATAGGGAGGGTGGGAGGGAGGGAGACGCAAGAGGGAAGAGATATGGGAACATATGTATATGTATAGCTGATTCACTTTGTTATAGAGCAGAAACTAACACACCATTGTAAAGCAATTATACTCCAATAAAGATGTAAAAGAAAAAAAATGTCTCCCTCCTTTTCTTTCATTCACTGGTTCCTCTGCACATTTCTCTTGAGACTATGGGGTGCAGGCACTGTGCTTGTGCTGAAGATGGTCTCACCAACACAGAATCCCTGGATGTTTTCTTTAGGGATTCTGGCGTGGCATGTGGGATCTTAGTTCTCCGAGCAGGGATGGAACCCGCACCCCCCGTACTGGGAGCGCAGAGACTCCCTGGATTTTTTTTTTAATATATAAATTTATTTATTTTTTGCTGCGTTGGGTCTTCGTTGCTGCATGCGGGCTTTCTCTAGTTGTGGCGAGCAGGGGCTATTCTTCATTGCAGTGTGCGGGCTTCTCATTGCGGTGGCTTCTCTTTGTTGCCAGCACAGGCTCTAGGCGCGCGGTCTTCAGTAGTTGTGGCACGTGGGCTCAGTAGTTGTGGCTCATGGGCTCTAGAGGGCAGGCTCAGCAGTTGTGGCACACGGGCTGGAATCCGTGTCCCCTGCATTGGCAGGCGGATTCTTAACCATTGCGCCACCAGGGGAGCCTTCTCTGGATGTTTAACAGCAATTCCCAAAGTGGTGACAGGCCCTGTGCCCCTCTGGGGGGTGTTGCTTGGGCTGAGCCATGAAAGGAGGGGTAGGACTTGATCAGGTCAGTCGTTGGAGGATTGACATTTGAAGCAGATGAAAGAGAAAGCAGTTTCCCCCAGTCAGCACACGGATGTGAGAGGGTTCTGGAGAGTAGGCTGCGGCTGCCAAGTCAAGGTGGGCAGTCAGACTTCCTCCTAAGGAAGGGCTCGAAGAGGGCAGTGCCAACGCCACAACTGCATTTCAGGGTGTTCAGTGAAGATAAGTGATTAGCAAACTCTGGAGGCCCAGAGGTGGCAGGAGAAGATAGGGCTCAGGGTCCCCCAGAGACTGAGGGAGGTGGTAGATTCAGGGTCTGCTGAGGGAGACAGGGGCCGAATGGATGAGGGCAGGGCGGGGAGGAGCTGAGGGGTGATGGTGCCTTGAAAGGCACGTTCCCAGGCAGCAAACATCCTAGAAGCAGACTTGGGGGGTGGGAGGCAAGGAGATGAGGACTTGGTTTTGGAGGGCACTGGTCCTTCGCTGGGAGGAGGTGGGTGACTGAGCAGCCAGCTCTTCTCACTGCTGCCACCACCAGGCATCCTCCAGTCTGCTCTCCCTCCTGCGGCCCCCAGACCCTCTGCCCCCTTTTCTCTGCCTGCCTCCTGCCACTGGACCAGGCATCCACCCCAGAGAACCTTCCAGGAGGTGTCGAGTCCCTTCCCACTCCTGGGCTCAGTCACAGGCTCACCAAGTTTCTATCTCAATTAGCGTTAGGTGGGTGTGGCAGTGGCAGGTAAGAGCTGCCCCAAGAGAGCCTAGGAGGGTTCAAAACCCTGCCCAGCACCCCGGAAGGCAGGCTCCGAACCCAGGGCCTTCCACGAAGCCAGGCCTAGTATTTTCACCAACATTAACAATCCCTCCTATTCTCTGGGGGCTGTGTGAGTGCTGGGGATGTGACAATGTACATTAATATCAGATCATTTCTATGGAGCTGGGTATCTAAGCGCTTTACATATTCTTAATTAATGTAAACCTCCCAGCAACCCTATGAGTTAGGTACTATTCGGTTCCCATTTTATGGATGAGGAAACTAAGGCACAGAGAAGTTAGTAAGTTGACTAAGGTCGCACAAGAGGTGGAGCCCAAGTGCAAAGTCAGACAAGTGCCCCCACTGTGAGCTGCCCCACTGCTCACTCCTCCCCCGCCTTCCAGAATGCTCACTGCCTTGGTCTACTCTCACCGACGTGTCATGTTTCATATTCTTTACAGTCAGGATGTTCTTATCTTTAATCCCAAATCCTAAGCCCACTTCCTCAGGTTCTGCCCCTAGTGAGATTATCTCTGTTCACAGTCCCTGTGAGAACGTGAATGTGAGAGCGGGATGACACCTTCCTCTTCCTAGCTCCTCCCCCTTCTCCAGTCCCACCACTGTCCCCGCCTTGGGACAGACCCTCATCATTTCTGCCAGCTCCCTCTGCCGGGATCCCCCGTCTCTCTCCCTCTGGTCCATCCTTACAGCTGTGAGAATGAATGTTTGTCCCAAAGCACGGATCTGACCACAGCATCTGTTCCCCGAGAGCCCCTCCTGGCTCCACATCAGCTGGGGGATAAAATCCAAACTCCAGAGTGCATAGTCCAAAGTCCTTCCTGGTGTGGCCCCTGCCTCCTCCAGGTCCCCATCTCCTGCCCTGCCTCTAGAGGCCCCTCTGTCAGCACTTCCCAGAGGCCAGTCCACTGGCTGGTCTGGCCTTTGATAAAGTGTTCGATAGTCAGCAATAAAGCAAGACAAACAAGAATAGTGAGATATACAAAATCGATTGGCATACATCAGCCAAGTTGCCAGCTGTCCTTTCTTGGTCACAGTATCTTTTATTCTAAGTATTCTATTTTTTTTATAGTGAAAATACTTCTTTTATAAAATGGTGCTGAGAGAAAAATGATGGATTTTTTTCCCTTAATGTCCTTACTTGGCAAACTAAAAAATGTCTGCAAGTCTAGTCAGATTCCTTTTTTGTTCTGACAATTCAGGGGTTGATGGAAGCTCGCCCCACTGGCGTGCCAAGCAGACCCTGATCTCTTAGGTTCCTCAGTCTTTCCTGCCATTCATTCCTTCTGTCTGCAATGCTCACCCCCTGACCCAGTGTTGGTCATCACCCACCGTTCCTCAGGCCTGACCTTCCTTCTCAAAAAGTATGTCTGCAGCACCATCATATTCACATTTCCAGAGCCTGGTGCAGGCCCAGCCACCCATGTACTTGGAGGTTTGCTGAGAGCCTGACTAGAATGAATGAATTCCAGCCTTCTTCGCAGCAGGTTGAGTGTGTGGTGGTGAGGGGCAGTGGGTGGAGGTGTCCAGGCTTCCGCTGGCCTCAGCTGTCAGGCCAGGGCACGGCCAGCTCTCTCCTGCTCTGAAGGCCCAGTTGGGTGCCAGCGACTCTTCCCCAACCCCAGTGGGGCCCAGCTCAGAGCTCGGAATCTTAACAGGCCCTAAAGTGCTACCCGGCACCTGTGTGTATCTCACTCATTGTTCCCAGGAGGGCCAGGAAAACAAGTGAAACCACCCTGGCCCTGAAATGCTGGAGATCATCATCTCCCTCCTGGAAGCCCAGGAGACATCTGGTCAGACAGGAAACCAGAGGTGGAGGGAAGGGGGAGAGACAGAGAGAGAAACTGAGAGAGAGAGAGGCAGTAAGGGGAAACAAAACAAGGCCCGTTGTGGCAGCAGAGAGGGCAACGTGGGGGACCCAGAGAGAAGGGGGTCAGGAAGGAGAGCTGTCATTGGAATGGTGGGCAGCGGAAGCCTGGAGCCGGGGGTCTGGACAGCCTCCTGCTGGGCTGGGGACAGGCATCCTCCTGCTGCCCTCTAATACGGTCTCCATCATGGGACCCAGAACGCAGGAGGCAAATGCACCTTTGGGGTCTGCCCCCACCTCTACATGTCCAGGGCCCAGCAAGGCCCTCTGAATGCCCAGGGCCCCTGAAAGGCCTGCAGCCCCCTTGCCATCTCCAGCAGCATCCTGGTCTCCACATCCCTTCCCTGGGACCCTTCAATAATCAAACTCCCTGGAAGGCATCAAGGATGGGTCAGAGAAGGGGCCCCTAAGGGAGAAAAAAGACTAAATTGTCTTTTAGTTAACTTGGCGTAGTTTGCTTTGCTTTAGCAGGTACCACTTGAGAAGGCCATTTTTTTTTTGGCCGTGCCGCGCGGCATGCAGGATCTTAGTTCCCCATGCAGGGATCGAAACTGCGCCCCCTACAATGGAAGCACGGAGTCTTAACCACTGGGCCGCCAGGGAAGTCCTGAGAGGGCCTTTTATGCAGACATCAAGAAGAAAGTCTGGGGACTTCCCTGGTGGCGCAGTGGTTAAGAATCTGCCTGCCAATGCAGGGGACACGGACTCAAGCCCTGGGCCGGGAAGATCCCACATGCCACAGAGCAACTAAGCCCGTGCACCACAACTACTGAGCCCACGTGCCACAACTACTGAAGCCCGCGTGCCTAGAGCCCGTGCTCCGCAACAAGAGAAGCCACTGCGATGAGAAGCCTGCGCACCGCAACGAAGAGTAGCCCCCGCTCGCCGCAGCTAGAGAAAGCCCATGCACAGCAACGAAGCCCCAACGCAGCCAAAAATAAATAAATAAGATAAATTTATAAAAAAAAAAAGAAGAAGAAAGTCTGTTGAGGAGATGGAAGCAGTGGCCTTCTGTGGCTGGGCAGAGGCCACCTCAGGTCACGCCCCTTGAGAGGGGTGTGGGTGGGTTGACTAATGTGTGTAAGAGGAAGAAAGAACCTGAGCTGAGACCCTTTTGCCTTAGCAGACCTTCTCTGATGGCCAGCTGGGCAGGGAGGCGCTGGGGCTGCTGGGGAGAAACCTCTCCGTGGAGGAACGTGGATGGGGCCGGGCTCCGCAGAGGGCCCAGTTGGACTCAGTCATCTTGCGGGGTAGCTGGTGCTGTTCACTGCACATGACGGCTGCTAACCTGGCCACCTGAGCACTGTAGCAAGGCCATGGGGGGCGGGAAACAGAGCATAGGGTCTCTAAAGAGCTTAGAAGCTGGGCTCACTGGCAATTGGCAACTGGCACCATTGGTCTTGACTCTGTGGCCAGCTGAAGCCAGGACTGAGCCCTGGGCCAAAATAAGCTCTTGGAGGTGCCTGGGTTTATCAGATGAAGAGAGGCCTGTGGAAGGGGAGAAAAACTCCTCAAGGTGGATGACAGCACTCAAAGTTACACCCGTTTGGACTTGACATTGCCTTCCAAGCTGTGAAGGTACCACAGACAATGGGATGGATGATGACTCCAAGCAGTATCCTTGCCTTCCAACAGCCTTAGTCCGTGGAACCTGAGAGATGGCACTTAGGGTCATCATTTATGGGCCCTGGAGCTTTGGGGTGAGCTACCCAGAAGACCTGAGCTATCCATTGCTGCAGGAGCAGGAGGTTGGATCCCTTCAAGAGCAGGAGGCATGACTGCCCACAGGAGGCCATGAGGCAAGAGACTAGGGGACCAGCTGAGGGGCGTGGTTCTCCCTGGCACCAGCCCAGCTCTTAGGGTCTCCCACTGGCTGGGAGGGATCAGAGGAGTGTGGCTTCTTGTGTGAGGGAAGTTCTGAGCTAAGGACAGGGTACCTTCTAATCTAATCTGCTCTCAAATTAAGGACCAGATGGCCTGATAGGAGCACTCGGGCAGGAGGTGATGGCCGAGGTCAAGAGAAGTACAAAGGATGAGGGGCGGGGCAGAGCGGGGCCGGGCAGAGCAAGACCGCTGCCTCAGGACAAGCAGGCTGCTGACTGGCTATGACCTTGGAAGAGTCACCAGCCTTAGCGCCCTCATCTGGGACAGTGCCTGGACTGTCGTCCCCTTCGTTCTGCTCCTCTGGGCTCAGCTGCACTCTACTCTGGGAGAGGGTCATCACAAAGCTACAGCACTGCCTGTGCCTTTGCCCATCTCCCGCCAGGGGCATCCTTGGGGCCACGGCTTTGTCACTCCACACCTTCGGCTCAGGGTGGCCTCCACATCCTCAGCACACTCCTAGCATGAGGCGTGTGGCTGAGAAACAGGGGGTGTGGAGCCAGAGCCGGAATAGCTTTAGGAGCCAAGATGAGCTCTCAGCTGTCACAGGCTCTGAACAAAGTGCAGGAGTCCTGGCCCTGCATGGTTTATGGCTGGTTAGTGGAGGCAATTAGATGGCTGTCATCAGCAGCTCACGCCCACCCCCTTCATGTCTCTGCTGACACCACCCCAAGCTTTAGCCAGTCCTCACCCCCGGCCTCACACCCTTGCCCTCCTGGGTCTTTCTTGCTCTCCACAACGCGCCTAGCACTCACATAGCACGTCTTCAGTGTTTGTTCACTGAGATTCAATGACTGATGGACTCGGAGAAAAGTGGGGAGGTGGGATTGAGGACATGACTGGGAAACACACCTCCTCATGGTTTCTTGTCTGGAGGGGAGCGCTGGCCTGGGTGGATGTCATGCCGGGGCTGGGCTCCAATGCCTCCTCCTCGGGCCGTACCACCAGCCACAGGTAAACCTGGGTTGGACCAGGGGAGCCTGGTGGTGCCCTACTGACCGGGACTGATGTCTGGATTCTCCAGTGGGTGACAGACATGGTCAGGGCTCAGACACAACCACAACTATGTGCCTAGAGACACTTCTCAGACGTCCCAGGAGCCTCTGGTGGGGTCCCTGCTGCACACCTCACATCTTCAACCTCTGCCCTCTAACGACCTGTTTACATCCCTGCTTTCCTGTCTGCACATGCGGCTGGGGGAGGACGGGTGGGATGGAGACGCCGCGCACATTCCTGTCCTGGGACCTTTGCCTTTCTTCCCTCCTCTTTCCTCGGCTGGAATTAGCCTCCCCTGGACCTTCACGTGGCTGCGCCCTCACTTCTCTCGTCAGACCACCTTTACTAGCACCCCTCAACGACAGCCCTCCCTCCCAGGACACTCCATCCCCTTCCCCTGCTTAATTTTCTTTGTATCATCTGTTACGACATGCAATTAGGTTTGTGTGTTTGTGTGTGTTGTTTGTTTGCTTACCTTTTAATTATCTGTCTTCCCCACTTCATGTAAGTTACATGAAAGCGGGGACCTTGTCTGTCTTATGGATTACTGCGTCTCCAGGGCCTGGAACAATGTCCGGCATAGGTAGATGCCCAATAAACCTTTGCTGAAAGAAAGAAAGGAAGGGAGGGAGGAAGGGGGGGAGGAAGGGAGGAGGGAGGGA
>NW_006784347.1:1752590-1754959 GCF_000442215.2 Lipotes vexillifer | reverse complement strand
GGGAGGGAGGGAGGGAGGGAGGGAGGGAGCGAAGGAGGGAGGAAAAATGTACTTCCTCCTGATCCCTCCCTCCCCCAGGGGGCTGCACAGAGCTCACTGAGAGGCTGGGAAAGCCCACCCCTTCCACTGCCACCCACTTCAGGTGCCCAGTGCTGTTTTGCCACCTCCTGCACTGGGCCAGTCCCCTGCACCACCCCAGTCGCTTATGCCTCCCACGTCTGTTTGCTCAGGGCCAGCAGAAGTGAAAGCTGGCCTGACTGTTTTGTTCTCATCGCTTCTCCATCCAACCTGCAGTGTTCTCTTGGCTTGTGGACTCTTGTTTATCTAAGTCTTGTTTTCCCAGACTTGGACCAACTTTGTGGGTCAGCCAGGGACCCACAGCCTGTGACACTCCTCAGCCCCATCCCCGTGCATTCTGGAGGTTGCAGGTGACTCACTGTCTTCACTGGAAGCTTTGTGGGCAGTCCCCTGCGTGCCACCGCTCCCGCCACCATCGCTGCTGCTTCTGCTCGGGCTGCTGATTTTCTGGCCTCCTTTGCTGCCCCTGAGGCTGGAAGATAGGATTTTCCCCCTGAGTGATTATTGTTCCATTTTAAACTCATCAAAGTAGCCATGTACTTTCAGATTCAAACCAGTTTTCTTTTCCAGGAAGTTGGGGCAAGTCCCCCAGGAAGCAGACCTGACGATACCACTCCCCACTGAAGGATGCTCTCACCCTCAGAGTACAGGTCAGCAGATGTGTCCTTCGACTATTTGCCACCCGAGTGCCACGCCCACCTCCCAGAGCTGGCACAGGGTTTGGTTCAGGCATATGGATTCCTGATTCCTATTCCGGCAGTACTGGTTGGGCCTCCTCGCCTGCCTTCCAGCCAACACTCCTGCTCTCTCCCTGCTGTCCCTTTGCCAAGTTACCCCTGCTCGCCCTGCAGCTCTATGATTCTATGCCATGCCCCAGAAGCCTTCCCTGACCCTCACATCTGGGTTAAACGCCCTTTCTATGCACTGTTAGGGCCTGAAGAGAACAGGGCTGTGCCTGTCCTGTTCACTGTTATACCCAGTGTCGCCCAGCGCCTGGCACACTGAAGGGACTAGATAAAAACTGTTGTAAAGAGTGAATGAGTTGTGTGTGTTTGCATCTTACAGTGAGTTAGGACTGGGGAACCCCATCTCCAATGCCTTTGGTATTCACTGCAGCCCAAGATTAAAGCCTCTGGCTAAAGTGTGTGCTGAACAGGAGTTAACTGGGTGTTTCCGCCTGCTGGGGTAGGGACGCTTTGCTGGGAGGGGCCAGAACTGCTGGGAGGCCTTCTGTCCTTCCCACACAGGAGCAAGGGTAGGATTGCCAGATAAAATACAGGGCGCCCCGTTAGATTTGAATTTTGGATAAACAGCAAATACATTTTTAGTATATTGCATGTCATACGTGGGACATACTTTTGCCAAAAAAATATTAAATTCAAATGTAATGGGGCATCCTGGGGTATTTTCCTTCTTTTTAAGTCTGGGAACCCTAGCAAGGCAGACATGATGCGCCAGGTGCTAGGGGGTCTGAGATCCTTCTACGAGGCACATTCTGTTCACTGTCTGGGTCCTTCCTGCTCTTTAAATGTTTTTGGGCAAAGAACAAGGTGAGCTCAAGACGTGGTTTCCCAGGGCTGTCACTCACACACTTAATCCACTGTATCTCCCTACATCTCAACCCCTGACCCAGGCTACTGGACTGGATGGTTAGGGAAGGCCTCTCTGAGGAGGGGATGTTTGAGCTGAGATTTGAAGGAATGAGCCAAGTGATGACTGGGGAGGAACATTCCAAAAGAGAGTGGGTGTGAACTTGGTGAGTCTGGGGAACATAAAGGCTAGTGGAGTGGAGTGAGTGCAGGAAGGGAGGGGTTTACATGGAAGACCTTGGGCCACATCCTTGGTCTCCAAGAAGGGGACTTAAGGCTGCACTCCTTGCTGGTCACCGCCCCCAGCTGTAGGGTGGATGCTTCTCTGGCCTCCAAGGCTGAGTCTCAGCGGCAAAGATGGGGGAGGAAGGGAGTGAGTGTCTGCCATCTGGGGTTAGGGATTCTGGCAGCAGCGGCAAAGCCACGGGGCCTGGTGCTTGACTGCAGTTTGGTGGGATCTCCAGCTCTTAAAAATGGCATGGAGCCATGAGTGCTTAGAGCTAAGACCCCATGTGACTGGTCCCTGTGGAGAGCCACCTCTATGCCCTCCTGAGAGCACTGCTGGGAGCCAGGTGTGCTCTCCTTTCTAGGGGAAAATGCTGCAGCCCAGGGCCACAGGGCCATGGGGTGGGGAGGATGCAAAGCGCTCCATCTCACCTCAGCAGGGATCTCTCTCCTGGCTTTGGAAGGGGGTGGAAACCC
>NW_006784347.1:1750041-1752116 GCF_000442215.2 Lipotes vexillifer | reverse complement strand
CAGGAATCTCTCTCCTGGCTTTGGAAGGGGTTGAAAGCCCTACACCAGGAAACTCAAATCAGGTCCCCAGTGAGGCTCTGCTCCTTTGTGCAGCCCTGCCCACCCCAGTCCTCCTCAAATACGCAGGCCAAAGAACGGGAAATGGCTCCTTTCCAAGGACTCAACTCACAAGACACTTGTTGCCTGCTGTTTGCCTATCGGCCTGTGAAGGAAGCTGTTTCTTAATTTAAAATGTCCATTAACTCCCTCCAGCTGGAAAGCTGCCCCAACAAAATTTCTGTTTGTGGCGGGTTTAAGCTTGGTCACTCTGAGGGCGGGGGCCCAGCTGGGTTTGCCCCATCGGAAGGTGTGCCCAGGGCAGTGGGCACCCTTAGGTGTCTTGCCTTGGCTTGAGAGTATGTTCTCTCTGTCAGGAGGTATTGGATCCCCAAGGCCCACCTTGGCCAGGGCCCTTGGGAAGCCCACAGTGCTGGGGCAGGGGGTGGGGGTGATGTCCCTTTGCCGAGGCTCTTTTTTGTCTCCAGGGGAGGAAACCCCATTTCCCTACTACCACCAGGCCCTCGGTGAGTCTTGCCAGGCATCCGACAGGAAAGAACCTTTTGTTCTGAGCTTGTAGGAAGTCTGAGCTGGACTTGTTATCTACCCACAGCATTTCCTGGATAGGGGGCCTGGACGGGACTGCACTAGGGGCTGGCTCCCAGCCGTGGCCTTGGTTCCTTCCTCTCTTAGCGTCTGGGGCCGGGGAGGCTGCCCATGGCAAGGTCTAGGCCTTCACGAAAGTCTGGTATTTATCTTTAGGCTGCTGGAGGGTGTGTGTGTGGGGTGGGCGCTATAGCCTGGCAAAGGTCCCTGGCTTGGGGAAAGGGGGCAAGAAACATCACCTAGTGCGCGCGCGCCGTGTGTGTGTGTGTGTGTGTGTGTGTGTGTGTGTGTGTGTGTGTGTGTGTGAGGGGGTGCTGCGGACCTGGAGAAGGGGTGAGCCCAGCCTCCCTGCAGAGTGAGGCGAGGCTGCAAGGAAGGGGCGAGTCCCTCAGGGCTGCAGGAGCGGCAAGGTAGGCCAAGGTCCGGCCACGCCTGACACCTAGTGGCCACCTGAGCCCGGGGCAGGGCGCGGGAAGAGCAGGGGGCCTGTTCTCCCGTTCTTGCGGCCGGCATCCCCCTTCCCTCTGCCCGGGGCCCGGCCCCGGCAGCCCCGGCAGCCCATCCCCCCTCAGCCTCGCCCTCGGCCTCCGAATCAGGCCTGGACTTGGAGGCCTCCCACACCCACGGGTGGGTCGCAGAACCCCATACGCCCCCGAACGTGGCGGACCCGGGAAGCCAGGTCGTGAGGCCCGGATTCGAAGGTTACCCGAGCTCGGGTCGAGGCCGGGTCACGGTGGCCGCCGTTCTCGCGCCGCAGGCCCTAGCACGCGGGCGTCAAGGCTCGGGCCCGGAGTCTGGCGGGACCCTGTACCTAGACCCGGGACCTTGGGGGGCCGGGCCCGGTCTCAGGTGCGCGGACCCGCCGGGGCCACTTCCGGTCCCCGCGCCCGCCCGCCCCGGATTCGAAGGTTACCCGAGCTCGGGTCGAGGCCGGGTCACGGTGGCCGCCGTTCTCGCGCCGCAGGCCCTAGCACGCGGGCGTCAAGGCTCGGGCCCGGAGTCTGGCGGGACCCTGTACCTAGACCCGGGACCTTGGGGGGCCGGGCCCGGTCTCAGGTGCGCGGACCCGCCGGGGCCACTTCCGGTCCCCGCGCCCGCCCGCCGCGTAGTCCGCCGGGCTGCCAACCCGCTGCAGCCGCCCGGTCGCCATGGAGACACGGTAGCTCCGAAGTCCGCGCTGCTGGCCGAACCGGCAGAACAGCCCGGGCGTGGCGCGGGCAGCTCGCGGGCCAGTCGGCAGCGCGACGCTGCGCAGCGAGGACAAGGTCCGGGCTCGACGTCCGGCCAGGTAGGTGGCCGGGGCGGGTGGGGGAGAGCCGAGCCCCGGCGCGGAGTCGGGAGGGGCCCCGGGTGTGTGCGGGGGGACGGCGAGCTCAGGTGTGCCCGGCCTGGGGCGGGACCGCACCCGCGCCGGAACAGGCCGGGATCCCGGC
>NW_006784347.1:1748707-1750031 GCF_000442215.2 Lipotes vexillifer | reverse complement strand
CCTCACCTGCTTCCGCCGGCTCGGGGCCACCGAGCAAGGCCCGAGGTTAGGAGCTCATCCCACTCCTGCCTGGAGCTGTCAGCCGTCGGCCCCGGGTCTGCCTCTGTGCCCAGTCTCTGCGGAAGTTAGCACGGAGCGGCAGGTGATCCCAAGTTTATGAACAGCGTAATGTATTGCCCTACTCTAGAAACTAGGTGGCATAGAAGTGGATCAACCAGCATTTGCCACGACTGTTCTTTTGAAACCTGAGACCGAGCTGCCAAACTCCTTCGCTAGTGGAGGGGCCTCCCTCCCTCTGCCTCTTTCCTCTTGGGGTGAGATGTCTAGTTAGTAGAGCCCTTCCTTGTTCTCCAACATCTCCAGCCTCTTGGGTGCAAGGAGTTTCCCGTTTGGGAAATCCTTACTCCTTGGGTGGGCCTTGGTAGCCCCTGAACTGTGGGTACAGGGGATGCAGAACTGAGCTGAGGAAGGGATCTGCTGCTGCCTTTGACACCTGGGAATGGGGGGGGTACCTCCTCTCTGTCTGCCCTTCCCCCCAGGGCACCACAGAGAGGAGGATCCAGGTGGACCCTGGAGTCCCAGACATGTCTTTAGAAGCTGGCACCCCTCCCAAGTCTTTCTCCCTTCTGGTTGCCCCTCTCCACTCTCACTCTACCTTGGTTTTGAGGATTTTCTAAGACTCATTAAATGAAGCTCTATCTTATCTGGATTCTGTTCCTTCGTTTTCTTTTTTTTAATATAAATTCATTTATTTTATTTTATTTTGGGCTGCGTTGGGTCTTCGTTGCTGCGCACAGTCTTTCTCTAGTTGCAGTGAGTGGGGGCTACTCTTCACGGCGGTGCTCAGGCTTCTCATTGCAGTGGCTTCTCTTGTGGTGGAGCACGGGCTCTGGGCACGTGGGCTAAGTAGCTGTGGCTCACGGGCTTAGTTGCTCCACCGCATGTGGAATCTTCCAGGACCAGGGCTCGAACCTGTGTGCCCTGCATTGGCAGGCGGATTCTTAACCACTGCTCCACCAGGGAAGCCCAGTTCCTTCCTTTTCATAGCAAATGGAAAACAAAACAAACAACAACAACACCCCACAGAGCTGTGCTACCTTCTCATACATATCTTGATTTCTCCTGTGAAACTGGATTGAGGCAGAAAATATAGGCAACTTGTAAATGCCAAGGGGAGCCCCATAGAGAGAAGGGCTGCTACAACCCCGCCCCCGGGGCAGGAGGAGCCTCCTGGACCTGAGTGGATGCCCTGCTTTTCCCACTTCTTCCCCGCCTGCGCCATCTTCCCTTGGCAGGCAGAGCTTGGGTGGCTTCTAATACAAAG
>NW_006784347.1:1748328-1748697 GCF_000442215.2 Lipotes vexillifer | reverse complement strand
GTTCAGCAGCACTGGAAGAATTTGGTGGAGGAATTCACCCCAGATCCAGGGGTTTCTGCCCAGTGGGGGGATTCATGGTAGACAGAAGGTGGGGTATGGGTTTATTAGAGGGGGTCGTGCTGTCTGCTGCCATCTGGCTTTCTGTGGCCCCAAACCTCGTGTCAGCAGCTTCAGATGCATGACTCTTTCTAAGGTGCTATTAGGAACAGGTTTAGTTTTTGTTAGATTGCTATTTAACTGAATACCTACTATGTGGCAGGCAGTGTGCTAGGCACTGGTACATATTTATCCTGTTTAGTGTTCAGCCTGTGCTCTGCAACGGGAGAGGCCACAACAGTGAGAGGCCCACGTACTGCAAAAAAAAAAAAA
>NW_006784347.1:1733856-1748232 GCF_000442215.2 Lipotes vexillifer | reverse complement strand
CTGCAAAAAAAAAAAAAAAAAAGAATTATATTTTACAACCACATTGGTATAAAGATGAATATAATCCAGGCTGGATTAAAAATTAAAATATTTTCTTCAACCCTAGAAGTTTGTTTTTTCTTATGATTTTAACAGAAATCAAAACATTTTTTGTGAGTCCCTACAAGTACTGGGAGCCCCAACACTGAGTCCCTGGGCCCAGCGGAGAACTGGGTTCAGTGTCTGACTTCAAGCTTTCTACCCAGGGGTTACTTGGGTGTGGGTAGTAAGAAAGTGCCCCACCTAACAGCTCAGCCCTCATTTTGCCTTTTCTTTGATCACATTCGAGGACATTCTAGGACAATTGAGTCGTTTCTCCCCTTCACCCATCAAGAAAAGATCTAGCCCCCAACACAATCTTTTCTAACCCAATTAAATCCCTGCTTTGGATAAGGAGGCTGTGGTCAGGCCAGGCTCCCTGCTTCCAGGCTGTGGGCCTTGTGCAGTGTCTGGTCCTCATAATGAGATTAGGCCTGGTGGCCTTTCAGTGAAACCCCCTGGGCTCAGGGAGGGAGAGGGATGCTCGTTAGCACGTTCAAGCCCTGCGGCAGCTCCTGGCCCTGGTAGATCACATTAAGTGGAGTCTGGCTGCAGGTGTGTGTGGGAGGGGTGGGGTGACTGTCACAGCCCAAGGTTCCAAAAGCTGCCGGAGATGACATCCCCACCCTGTGCTCTGACAGGAAGGAGGGTGGCTGGGTAAGGATCCACAAGAGCTCGCCCTGGTTCTGAGACTCTGGTCTACTGGGCTGAGGAAGCCTTTGGGGCTGTAGATGGGCTGCTTCCAGACTGTTGACATTGCTGCCTGGATTGCTGCACTGGGAACACAGGAGATCCCAAAGCATCCAGTGTTCTGGTGGAAGGAAGGAAGGAAAGAAGGGAGGAAGGAAGGGAGGGAGGGAGGGAGGGAGGGAGGGAGGAAAGAAGGAAGGAAGGAAGGAAGGAAGGAAGGAAGGGCAAGAGAATGTTCCCACTGTCTAGACTGGGAAATGAGGGAGCAGAATAAAAGATATTTGCTTACTAGGGAGTGAATCTCAACTTATTTCAAGGTTTTCAAATGTGTTTGTGGGTGAGTCAGATTCCAACCAGAGTCCTTGAAATGTCTTCTTTGTATCCCCCATCATCGGAAGCAGCCCCTCTGTGTACAAAGGTACGTCGTCAATTATGTTGAACCGAATTAAGCAATAGGGCAACGGCATTGCTGAAGGGGTGTTTCCTCTTCTGTGAAGCACAGAACCACTTGATGCTTTGTCTTTTCTGTAAATCTGGATTTTTCACTTAGATCTTATTGGCTGTGAGGTCACCTATGGGGAAGCTACAGGCCTGCCTGAGGAGGACTGGTCTTTCTGTGTGTGTTTTCCTGTCATCCCTCATACCTGGATTTAGAATCACCTTCAAATTGGAATGGGCCACAGGAGAGACTGCTTGGGCCTCCATGAGTCCAAAGGTCATTCTTTATCTCTGGCTTCCTCTGGGATGCCTAGTTACCAGGGCACAGGGACCAGGAGAGATGCCTTTGGAGCAGTTGGCATGAAGATCTCGGAGCTAGTTTGTCCCCATCACCTCTTCTCTCTAACCCACCTGTTTCCATCCTGCAGCCTTTTCTCCCAGGAGAGCCCACGGGGGACACCAATGCTTGATGCTATGGTGGCTGTAAACTGCCTTAGAAGCATGGTTCCCCAAGGGGTGGGGAGGGCCCAGGAGGACTGGCGTGTGAGGGGAGAGGCCTTCCTGGAACCCTGCCTCCAAGGAGATTCAGATCCTCTGAATACTGGCTTCAGTATTCAGGAAGTTTTCCTTTCTTCCCTAGTTACTGGCCTGAGAAAGTGCAGAGCCACACCCCAAGCAGGCAACCCCTGTAGGAAATCCAAAGGAGTGGCCACCCCAGTGTGGTGAAGCCAGCGTGGACTATGGAAAGTGCTCTGGGAGTTTAACTCATAGCCTGAGTTGTTACAGCCCTTTACTCTAGAATCTGCATCTGCTCTGCACCTTTTCTGCAAGGCCCTGGAAGGCAGGGGCCATTGCTCATCTGTATCCAGCAGTGTGACCCCCATATCGTAGGTGCTTGATAAACAACTGAGTTGAGCACTTCTTTGCTGCGGCTGATTTGGGGCAAGTCATTTATCCTCTTTGAGTCCCAATTTCCTCATCTGTCAAATTGGGGTAATACTCCTGTTACCACCATAGGTTATTGCGAAGATTGAACTGAGTACAGAGCGGGGCTCCCTACCCCTGAGGCTCGCAACTCCAGTCCACCACCCTGGGTGCAAACAGCACTAGGGTTTGGACTCTGAAGGGAATTCAGGTTGTGAGTTTACAGTGAGGACATTAAAGCCATGTATTTAGTCACTGTGCTGTTCCCACATGTTTTCTTTTCAATACCACCAAGTGAGTCTCCATTTCTCAGCAGATGCTCCTGGGTGTCCTACAATTTAACTCAACATTGACACTACCTACCCAGAGACAGCATCAGATCCCGCAGGGCTCAGTCCCACAACACTGCCCCCACCCACTTCAGATGCTAATTGCAAGTCCAGGTTGTCACCTGTGCTGAACAACAGGCTATAGATCAGAGCTTCCCATGACCTTTTCCTCAGGTTCAGTTAATTTGCTAGAGCAGCTCACAGAGCCCAGAGAAACTTGCTAGATTGCTGGTTTGTTATAAAAGGATATAACTCAGGGACAGCCAGATGAAGAGGTATGTAGGGCAAGGTCTGGAATGGTCCGGAGCACAGGAGCTTCTGTCCCTGGGGAACTGGGGTGCACTACCCTCCCGGCATGTGGATGTGTTCACCAACCTGGGAGCTCTCCAAACCCCATCCTTTAGGGGGTTTATGGAGGGTTCATTACACAGGCCCGATTGATTAAATCATTGGCCACTGGTGGCTGCACTCAGTCTCCAGCCCCTCTCCCTCCCTGGAGGTCAAGGGTGGGACTGAACGGTCCAACCCTTCAGTCACGTGGTTTGTTCCCCTGATAACCAGCCCCACCCTCAGGTTTCCGAGGGGCTTCAGTAACACGATGTAATATTAACAAAACAAAAGAAACGATTGCTTTGTCACCTGGAAAATTCCTAGGGTTTTACAGGCTCGGTCCCATATATTTCTTATTATAAATCACACTATCACGGCTGTGAAGCGAAGTCTGATTTCTGCCCGACTCACGAGGAGGTTGGTTGCGGGGTGGTGGGGGGAATCTGGCTCTGGCTTGCGTCACCACAGAGCGGCTCGGGACCCAGGAGTGGCAGTCTTTGCAGCCCTGAGCTCCCCCTCTGTACTCAGTGGCTACTTGGTGGGGACGCTGTGGCAGGTCTGCCGGGGCAGAGCACGTTCCTCCCAGTCTTCCTAATTCAGAGCTAATCAGATTCTGACTGCGCCCCAGGCTCTCGGGGAGGAATCTAATAAAGCAGAGGAGGACAGCGTTTCTCAGTTCAGTACATTTTTCCTGTCAGAGTCGGCCAAGGGATGAGATCCCCGAGGGAGAGGTAGATGCATTCCCTGCCTTCTGGGAGCTCACAGGGCCCTGCAGCAGACGGGCTCACAGGGCTTAACGCGAGGCAGGACACCGAGGGTAAGTAAGCGCCAGGCCAGCCTTGGGAACATAGAGGAGGGGGACAGAGTGGTGAACAAAATGCCCATTTCAGGTCGTGGAGCAAATCGACAGAGGCGGAAGAGGAGGAGCGGGGGGTGTGAGGTGGAGGGGATAACAACAGGCTGTGCTGCCAGAGCTGGGGAACTGGGAGCATCTTTTCCGAGTGGACGTGGTAGGAAAACAGTGGGGGCTGCCGGTGGGCTCTGGGTTAGGGTCAGTTATGGAGTTGGCATTTGACCACCACACGCTGGTGGCTCTTTGTGCCTGGTGGGGCAACATGACTGGGATCTGGCTTTGCCCCTGTCGGTCAGGCAGATTGAGGAGGGTAGGGAGACAGGGGCAGAAGCTCCAGGCCCTGCTGGGTGGTGGAAATGAAGATGGCCAGGAGGGAAGTGACGGCGAGACGTGGGGGAGAAGCAGGAGGACTCGGCACTGGGACTCGAAGGGTGACCTGGGAGGTCAGGGGAGGAGTGTAACTTTGGATGTGCTGAGTTTGAAGTGTTTGAGGGATGTCCAGGTAGAGATGTTAGTGGACAGTTAGAAATGGAGTTTAAATTTGGGGGAGAGGACAGACTGGCACTAGATTTAGGAGTCATCAGTGTAGAGGTGACAGATAAGCAGGAGGGCAAGAGTTCCAGAAATACGACTTCACTGTTGCCCAGGGCTTCTGGAAACAGGTGTTCCCACCTGCCTTGGGAGTGTTTTCTGGAAGATGATTTGACAGAATGTATCCAAAACCTAAAAAAGAACCTAGCCCTCGCTCAGGATTCTATTTCTTCATTTAGGAATTAGACGAGTGTTGTACAAAGATGATCACAGTGTTGTTCATTTAGTGAAAAGCTGAAAGCTGGCTAAATATTTAACAACAGGAGATTAGGGGATTGGTTAAAATATGAAATAGCCTGGCATGTACTGACATGAAAAGATGTGCATGATCTTTAGTGAAGTGAAAAAAGCAGGTTAGAAATTGGTATGGTCATGTTTCTATGAAAGAAGGTACATACATTTCCAGAAGAAAAGGATAGAAATCAAAATGTTGATTACTTGTAATTTTTCTTTTTTTGCTTATCTGTATTTTACTGCAGGGAGGGGTGTTACACTGCCTGCCCCCCTTTTTAAAAAACGATGGAGTTGCCAACAGTTGTCAAAGGTGGCAGAGAGAGCTGGGGGTAAGACAGCCCGGTCCCCAGGAGGTCAAGGTCAGGCCAACTGGAGACTAGTTCTTGAGCAGCACGGGGTACAGGGGGGACCCCAAAATGTGTTGGTCAAACATCTCTGCTCAGCTGCTGTTCTCTGCTGGTAATGAAGGAGAAGGAGGGTGTCTCCAAAGCTGCTGGGAGGGGCTGGGGCAGTGGCAGAGGCAAGATGGATGGACTGCTCGGCCCTCTGGGAGCTGCAGCGGCGCCTTTCTGTGGTCCCAGGCCGCCAGCACCGAGGCGCAGCAAGCGGAGACCATACTTGTTCATCAGCCGCCGCCTCTCCTCCCATCTTCCAGTGCCTCTCCCGCCCGCCCGGGTGCGGGGAGAACCCGCAGGTTCAGGGGGAAGAGCTGGCACACAGGCCACCCTGAGCCCGGGAGAGGCTGTGGAGACACTGGGGACTGGACAGAGGAGCCAGGAAATGCCTCCCACTGGCCCCTGAGCCTCGCTTCCCCAAACCCCGTTGAGCCCCCGGTTCCCTGTCTGCACGACAGGAGCAGTGACACACCTGCTCTCACAGGATCCTTGAGCGCTAAGTGACCCCAGTTCTCACCTTGTAGATCTCAGTTCAGGAAGCCTGGCCTGAGGGAGGGGCGCAGGCCCACGCCCCAGGTGTGGAGGGGAAGACGAGGCAGGAAGGGAAACGGGCAGCTCGGAGGCTCCTGTCGCCTGGTCCTTTCTACTGAAGTGGCTCAGAGAACATTCCTTCTACCGGCAGCTGCCCTGCAGCTCTCTGTAGGCAGGACTTCTTTCATCTCCAGCTGGGAGCTGAAAAAGCAGGCACGGGGGAGTCAGCTTCCTCATTTCTCACCCTAGATGTCCTTTATGATTCATCTGGAGGAAAAATACCGGCACCTTCAAGGAATTTGCTCACTTCTCTGTGTTTCACCTGTGAACCCCACCTGAGAAAACCCAGGGCCTGCTGAAACAGAAAGTAAAGCACTGGCACTGGGCCCTCCTGCTCCGGCCAGAACTTGGAGGACTTTGACTTGCTCCCTCATTGCAGGTGGAAGTGCAGCCAGGTGTGCGTCTGTCTCTGCAGGAAGGTGGGCCCCCACCCGCCGGGTGCTCCAGAGCCTTCAGAGGTGGGAGCACTCTCATGGAGGCCTGGGGTTGTGGACTGAGGGAGGAGGCAGAGGTGGGCAAGGGAGGCCTGGGATGTCTTTTTGGAGGCTGTGGGCCGCTCCTCTAAGCTCCACCATCTTCCCTGCAGCAGTCGCCTTGGCATAGAGCCGCCTCGGCATGGACAGCCCTGCCCACCCAGCACCTGCCCCTGCAGCGCTGCTTTACTACGTGGCCTTCTCCCAGCTGCTGGGCCTGGCCGTGGTGGCCATGACTGGCACCTGGCTCGGTGTGTACCGAGGAGGCATCGCCTGGGAGAGTGCCCTGCAGTTCAACGTGCATCCTCTCTGCATGATCATAGGCCTGGTCTTCTTGCAGGGAGATGGTGAGTCCCTGGGCGATGCCACCTGAGAGAGGTGATGTGCAGGGACCCTTTCACACCTGAATCTGCCCAGTCAGAGAAGGAAGCTGGCTTGGACCTTGGGGACACTGGGAATCCCAATCAAGGGCCCCAAGGCTGGTGGGTGGCAACTCCTTTCTGACTTATCCCAGAGCTTTCACCTCGTGCTTCAACAAGGAGCATCCGAAGGCGTGTGTGCTGCACACGTCGGAGGCCCAGGGGCTGGGCTGTGAGCAAGCCCATCTTCTGCAGAGGCGACTTGAAATTGAGGGGGAGAAAGTGAGTGTGAGTGTGAGTGTACGTGCGTGTGTGTGTGTAGATGCTGGACTTGGCAGAGCTAGAGCTCCTCTCTCGGGGGTAGGATCCAGGCCATGGCTGGCCCCCACCCTGCCTCAAGGCCAGGGGGCCTTGGCCTTTTCCTTCTGGTAACAAGCAAGCTGGATCTATGCATTCTTCCTAGATGTGGTCCTGATGACAGCAGCAGACTCCTGAGAGGCATTCCGCAGGACCCCTGGCCCTGACTGCTTCAGCCCGAAGAGGGGGAATTAGCTTAGGGTTGCAAAGTTCTCCTTTGAGAACCTGGGGTTTCCCAACCAGGGAGCCTGCTGGCTAAGCATAGTCAAAGTCTGACCTGGCTTCAGTGCTGTACAATCTGAGGACCATCATAGCTAAGAGGTGAACTCAGAAGCTTGGCGGCACCTTGATGTGACTGCATGAGCCTAAAACAAAGCCTGGGATACACAGGACAGCTAAGAAGGGGGGGGGCGGTGCGGGGGCATACGGAGCCTTGTTTCCTCCCCCACTTCCTGTGGCTGGGGTACCTGGACAAGCCCTCCCCTCTCCAGCTGGGGGCGTCTCCTCGCTGCCCTGGCAGGAAGGCCTCGTGCTCGGCTTAGCGCCCTGACATTCCCTTTCTCACGGCCCACCAGCCCTGCTGGTTTACCGCGTCTTCAGGAATGAAGCCAAACGCACCACCAAAGTTCTGCACGGGCTGCTGCACGTCTTCGCCTTCGTGATCGCCCTGGTGGGTGAGTTCCAGGCACGGGCCCGCCCTCCTTCCCCCACCTCTGCTGACTTGGGGAAGGAGCTGCTTTACTGTCCAGTCCCCCCTCCCCACCCCTCCTCCCCCTTCTAGGCAGGGACACTGGTGCTGGCAGCCACCGAGCTGGGACTGGAGACCAGAAGTCCCGGCGGGTCGGGTTTCCCTTGGGTCACCGCACCCCCTCCGTCGCCATCAGCCCAGTCCTCACGCGACCCCCTCCGGCTAGGCCTGGTGGCGGTGTTCGACTACCACAGGAAGGAAGGCTACGCCGACCTGTACAGCCTGCACAGTTGGTGTGGCATTCTGGTCTTCGTCCTCTTCTTTGTGCAGGTGAGTCCTTGCGGCTCCACGGCGCTGGGGAGGGGCGGGGAGCAGGGCCCAAAGAGGGCCGGGGCCAGGTGTGCGCACAGGCGAAAGGCGCTCCAGCCCGCCGAACGCCGCCTCCGACCGGCGCCCTTCCAGCGCCCTTCTGGCCGACAGGCACGTGGATTTGGTCCCAGGCCCCGCCTCGGGGCGCACAGTGTGGGGCTGAGACCGGCCTAGAGCGCCGGCCCACCTTCCCCGCGTGCTAGGCGCTCCCGCCGCGTCTCCGGCCGGAGGCCACAGCGCGGGGGTGGCGGGGCCTGCGGTCCTCGCGGGCGGCGGCCCACCTGGGGCGTCCTCGGGCTCCAGTCTCCAGCGCAGCTCAGCCTCCGGCAGCACCTCGCCTTTCCTCCCAGTGGCTCGTGGGCTTTACCTTCTTCCTGTTCCCCGGCGCGTCGTTTTCTCTGCGGAGCCGCTACCGGCCGCAGCACGTCTTCCTTGGCGGCGCCATCTTCCTCCTCTCGGTGGGCACCGCCCTGCTGGGCCTGAAGGAGGCGCTACTGTTCGAGCTCGGGTGAGCGCCCCCTCCCGGCGGCTCTGTGTGGGGCCGCCGAACAGCGGCTTTTCTCCCAGTGGGCTGGGGGGGCCTGGGGGGGCCGGGGTTGGGCTTGGGATCGCATTGCATCTTGTGGGCGGGGGGCGAATGGCACTCGGCCTAACGGCGATGCCTCGGGTGGCCTCGCCCTCCGCCCCAATCCCGCAGGACCAAGTACAGCAAGTTCGAGCCCGAGGGCGTCCTGGCCAACGTGCTGGGCCTGCTGCTGGCCGCCTTCGGCGCGGTCGTGCTCTACATCCTGACCCGCGCCGACTGGAAGCGGCCCCTCCAGGCGGAAGAGCAAGCGCTCTCCATGGACTTCAAGACGCTGACGGAGGGCGACAGCCCCAGCTCCCAGTGACGCGCGCCCCGTGCCATCCCGTCCCGTCCCGCGAGGCGGTCTCCGCCATTTCGGGGCCCCGACAGGTGTCTGTCCCGCACCCGCCGAGGCTCCGGGGGTGGGGAGAGGGGGTGGGGGCAGCCCTCCTCCCTGAGCGCTGATTTCCGGGGTTCAGGCCCCCTTCGCTTTCCCCTCCTCGCTGCTGCCGCCGCCGCCGCTGCCGCCGTCCTGTTAGTCCTGCGCAGACCCCCCGCCCCCCTTGCCCCTGCCAACCCCTCAGATGGAGCAGCTTTGAGTAGGGTTCTGGGCGGTTGGGCCTGGTCGCAGAAGCACAGATCCCTAAAGGGGTTGGAGAGGGGGAGGCGGCTCCCCGCTCGGGGCAGCGGGGCCTGGGCTGTGTCCGCGGAGAAGGCGGGGCTCAGCGCCGGGCCTGGCGAGGCCAAGACTTGCTTTGTGTGACACCGAACTCCAGCCAGGAGTCTTGCGGGCCCAGCCTTTGGCCGCGGATCAAGTGATATTATGTGTAAAATATGCTGGTGTCAGGGCAGGGTTCCCCAGGAGAGGGGAGGGACTGGCCCTTGGGAAGCTCTGGACGCGTGGCTTTGGCCCAGCTGCGTTCTGCAGCCTTCTCTTTCTTTAACTCCTTAGCCCCAGGGCGGCTTTCTTTGCCTTTGGGGCCCAGCAGCCCGAAGAGGAGGCAGGAGGTGGGCCTGGGCGGGCGCTGCGGGCCGTATGCCGCCTGCAGGGGCTCCCCTCCCCGCGGGGGCCGGCCTCGCGAGCCAGCTGCCCACCCTCGGAGCTCACTCAGGCGCTGCTCTGACAGAGGCCCAGGACACAAGCCTTTTTGCTTTAAACAAAAAGCTGCCGCTGTTGCCCCCCTTTCCCTTTCCATACGGAGGGTAGAGGCTGCCTAATCAGGAGGAAAGCCTCATCCTCTCCTACCTGGGGCCCATCTTTGCAGGAAGTTGGGACCAAGTCAGAATCGGATTAATCCCCCCAACCCCATGAGTGTGTAATGCTGTTAGCTGAGTCACTGTTTGGCTTCTGTCTAGAAATAACGTGATTACAGCATCGATCTTGTGCTTCTTGGACTTGGTGAATGCTCTCTCCTTGTTTTCCTCGTTTTCTGGGCTTTGAGGAGCATGACACTGTGTGAGACAAGACACAGTTTACTTAAATGAAGCCATTAATAAAACTTCCAAATCTGACTACTGGTTTTTTTTTAACGGCTGCCTTTCTCACACCTAAATGCTGCCTTCGAGAAAGGGGGCTTGTCTCCCCTAATGCCCAGATTTCTAAAACAGCTTTTGTGGTGGGTCCTGCCTCAGGCGATGCTGCTTCTCAGAGCAGGTGGCTGTGTTGGGCGCCTTACCGGCAGGGCTCCCCGCTCCCTTCCGTGGGCATTCCGGGCTCTGCTGCAGCCCCGGCACCAGGGTGTCTCCGCACCCTGTTTATATCATACGCTCTGCAAGGGCACGAGCTCCGGCAACTCTTTGATCACCTGGTATGGTCAGTGTTTACACGTGGGAAAACTCCACCTTAGACAAACTATAAGAGTACAGTTGTATATCTCCGTTGCCAGAAAGGCACAGAGAGAAATGGAACCTTGGATTTGCAAGAAAAGTCTATAAACTGGCCTGTTTGCCAAAGCGTATGCTGGATGATTCATGAGCCAAAAAGCCTCCCCCCCCACCCCCAAGCTGATCTGTGGTGGTTTATTTTATTTTGCCTGTGGCCAAGTACAATGTAGTGTTGGTACAACAGATGATTCAATAAATGTCTACAGCAGGTCTCTTGTCTGTTATCTTCATTTTCTGTGGCAATAAAAGGAGCCAGTGCTTTTAGCAGATGCATGAAGTTAGTCTACTAGGGTTGAAAGAATTTGCATATCCCCAGGCTGGGCACAGAAGGTAAAGGGATTAATGATATTTATGACGACACAGGCTCTGAAACAGCCCAGTGGCTGTCCTGACTCTGGACCCAGTGAGGGAGGCTCTTCCACACGGTTAGAGAAATTCTCTTCTCAACCCAGACAGAGTGGCCTGGAGGTGGAGCCGTAAGAACCTGACAAGGGCCTTGGCAAGAAGTTTCCCCAGTATTCAATTAACCTTTTTCCTTTTAAAAATGTGTCTCTTCATTCCTTAAGAAGAGGAGCAAAGTTTTGAGAACAAGCTGAGATTCCACTTTAGATCAATTCCTGAGGCTCAGGCAGATGTGTTTACAGTAAAGCTGGGTGCGACTCAGATCCCACCGTGTGCTCCTAAAAAGCACTGTCACTTAGCTGAAAAACTTATTAAGAGGGCTCACTATTGAAAGGGACCATGGATTCTTACTTCCTAGCACTTACTTTATTTTCTGTATTGAATCTGGTTTCTGGCGTGTCTCAGCCAGAGCTTGAGCGGTCTTTGCTTGATTCATCTATAGAGTCTCCTGAATCAAGGCTTCTATGTGGACCTTCATTTGCTTTAAAAGCCTGCAAAGCATGGCCTGGTTCATGTCACAAGGTGATCTCTCGGTCAGGGTCAGGGCTGGCTCTCCGCGTGAGGGCAGAGGCATCCTGACCCTGTGAGGGTGACATCTCCCTTGCGGCTTTTGTGCTAGCCTCTGAATCTTAAGGGTCTCTTTGTGTTTGAATATTCACATAATCCCAGATGCTGCCTCTCCCTCCAGGGAGCTACTCCTTAACCAACTTACCTTCTCACTGGGTTTGGAACCTCGAGAGGTCCCAGAGTTATTCGTCTTGCCCATGGCACTGAGTTGTTTCTCTAAAGGAGCACAAGGTAGCATTCTCCAAGCTTCCTTCTGTACCACTGCCTGTGCTGCTTCCGGAGTCATCCAGATTGCCTGCTTGTCTTGGAATACCCGCTTCTGAGGAAGGGGGCAGGCAGCACGGTACAGGGAAAATGCCTTCTGGGCAGGTCTGATTCAGAGTCCCACCCTTGACTCCATGACCTTGAACAACTTAAACTCTCAGGATCTGCTTCCTCATTTGTGTCTGTCAGAAATTGGATGAGGAATACGTTAGGGAACATGTGGGAAGTCCCCATCACAGTGTCTGGGACATAAGGGGTATCTCAAGAGAACGGCCCTTTACAATGGACTCAGCTCTGTCTCTTCTATGAGGCCCTGTTTATCATAGGGCCTTCCAGACATGATGTCCTTAGTATGAATGTCCTGTCCTTATTCCTGGCAATGGGAAGACTCAGTCTCCAAATTTCTTCAAGCTCCTCCAGCTTTCATTCTTAAAGGTGAAAGAAGATGATGCTATGTTCCCCCCTCAGCCTCGGCCTGTGGAAGGGGAGTCTGACTGCCCACGTGCATGTGTGCACAGCGGTGTGTCGAGCTATATAAAGAGCAACTAAAGGGCACCTACCAGGGAATGAAAATGACTAGGGGAAGACCTACCAGAATGTGCTGAGTGCACTGTTTCCTGCTGCTCTGAGTGGCTCTTTAGTTAGGTTCAGGGCAAACAGCTTTTAAAAGTTAGCTTTCTGGGACTTCCCTGGTGGCGCAGTGGTTAAGAATTTGCCTACCAATGCAGGGAACACGGGTTCGAGCCCTGGTCCGGCAAGATCCCACATGTTGAGGAGCAGCTAAGCCCGTGGCCACAACTACTGAGTCTGTGCTCTAGAGCCCGTGAGCCACAACTACTGAAGCCCACACGTCTAGAGCCTGTGCTCTGCAACAAGACACCGCAATGAGAAGCCTGCGCACCGCAATGAAGAGTAGCCTCTGCTCACCACAACTAGAGAAAGCCCGCGTGCAGCAACGAAGACCCAATGCAGCCAAAAATAAATAAATTTATTAAAAAAAAAAAAGAATTAGCTTTTTAGGAATCACTCAGTGCCTCAGGAATTCTTAAAAAACTGTTTTCCTGGGCTTCCCTGGTGGCACAGTGGTTAAGAATCCGCCTGCCAATGCAGGGGACACGGGTTCGAGCCCTGGTCCGGGAAGATCCCACATGCCGCGGAGCAACTAAGCCTGTGTGCCATAACTACTGAGCCTGCGCTCTAGAGCCCGCGTGCCACAACTACTGAAGCCTGAGCACCTAGAGCCCGTGCTCCACAACAAAAGAAGCCACTGCGATGAGAAGCCTGAGCACTGCAACGAAGAGCAGCCCCTGCTCGCCACAACTAGAGAAAGCCTGCATACAGCAACGAAGACCCAACGCAGCCAAAAATAAAATAAATTTATAAAAAAACAAACCAAACCAAAAAAAACCCCTGTTTTTCTTTCAACCACTTATCCATTTTTAACTTTTAATGAAATAACTGGAACAGCCCAGGAATGCTTTTCAGACTGAGCAGGTAGTTCCTTCTAGAGTCCTCTCCTCTTTAAAGGCAGTTGTGGCGTCCAGGCTGGGATGACTGCGTGCCTGGAGTTTTCCTGCTTCCCCAGCTTTGGTGCTTTGGGGGAAATGGATGTAGTTACACAGCAGGGACATTTGTTCAACAAAGTCTGGCATCTAGAGGAGGTGGTCTCCTTCCTTGCTTGTGCCTGAAGTAGACAGAGAGATCGAAGCCAGGCAGGAAAGACCACAGGACTCCGTCCTTAACGAAGGGTATGGAGTCTCCAGCCAATTTCAGAAAATCTGCAACCTTTCCGTTCACAGGGCAGCTGCCTAGCTCTCTATATAGCGAGGATTGGAAATTCCGGCCGGATTTCTGAAGAAAAAATAAAGTCACTGAAAGCAGTGGGCTTCCAACTTTAACCAAGTTAGCCTTGGGAACTATAGCTGGTGCTGTCCCCCTGCCTCGGGCCTGCAGTCTCTAAACCTAACAGTTCTAACTGGTAGCCTTGGATTTTGGTACGGTAGCTGGATTGGGGTGTAGCCTCAGCTATTAAAATCAAAGGAGAGGAACTCAGTGCTCCCTTGGCATCGCTGGAGAAAGACTCTTCCACGGAAGAAAAAGCCTCCCTTTCTCAATGAATGCAGTGAGCCTTGGCTGATGGGCCCTCAGGACTGTCTTGTGCATGGTTCTTGCGTGCCCATCGCAGTGTCCAACTCCCGAGAGAGGTGCTCAGTAACTTCTCTGATGAACCAGAGCCTGAAGGGGTGACTCTAAATATCCCTTAAGAGACCAGCCAAATCATTAGGAATTTGGCCTCTGCCAGTTGTTCTTGGGGGAGGCTTCCTCACACTGCAGGCCTTAGTGTAGCTGAGCGCAAGTCAGCTCCCCTGAGAGGTAATGAAAGGAGAGTGCACCACAACACCATGTTTTTCCAAGTGTTACCCATTTATAAATAAGTACATTTGCTTTCATACATACAGTTCATTGTACAGATGGTGATCTGTATACATGGGCAGGAAACTGCATTCATTTAACTTTTCACATCTATCTCACACAGCTCACATGTACAGACAATAAAACTGCTCAAGCAAGTACAGCAAAGGAAAACGTCTTTCCTTATACACAGGGGCCTAGATGCCTCTGTTGGGTGTGGGACATCCCCACTGCACGAGTTCACAACTGTGTGGTGTTCAATATATCAGGATAGAGAACAAACATGCATTGGATAATATACTGTACAGAGAAAGTCCTTTACATCTGAGTCATAGAAAACCTAAAGGAAAACTAAGTGCATTAAAGCTTTTTCCAGCAAGTGTCTTGAAAGGACAGCAAAGAGGAGGAAGAATCAAAATCATATTAGTACAAATCACTCTTTAATTGTAGACTGTACATGTCTGTACTAATTAAAATCATCTTGGATTTGGAGGAGACAGAACAGAGACAAAGGTGCTATGCTGGATGGAAAGGAGGCCATGCCTGAGAATGGCACCTGCCCTGAGCCTGACGAGGAACTGGC
>NW_006784347.1:1733441-1733846 GCF_000442215.2 Lipotes vexillifer | reverse complement strand
AAGCAGGAATCAGCCAAAGAGGAAAAAAAACAGAAACAAAAACAAACCCGAACAGGAAGTGTAACTTACAGAACTTCCAAAATAACCTGTGAATGAAGTAGAGATCTGGAGCCAGCATTTCTAACATTTTTCCAGTAAGTTGGTTCACAATAAGGCAGGTACATTCAAGTACTGAAATTTCCAGAATTGACTCTCTGTCTGGTCCTGGGGACCAAAGGGATTAAGTTGAGTCCCCCTAACCAGGTGTTCTGGTTAGTGATTAGGCAAAAGAAAAATCCAGCCAGCAAGTGCTACAACACAGCCCGCTAAGCTCCTTCCTTTCCACAGACTAGGTGGAAAAAACGAGAGCGATGCCGGCCTGCACCTATATGCATCCAGCTAAAACCTGACAGGTCAGCTTAGTGG
>NW_006784347.1:1730598-1733431 GCF_000442215.2 Lipotes vexillifer | reverse complement strand
GCAGGAAGAAATGAGAGGATACGGGTGAGGAAACATGAAAGTAACACTTGATTTTTGGTGTCCAATTACGCATTCATTTGGTACTGACTTTCAAAGCTCTGACTGTGGCCATCAGCTGGCCACAAGCATCTCAGGGTGGTTCAGCTGCTGTGAGGCATTGGACACCGAAATGCAGGTTACCAGCACTTCAGCCCTTGAGTGGTCTGTGTTATAAAAGTTGAAGAAGACCCAGTGATTATTCAAGTAGCTCTGCACAGTGGCTCCACCAGCCCCATTGTGCTTGTGTCCAGGCCCCCAGCCAGCCACCTCTTCTTGGGAGCAGCCAGAGCTGAGTTCAAGGCATTGCATGGTGAAGGTTTCCATGACACGTCTTTGTAGGTAGCTCCTACCCCTAAGCCCTTTGTTCACTGTTGCCAGTCATGGTAGCTGCTGGTCAGTCTGGAATTCCTAGAGAAGAAGAGAAAGCCACACACCCGCCCCAGTGCACACGCAACCGGGTGGCACAGGCCTGGTGTGGGAGCAGCTGCAGGCTGCCTCTGCAGGGTAGCTTCTCGAGAAGGGGGCAGCCCCGGGACAGACAGGCAAGGCGGGAGAGGCTGGGATGGGGTGGGTACATCCTGCCCCCTGGGGAGCCTGTTCCATTTTGTGGCAAAGATTCAGCAAGCAACTGGTTTTGTCCAAGGCAATTCTGCAGGAGAAAAATAACTATCTTTGAATCAAACCATCCAACCGTGACACCTCTGGAGTTATAAAAGTTGGAGGCCGAGATTAACTGAGAGGGATGCTCCTGGGGAAGAAATGGGTCTTCTGCACACCCATTCATCCACCAGAGAAAGGGGGCTCTGGTCAGCCTTCCCCCAGCCTCTGCCTGGCTGAAGGTCCAAAGCAGGTAGTGTTCAAAGAGCTTATCTCGCCACATCTGGCACAGATGTGTGAAGACCCCTTTCCAGGCCTTTGTTCCCTCCTTCTCGAACCCTCTTGAGCCTATGGGCCTGTCTGTTGGCCTGGATGTCGCTCCTCCAGAGATGCTGCCGTTCTCTGCTACCAGACAAGCCTGGTGCAGAGCCACAGTGACACCTAGTGGTAAAGTATGGTGAAGCAAGGTGACATCCACAAAAACCCACTGTCGACTAAAATCTAAGGAAAATACTTATGGATATTAAATTAGATACTGATTAATTTTTCTGTTGGGTACATCTCTGGAATATAAAAATACCAATATTTAGAGAGGGGGTTCATAAACTACTATACAATATAAGGACCTAGAATACCTTTCTCTAAGCTGTTCTGTTTACAATAATCCAGGCTTAACTAAATTAGCAAACTTGTTATCTCTGGACAACGACCTGGGGTACTGTACATGATTCTAATTAGTGGAATTTTCCTGAGCCTTCGAGTTTAAGTTAAACACATCTAGAAAGAAGGGCACATGGGAGAGGAACAAGAAGGGTTTGTGCTCTATTAACTTGGGACTTTTAATAGCGCACGTCTGCAACCCGGACAAGATACAACAGCAGATACAAAATGGTCTCCATTTTGTCCATGCCAAATTCTCATGTTACACAGGTTTTCCCTTTACTTTGTAAATAAACATTAATTTTTAATTGTTAATTGTGTGCCTTACTGATCCAGTAAATAAAGTAACCATGTCTCAGGAGTCCCTAAGAAAATTGCTGGAAAAGCACTTTAAAATCACGGCAAATATTTTTTTGTATTTAAAAACTCTTAATCTTTTTGATGCTTATATACAACAGTTATTTCTTGTGCTATATATGTTGTGATCCACTGCTTGCTTGCTTTCCTTTTTTTTTTTTTTCCCCTTGAAAAATACACTAAAAGACAAGGGTGGTTTTGCTATTTTCTAATGAAGACATTACTCACACTTAAATATCCAGTATTTATCAGAGTTACAAACTCAAACAATAAAGTGCACCCATTTAAAGACATGATGTGATGGAAACCCATTAGTGCAAGAATTCTGGATGAACGGAAGGTAGGATTTGGTGAGAACCTGTAAGCTGAAGTCTGTCACCACCGTCTCCATTTCAGGGTGACGTGAATTGGCTGAGTGGAACTTACCGGTTTCATGTGAAACATTTCCCCCCCCCACCTGAAGCCAGACATTGATTCAGCACGTGCTGCCTGGGGAGGAGGCATCTCTAAGGTACAGCACTGAGATCATCCCGTGGCAGTGAAGGAGCAAAACAGGGCACAGGCAGTCTGCTTACAAGGAAAAGCTTTGTCGTCCTGCTCCAATAAGGTCCAGTTGGCAATTTTTAGTCAAAAAACAACTGGCGCCCAGTAGTGATATATTCACTCCCTCTTACAATGGCTAAAAAAGAATTGCATCTTGACTGTTGACAGTTTAGTGTTTTGTCCAGTAAGGCATGGACCCTAAATCTGTCTGTCCTAGAAAATTCTGAGACACGCTCGGGAGAAGTGGCATCAGTGGTGTATTTGTAAAACTACAGCACCTGCTTGCCCACTCAGGTGAGTGCAGGTGCTACGTGTGGTGTTCCAAATAAACAAGGGGCACTTTTCTAATAAACACTGAGAAATTTTCAAAATGTAGCAGCAGCTCCTCAGTGAGTAGTAGTTAAAAAGGGTAAGATGCAAAGAGCCCAAAAGGGCTGAGACCTGGACAAAAAAAGCTGAGAGGCTGCTGGGCTCCTGGCTGTAGGCTGATGCTATAGCTGTACATTTCACCTTGAGAGAGAGAGAGAGAGAGAGAGAGAGAGAGAGAGAGAGAGAGAGACTGAGGTACCACTTTAACTCCCATTACTTTAATTACACCAACTATTTTCAGGCCACTGAGAAAAACTATGCTATCACA
>NW_006784347.1:1722674-1730442 GCF_000442215.2 Lipotes vexillifer | reverse complement strand
GAGAGAGAGAGAGAGAGAGGGAGAGAGAGAGAGACTGATGTCCACTCTGGGCTAGGTGAGTTGGAGACAGTCCTCAAGCATCAGAGAGAGTGGACAGAGGCTAGGGCTTGAGTTAGCCTTGCTGTTTACTTCTAGCACAGGACACACATCCTGGCCTGTTCCAGGCTTGGGGGGGGGAGGGGTTCATCTATTTGGCAGAATCTAAGTTAGTAACGAAGTGTTTCTGATTTCAGCTTCATGCTCCCCATGTCTTTACGATTCTTTCAGAGGACACTTACTATTACAAACAGGTCTGGTCACATCTGGATTTTTATTCAGGAAACCTCCCTGTAGCCCTTTACTAACAAGAGCAGAATGATTCCTGGTAACAGTGACCGAATTCTCTTTTGTTTACTTTTAGTTGTTTAGTTTGTTAATTTTAAGAGCTGATGTGCAGTTGCTACCAGGCCTGTGCTAAGGCTTTGATTTCAGTGTTCTTGCCATCCCTCTCATGCTGGCCTCAGTCACTCAAAGGACCAGTTAGCAAAGGACCACCAGACACAGGAGATGTCTGGAGGGTGACTGGATCAGAAGACTTGCTGTCTACCTTATGTGCTCCTACCCAGGGCTGAAAGGGGTCTTTCTTCACCCTGAAACACTTTGCTGTGCCTGGCTTTTAAATATCAATCCCCAAACATTCCTACCTAGAAAAAGAAAAGAGTAAACAATTCCTGTAATAATAGATAATGAAACAATAGGTCTTGAAATGGAGTTAGACAACATCTGCCATGGAATGCAATGGCCCTGGGTGCAAGCTCTGGGAATACGTCTTACCGTCCCCAGAGAATTCAACTTCCTTCCCCCAAAACCAATTCTTCACTATACCATCTGGGTTTAAAAAACAACAAAAAGAGGGCCAGTAGAACAAAATCTGGCTCTAGGCAAAGATCCAACTTAACAGGATTACTACACCGGTCAACCTCCGGGAAGAGTATGCTTTTTGAGGAATACGATGCTCAGTGACGTATCAGAACCCAAAAAGTAGATTTCTCCAAGATAGATTTTCCACAGCCTTTCACTGAGAATCCAGAACAGTCTCTCTCTCTCTATGTATTTATTTATTCTCTCCCCCACCCATGGAAAATCGGTAGCTTTTAATGGTTAATTTGGCTAAAAACGTAAGGAATAACTCAGTGAATTATTTAAAAGTATGCATGATTCTCATCCAATTTCCTCGGCTGACTGAAATATTTAAAGGGCTGGTTGTTTTCTCAATGTTCCTAAAATGCATCTTGGGAAATCCATGTAGTGACATTTCAAATAACTGCATTGGTGCTTTCTTATTTCTTCCCTTTCTCCTTGATCCTTTACCCCCATAGGAAGACCAGCGATAATCTAAATGAACATTCTAGACCGGATGGCTGCAGGGAGCTGGCGGTTCAGGGGAGGAGACCATGGCACAAGAATGCGCTGGGGCTGCTGTTTGGATAACACTGGATAAGAATGCAAAGGCAAAGGGGCATCACACTCTTCCTAAAGCTCCTAGAGGAAAACGAACAAGAACATCTTATTTTTGTAAAAAAAGGAGAAAGACATTTTACACAACAAGAACATCAGTGAAAGCGATTGTCTCCTGGAAAAAGCTGACCAGTGTGTCTGATCTCCCTGGGTTAAAGCACACGGCACAACAATCTCCTCGTTGGCATCTGATGAGAGGGAGAGAGCGTGTGGCTAGGGTACAGACAAAAGAAACCCAAGTCCTGGCTCCCCGGAGGCCAGCTTCCCAGTTGGCTGCATGCAAAGGATTTCAGCATGTGGGCTGCCACCTCTGAACACCACGTGGAAACTACATGAGAAATTAAGCCAGAGAACTACCTCGAATGTGGAAACCAAGCCTGAAAATGTGCAGTGAACACATAGGGGTCTCACTCCAACACACGTCTTTTAAACATTAGACTCCACAAATGGTCTCTTTGGTTTGATAGGGGACGTCTGCCCATGTCGAGAGTCCCGGGACAGCTGCCTGTGCAGGTTGTCCTGGTACGCCTGAGCCACAGGGAGGGTCCGAGCCACCTTCACGTCGGGGTACGAGGAGGCCTGGCTAACTCTCTCCAGCAGGTCTCCGCGCGACCCGTTAGCCAGCATCCCATGGGGGCTGTAGTAATCGTCCTCCAGCAAGTGGCCGTTCTGTGCATTGTTGGTTTTGTTATAAAAGGCAATGTTGCTGATGGATGACGGTGGGCTGAAGGACTCAGGCTGAGGAAGGTTGCCTGGAGACGTAGGACTGAGAACGGTATCCACTGATGACACTGCCCAGGTCCGATTCTGCTGGTGAAGGTGGGGGTACTGTTGAGTCCGGGCTGTTTTATCTATGATCCCCATGAATGGTGTGGTCCTGGATCGGGTGGGCTCACTAGGGTAACCTCCCTGAGTGGGAGACACTGGCGACAGCTCGTCACATGACCTATCGTATGCCGGTTTCAGTGGGATCTCCATTTGTTGAATCGAGGAAGATGGCCGGAAGGTAGGAGTTAGGTTGGAGGCGGATGAGATACTATTGCTAGATGGAGAGAAACGAAGGCCTACGCTTTGGGAGTGCAGCAATGGCCTGGGAGTTGGTGGGTGGGGTTTGATTTCATTAGGGTTGACACTAATAGGTCTTCTGATTAAATGTGACACATCAGGGGAACCTAGTTGGCTGGAGGAACGCTCCAGATCTAGTTTTGAGTGACAGACTGGGTAATAGGATGCGGACTGGCTACGCCCAATCTGTGGTGTCTGGCTGTATCTCATGCCACCTCGATAGGCGGAGGAAGGTCGCTGGGGAAGGTCTTCTTTGGTCAACCCTCCGTGCTGACAGATGGCACCTGCACTCAGGCTGGCCTGCACATGCTGCATGGGTCTCCCATCCCCTACAATCCCCCCGATTGACCCTTGATAAACCAACCGGCTCTGACTTACTCCTATGTCTCCTTGTGAAGACTGGTATTTACCAGCCATTGAATGGGCCACTTGGCCATAGGCCCCTGTGGAGATGACGGTGCTCGAATGAACTGCTGAGCTGGGCTGGTTGCTTCTCACAATCTGTGCTTTGGCCGGCTGGAGCCTGAGCCCTTGCTGGGGCACTGCCACAGGAAGCTGGGGCATCTGGTAGGGCCGCTGGGCCATCTTGGATAATGGAGATTTCGGTCTGCCAGGAAGCTGACTAACATTTGTTTCTTGCTGATAGCGCACGGGGGAGCCTGACTGGGATCTATAGACACTCATGCTTTCCGCTGGAGGGCTGGCCCGATACTGAGGGCCTCTGCGGAGAGGGGACGGGGGAGGGCTCGGGTATTCCTTGCCCTGCCCTCCCACAGGAGGGGGGCTGAAGCGGTAAGATCCTCCCTGATGAGCTGGGGAAGTATGCGGGGGACTAGGCCTGTAATGTGAGTTCTGGTGAGTCGGAGAAAGAGCAGGTGAGGTGGACTGATAGCTCTGCCTAGTGGGAGAACCTACAGAACTACTGGACCGGAAGTCAAAAACCTGATGAGAGCCAAGAGGCGAGCTGGAGATGTAGGCCGCGTCACGGTGGGCCGGGGAGGAGGGCGGGCTCTGGATTATCGGGAGCCCCTGGCTGGGCCGAGCCTCCGTCTGGAGGCCGATGGACACATTCTCAACATCCTGTTCCAAGAACTCCTCCTCGAGTATGTCCTGCACGGAGTAGATATCTTCATGCTGGGGTTCAGGTTCTGTTTCTTCCGGTAACTGCTGCTGAGGCTGCTGCTGTGCCGCCGGCGGCTGTTGCTGCATCTGTCGACACTCTTCCTCCACTCTCAGCAGAAGTCTCTGGATCTCACGGTTGTTTGGACACAGCTTGATGGCCTCGTTCAGGTCCTCTAAGGCTGCTGCAAACTGTCTGCTTGACAAAATGTAAACACAGGAACTGGAGTTATTCTGAATCAACAGGAACCACCAAGAGCTGAGAACACGGTCACTGTTTCAGAGAACTGTTAGCATCTGGGGGCATCTGGGGGGCTTTGGTTTCGTCTGATTTGTAAGGATGGAAATAGGTAGGCTGTCATTCCAGAAGAGTCCAGAATGATTCCCTAGCCAGTTCAGCCTCCATCTTCCCTCTGGCCTCTCTGGGATCAGTGGAGAAATGTCTCCATTTTGTCAGTCCAGCGAGGCCCTTCAGGAAGTTTCTCTCAGTGTCCAAATGCACACCAGGTAGTATGAGGGTTGGGTGGGGTTGTCATTTACAGGGTCACTGTCAATTAGCTTAGGAACAAAATAGTAACTACAATATTTAAAATCTTGCTGATCCAGCAGAATTTTTTCTTTATATTTTAGCTCCAATTTTCAGGCCTGTTCCATCCTAGGCAAGAACCCTGTCCTCTGCCCTTTCTACCCCTCGCCCCACAGCACTGCGGCTCCTCCATTCTGCGACATCAAAGCTGGGCAGGTATTAGGCTTGCTGACTAGAAAACTCAGATTCTAGTCTACAGATAAGGACACAAACAGCCAGAGATACTCCCATCCTCCCTATTAACCTTGCCCAGAAAAGGGGCAATTGGCCTTGTGGGGAAGGAATAATCCAAGGGGAAAGAGAATTTGACAGTCAAGCTTCTGTAAGAACTCTGTTGCCCCAGCTAATTAAGACTAAGATCACCGCCACCGTCATCACTAGACTTAACCTGGGTTTGATTTTCAGGACCACATGCCCCCTGGTCATAGCTGTGAACCTGAAGCAGTTGTTTTACAGGCAGAGTTGGGGAGAAGGGCAGGGCGCCGGGCAGGAGGCATTAAGGACGGTGACAAGTTATCTAAAGATCACTGATGGCAGTTTCTAGATCTTTCTGGAGCCTTTCCTGCCCACTGGCCAAACCACAGCAGATGGGGCATGAGAGATGGGGTTTCTCTTGGGCCCTCTCAGTCCTGGCAGCAGGACCTCCTGTCTCCATGCATGTGTGGTGTGGTGCTGGGAGGGGTGGGTATGGGAGGAGGAGGCTTGATGCCACCAGACTTGAGGAGAGCCCCAGGAGGAAGACTAAATGATCCAGGGAATCTCCCAAAGGCCTGTAAGAAAAGAAAGAGGGGCCTGTGATATATGACCCATCCTACTTTCCCCTCTAAAAGGGCTGGGAGGATATTTTGCTCAAGTGATCCCTTCTTAAGCCACCAGTGTCTCTACGCTATCTGCTTTGGGGGTTAAAAAGCGACTGAGATATGGCAGAGGCTTCTTGGAAGAAGGTGCCATTCTCCAACAATGAAAAGGCAGTTTTCTCCCAAAGTAAAATGCTCTAGATCTCCACAGCCCCAAAGAGTTGCCAGCTGTACGATGCGTTCTGTGCGATGGGAGCCATCCCCAAAGCTTGGTCCTGCGAGTCCTCAGGGACAGACATATGGGTCTGTCCGATATGCCCCAGGATGGTCTACGTTGCCTTGGCCAGATGTTCAGAAAAGAGAGCTCTTGCTTCTCACCCTCTCTCTCTCTCTCCTCACCTGCTGCTGCGTTTTGCCCTTGCTCTTGCATAGTAAGCTTCATAAGATTTCGGTTTCAGCTCCAGGGCCTTAGTAGCAAATTCCTCCGCCATTCCAAAATCCTGTCATTACAATAGGTGTGCAAATGAGTCATTGAAGAGATATGAAAAATAGACATCTTGGGAATAAAACAGATTATATGTACATTTCTTTGACATTTATGGACGGAACACCTGGGATTCTTGACATGCCTGGCATGGCTCTAGCCACGTGGCCCAGACTGAAAGTTCCTTCTGCCTTTTGCCCTGTGTGGCCCTGCAATGGCTCACAGGAATTCATCTGCCCAAAAGTATGAAAATATTTTTAATTTGTCCTCTTTCTGCCTTTGTAACATAGTTCTTTCTGGTCCAGAAGCCAAATGTCAACCCACTGAAGCTCTTGAAGTTGGAAACCCGAACTCTTGCTGCACACGCGTATATGAGGCAAACACACATGTCGACGCCTCATGTGTACCCTCATCCTACCCCCCACCTTCCTGCCGCACCCACTATTCCTTGGCTTTAAAGGGATGAGAAATAAGTCTAGGAAGATGGGATTTGTGTAAAAAAGAAATGACTGGCTATGGAGACTCGATGGAGGAGGGATGTCAGACAGGCTTGCGTTCAATTCTCTGCTCTGCTTTGTAAGCCCTCAGGGTGTGTTGTGTATCTTCTTATCCATATGGACCTCCCAGGTAGGATTAAGAGCAATAAAGCATTTGAAAGCTCCATACACAGTCCCTGGCACACAGGAGATGCTCAATGAACGGTAGTTTCCATTCTGTTTCATAGAGGCTTCTCTGGCCTGCTCCTTCTCTTAACTTGTTCCTTACTTAGGAAACATTTAAAATTTAAATAATAATAATAAAACAAGAGAGAAGACTGGCTGTCACTGGGGCCTGTGCTGTCACCTCATCTCTTAATCACTGAGGCTGCCTGGAGGAACACGGTCCCATCTGTCCTCATTCTGAGAAGCCCTGGGAGCAGGAACCAGGGCAACGAAGCCATAGTCTTCAAGACAGCCTTACATACTAAACTAAAGGGGAAGGTTTTCTCCTCTTTTACTCTCAAAGCCATAGTACAGCACAGTAGCCTCTGGTTAAACTTGTGAGTTCTAAGGCAGAACAAAGGCCCTGGGGTGGAGGTAAAGTTGAAAAAAAAGAAAAAAAGAAAAAAAATTAATGGGCAACTTTCTACATAGGATGACAGACTTCAGGTGGTCCTGGGAGGTGATTAACTGTTTCTGATCCAACGTGGAGCTAGAGAGGAAGTGTTCTATTTTATAGCATCGGCTTCCAGCTCTACTGTTTCAACCTTTCCCCTTAATTTTTTCTTTTGGGACAATCATTATTTCTGGGAAGATTATAGAGCATTTTTAAGAAGCAGACTGTTTGTGAGGCAAAAAGGCAGCCAGCAGGTCGGCAGCAGCTTTGGAGCTTTGTCTAACTCTTACTAACTGGAGCTGGAGGAGACCCTTGCTGCTGTGTCTTCTGTTTCACGTAAGAACCTCACTACCTTTCCCGGAGAACCTCTCCCACGTCCCCACTCTCTTCAGCACCTGGGAACTCTGCCTCTTAGGGCATCACTGTGCCCTCTGGGATACCCAAGTCTATTTATCAGGGTGCTCTTTTCATTGACATCTAAAGATGGATGATATAAAGGTCACTTTTCCAGAACCGATAGCAGATCTGTTGCTACTGAGGCTGAAAGCTCACTTCTGTACAACTGAGTTCTCTATCCCTTTATTCAAACATTCCTGTTTGGCTTGGATTATTTTTATCTCCTGAGGAACCATGAGACCTCAGGCTAGTGGATGTCAGAGATTCCTGACATGATCTTGGCTATTCCCAGGATCTGAGAGAGGGTTCTTGGCCCAGGAGTGTCTGCAGGTCAAGGGAGCAGTGCCTGAGGGCATCAGAGGCTGTATCTGCAAGGCAGGCAAGAAGGACCAAGAACTATTTGGGGGATAATAAAGGACCAGGAGGAGTTCTAAGACTCCCTCTGTGACAAGAAGGGACATGTCCTGTTAGAATAAAAGGACGAAGAAAGAAGTGAAAAGCTGAAGATTAGCCTTAGAAATTAAACCTTGAAGTTCCTGGTCCTGGGCCCTCTTTCCAGCCCTTCCTTAAAGGACTAGGGGGTCTACCAGGAAGGAAGGGAATGACTAAAATTTGTATCTAATTGCAGCTGGAATTCCAGTGACCACTGCTCTCACATTTTCCCAAAGACCAGAAAACTGACTTGGGGGCAGGGCAGGATGATGATGGCATTCCAACCACTTTCAGCAG
>NW_006784347.1:1719350-1722461 GCF_000442215.2 Lipotes vexillifer | reverse complement strand
AGCAGGAATTAGGAAAATTCAGAAAGCTACAAAGTGCCCACAGGATTAACTTTTTTTATAGTTTGAGGTACGGATTGTACTTAGACTTAATTTCTTTCAAATTGCAAATGTCAGTGCTCTGTGAAGGACAACCAAGTTCCAAATGGGGCAGACAAGGATTTCAGGGGCCTGGTAAAAGCCAGTGCATGACATGGACCGTCAACTTCCAGTACTGCAGAAAGGAGCTGGGATGAGAGGGACTTACGTTCATTTTCCTGCGACATCGAGAGAGGTTGAGGAGGAGAGACACTTTTAGTTCCCGGAAGGTTTTCAAGTCCTCACCAAACCCTTCTCTAGGGAATTTCTTCAGAGCGTACTGGTAGCGCTGGGCAGCTTCCTTTACTTTCCCTTTCTAGTGGGAGCACAAGATAGCAAAACACACTGTTGGTCTGCTGAGCAGCTGAGGAGGTTTGCCCCCACTCCCTTCCTCTCTCCGCAGTTACTACTAAGGGTTAGCCCTCCCAACACCAGCCCTGACGGTGAGAGCAGAAGGGTCCAGTCTTTTCTACTGGAAGCTCACCTGGCAGGCGAGGGGTGACGAAGGGGATTCCCAAGATACAAGCCAGAGAAACAAAGTCTTGGCGTATGAAAGGCCTGGGACCCCAGCTTCCCAACTGGACTCCCAAGGAACTGACCTTGTTCATTTCAAAGGAGGTTTTTCCTGACCTGGTCTCCCTACAGGACACATAGCGTTCCCCAGCCCCAACCACTCCCAGGTTATTACTGCTTCTTTACATTTGTCTTATCTGGAAATTCTTTCTGTTCCACCTTGCCAGGCCTCCACGAGAGGCCGGTCTCCTCCTCACAAAGGATGTGGGAGCTAAAGCAGTCTAGCTGTTGCTCCCCTAATCTCATGGCATAAAAGAGTATCAGTGAGTCTTCCCCTGTTTTTCGAAAAGGCGTGGGGTAGGGTGGTGGTAGACAAGTGAAATTTAGAATTTGTGATTCCATCTGACTATGTCAGAGGGATTTTCCAAGATGAGGTGAATCTATGACCCACCTAGGGACCTGGTCACAGGGGCCTTGAACTTTTCTTACATTTTGCATCTGAAAATCTATAAGCTGAGCCCAGAATGATGCAGGAGGCATCTCACACTCTGGTAGCTGCCCTTTATCCACTCCATTCCGTCTGTATAGTTGCAACTCCAACCAGGGATCCTGATCTTTTATTTTCTCTTTAGACCCTTTCACTGAGGATAGACTTGGGAGTCTTCCAAGGCAGAATTTTGGGTAGGAGCAGGAGTAGCTCTGCCTGTTTAGGAGGTAGGACCCCTTGTCTTAGGGTGCCACAAGTTATGTTATGAACGGGGCTGAGATTCTTGGCAGCAATGCCACTCTCGAGTCCATAAACATGACACCCTGAGAGGCCCTTCTTTGAAGTCATGTAAAATCATGGTTGGGTCAGACTCAAGTTTCCTAGAAGCCTAAGAGTCCTAGATTACAATAACTCTCACTCAAAGGGTCTTCGGGAAATACAACTCTACTCCCAGGAGCTCTGTATACTCCTTACACAAGGCGGAAGTAACGTGCATCACAATCATTTCCTCATCTTTGGGCCTGGGCATGTCTCAGTGACACCTGCTGCCAAAAGCTGGGCTGGATTTGTATTTACTTTAGGAGAAAAAGATTCAGCTAATCTTAACACAATGAGATAACTCTCACATGGGAAGTTCTTAAGGGACTTCCTGCAGCCCATGGGAGTTTGTGTGTGTTAGGGGTATGGAGGTTTCGGCTTGAACTGTGAGTACAAGAAGACTTCATACCTTTTTTGTTGTCATTTCAAGTAAATCTTGTAATTGCTATTTGTCTTGGTTTCCTTTTCTTCCTCAGCGATGCTGATAAGCTATTATTACTACAGATTTTTAAATCTACATATATATTAAATATAAAAGCTAAGATTGATGCCTCTTTCCCACAGGCTGGAAATATCTGCACTATATAACTTTTCCTTTACTTGTCCGATGGTTTCCAGGCTCCAATGAACAGATTCCATGTAGAATCTACGTATCTGCCTATTAGTGACCAGGTAAAACTAGGTCTCTAGGTTCATCAGCTGCAGGCATGTGCAGGCTACTCTTGCTTTCTTGTTGGGAAAGCAAAAACCTGGGGTCCTCAGCTTATGAGCCCACCGAGGGATGGCATTGCCTCTAGAACCAAGGGTGAGACCTGCCGAGACTTTGGGAGATTCTACAAGTGGAGAACAGTCAGCGGCTGTCTGGAGGACACGGTTCCTTCCTCCCCTCACCTTATAAAACATGTCCCCCTCTTCCATCAGCTTGCTCAGCAGGATGATCATGATGTCTGGTTTGGAGGTGGCCATCGCCCATGTGGCTGGACCTGTAGTGTACAGGATGCATGATGGGTAAAAAACTCATACAATGTAAGGGTGGTAGGAAGCTAGGTGAAAAAAACACCCTTGGGGAATTTCTGCTGAGAGAACAACTTGCTCCACAACAATGGCCTCATCTTTTAGAACTGGGGGTGTCTTAGTAGTAACTCCCACTGCCAAGAAGCTGCGTTGGATTTGTATTCACCTTAAAATAAGAATGTTTGAACTGTCTGAGTTTGCACCATTGGAGGGCAGCAAAGCCTGCGTGTTGTATTTGGGCAGGCGATGGCTTATTTTGGAGTTATTTTAAATAAGGAAATTGGGAGAAAGCGTTTACATTAAATGTCACCATAAGATTTTAAAAACCCAAAAAGGGTAATTGATTTCAGAATCTGGGACTCAAAACCCCCAGCTGTTTAGTCTCAATTTTTAAATACGTTCTTTGCACAAGGGAAACCATGAAAGACTCTAAAGGCTCCCCTAATTTGTAAGTATTGAATAGGACTCCTGGGATTCATGCTGAACCAGGAGCACGGTTCCAATGTGAAACAAGCCAACATGACCGAGGACCACTTTACCCACAAAGAGAAAGAAAAGGTTAACTCGATTAGTTTACGGATGCCTGAATTATTTACCAACTAAGCTTCTCAGGGTTAGTTATCAAAAGTTCAAGTTATTCTCTACAACAGTCATTAAAAAAAATCTTCTTTTAAGGTGAAGTAAATTAAAAGATTAGAGGTGTA
>NW_006784347.1:1710110-1719340 GCF_000442215.2 Lipotes vexillifer | reverse complement strand
TGTAGGGAACTCATGCAGGCTACATCAAAGAGGAGAAGGCAAAGCTGACCAAGCCATCAGACCACGCCTGATGCTGACAGCGGTGAAATATACCTCGTGGGCGACTCGGTAACGTCTGACAACCTTCAAAGAAAGGAGAAAACAAAAAGTTGTAGGAGAAGAAAAAAAAATGGATGAAGGTGAAAAAAAAAAAAAAAAAAAAAAAAAGAAGGAAAAAGCAGCAGTGAGAGGCAGGCAGCAAAAAAGCCAGCATATCAGCCAACCCTTGTCTACAGGTCTGAGGGACAGGGAGCGGATGGGACAGCAGCCGCAGGGACTTGAGAGTCCAAAGCACATACAGAGCAAGGGAAAGCGAAGGCTGTGGCAGTGCAGGGATCCAGGATGCTCACAGGGCGGGGCTGCTACCGAGGCATCAGCGCTGAGATGTGCTTAAGGTCAGAGCAGCCTCCTGGCTAAGGCTACTCGGGGCACGGCAGATAACCGTGTGATTTTGGACACAGGGTAGTGTAGACCATGGCTCAGATGGTGCTTTCTCTGGGCCAAGAGTCTTTCTGTTCACTTGGACAATAACTGGGCCAGGGCAGAGGGGAAACTACATACACGCACACCACACACCCAGGGCAGCCAGATCGCCGGACCAGTCTGGCCCCTGGGCACAGATGGCCAGCACCTTCTTCCTTTTTCCTACCTATCTTGGCTCCTTTCTTCAGAAGAGTGACAACAACAGAAGTGTTCCGGCACCCCACTGCCCTGTCCAAAGGGCGCATTCCGCTGTAGTCAACGTGCTCGATCATGGCCCCGTGATCCACCAGGAACTGGACCTAGGACACGGACAAAGCAGTGCAGTTAACCCGGGTGTAACAGCCACACTGCTCCACTCAGGGCTCTGGCTGCTGCCTGCCCTTTATTCAACTACTGGTTTGAACCAGCCTGGACAGTCATGGTATTCCAGGCCAGACCTATGCTCCTGGTCTTTAACAGTGTTTTCAATGTTCCCGCCCTTGAGCAAGTACAGATCTGAGAACTTTATATCAGGAATCATCAACCCCAGATAACACTGTGGATAGAGAACCTTCCCTATTCTTACCACCCTGAGGCTTGGTTAAAGGCACTCACCACCTCAGCATCACCATAGAAAGCCGCCAGATCCAGTGGGGTGCGGCCATTCTTGTCAGCATGGTCTGTGGCAGCTCCATTATCCACCAGAGAACGTACTACTGAGAGATGACCCTTCAAACAAGCCCAGCTGAGGGCTGTTAATCCTTCTTTGTCCATTAGTGCAATGGAGGCACCTACAAGAGCAGGCATAATACAGGGCTGAGGAAACATGAAAAACATGAAAATTCACAGGAGGGAAAGCTGGTATTTAAGGTGTACGCTCGGCCAAAGCACAGCTTATGTTTCTGGGATGTGAGTTGTCTTTTGATAAAACTTAACCAAACTGCTCCCACAAGCTGTCAGTACAAGAGTCCAGTTCTTTGACAGGGCAGCCTATCCTGGGTTGTGCATAATCTCTCCCCAAGCTTACTGTTTATCCTTAAGTTTCATTACTCCTCTGTGAGAATCCTCAACTTTGCCCAAAATGGATGTGCTCACCACCTCTAGAATCTCCCACAAGTACTCCTGTATCCACACTTCCGGTCATGCTGCCCCCATGTGTGGATACCTTTTATCTCCCCATGACTTACCTCACTTCTACCTGTTCTCTAGGAACCATCTCAAACCTCCCTGTCGGGGCTTCCCTGGTGGCGCAGTGGTTGAGAGTCCACCTCCTGATGCAGGGGACGCGGGTTCGTGCCCCGGTCCGGGAGGATCCCACATGCCACGGAGCGGCTGGGCCCGTGAGCCATGGCCGCTGAGCCTGTGCATCCGGAGCCTGTGCTCCACAACGGGAGAGGCCACAACAGTGAGAGGCCCGCGTACCGCAAAAAAAAAAAAAACCCAAAAACAAAAAAAAACCCCTCCCTGTCTCCAAAAAGCTTCTCGCATTCACTGTTACCTCATCTTGAACCTGCTTGACATATGTCATCTTATTCTGTTATTAATCTTTTTTTTAATGTATCCCACTTATTCGTAATAAATTCTCAGTGCATGTTTTCTGAACTTGGCAAAAATCTTCGATTTCTAATGGTATAAACTCCTTGAGAGGTTCTCATAAAATAAGGAGCTCAGAACATGTTTATAATTGATGATAGTACTAGGCCACCTTCTCCCACCTTAGAATGGGAGGGAAACGGACTCATGGGAAGAGACTGAGCCCAGGCCAGGAAGGAAATCAGGAGTTTAATTAAACTAGTCAGCCTTCAACAACCCCATCCCCACTCTTTTAGCCTATTTTATATTCTGCATCTTCTACCCTTCAACATTTCTATTTTCACCTGTGAGGAGCAAGCACACTTGACATACTGTTTTTGTAATTAGTCTAAAATTCAATATACGTTTGGTTCTCAGCCTAGACTGTAAGCTCTTGGATGGCAAAGAGCCTGTCGTTCCCTTGCTAGTTATGAAGAGACCTAAGATGACTCTTTCCACACAGTTGGCATGACATGCTCACTAACTAAATTAGAGATCAACTTACTGCACACACAGTACATTTTCCAGGCTGCCTCCTCAGCTGGACAGGATTCAGATGTCAGATCAAGCTCAGGACCTGCCACAGCCAGGCTCTGGGGCTACTCAGCAGATATATGGCCTATCACCTCTGTATTCCTAGAGGTCAGACAACCAGACTTTGTGGCTTCCAGTAACAGGATGAAGGGTTGGAAAGTACGATACTTCTAACCCTGAGGAGCGCCATCCATGTAGTGGGTTATCTTTTCACAACGGTGTAGTTTGCAACTAAAACACTGACTCTAACATGGAATGAATCTGGATGTGGGACGGAATCTAAGGAGTTTTCTCAGATGCAATATCTATAAATTTCCTGGACAGAGTCTTCAGGGGTGGAAAAAGCAGGATAAGAAGGTTCTGGATGTATGTTACAGATAAACTGATTTTACAAAGATAAGGGAAGCTGGAATTTAAGAAATTAAAAGGAGATACATATGAGAAAAACCCGGATATTCAATTTCCTCCGAAAATTCAATTTGAAATCTTCCTCTTCTCTCTTATCTTCTCGGGGCAGTTAACAGAATCACAGCTCTCCCAAACATCCATTTTAGAACTTTGGAGTTACCGTCAACTCTTCTATCCTTACGACCTGCATGTAATCAACCCTTATATCCAAAATCTTTTTTGCACTTGGCCCTCCTGTTCTAACAGCTACTGCACCTGGATTCGGCACTACCTCTCATCTACTCAATGACAATGGCTTCCTAATTGATCCCCAGGTCCACTATAATCCCTTCATCAACTCTACTATTCACACTACAGCCAAAGTGATTTGTCTTTTTTTTTTTTAAAGTGCAACTCTGGCACTGATTCCCTTTTTAAAAATCTTGAAAGGCTCCCTACTGCCTTCAGATAAGTCCAAACTCTTTTAATCTGCTCCTTTTCAATTCCTTTCCACATACATTTCCAATTTTATTTCCCAACAGTCCTCATGTACGTCACTGGACAACTTGCGTATTTCCCCAAACCTGCTGTGTACTGTTTCTCCTCTCTGACCTTTCATTTACATTACGTCCTCTCCCTGAATATAGAACATTTTTCCTATTCAAATTTCAAAGTCTGTCCTGTTCTAACTCAAATACCTTTATCAACAGAGTACTTAGGATTCTCTGCTTTTTAAGGTAGTTCCTTATCTTTGTTTTATCCCCTCCTTGCCAGATTATAGACCCTTTGAAGACATGGATTGTAGTGTATTTATTTTAAAAACTCACTCAGTTCCTAGCATAGTGTTTTGCGGGTAACGTAGGCTAAATAAACTTGGGTAGGATTTGTTGATTGAGAGGAAGTCTCTGATTTAAGTGTGAAAGAGTGAAACGGTACAAAGACCGAGGACCAGAGACCAGAATGCCTGCAGCGTAAAGGGAACAAATGTCTGGGATCTGTGTCTGATGAGCAGACTGTGTGCAGTCATCTACAGCTTATCGGTGGTGAAGGGGTCCTACCTTTTCCAGTAGACTCAGGTTGTTCTGGGACATGTACTCCTGCCATGTTTTATCCTGAGGAGCTATAGGCGTATCTCCCTTGCTCCTCCAGCCCCCTCTTAGCAGAAGGATAGATACCATGAAACCAGATTTGTTTGGTGGCTTGTACTGGGGAAGCAAGAACCACTCTGTACACGGGGAAAACAGTTCTCTGATTCTGACCCAGTTTTGTGAGTCTAAGGTTGTGGAAACAAATCTTTGCAGGAGAGAGCTAAAGATCCAGTAAGTCTCTGACTGAGTTGTAGTTTGAAATCTTAGAAGAAACCTTGTCTTCTTCTTAAATCAACTACCCTTCAGCTGCTCCAGCCTGGGCATGATTTGCAGGAGCTTGTTTTTCTTGAAGTGTGTGTACTTGTGGATATTAATTATAGATGAGAAGATCCCGTTTACTCATAGGGGAGGCTTGTTGGAATGGAGTAAGAGCTGGTCACAGTCACACCACCTCCTGCTTGATGCAAATGCTCAAGCTCTACTAGATGGTACTGCAGAGTCACCAGTGACTGGAGCTTTTCTAGAGTTCCCCTGTCACTCACTATTATTCTGTATAGATGACTGAGGTAGGAGCCATTGAAGGGTATGCTTTGGATAGTATGACCACAATCTCCTTTAACTTATTTCCCATTCACCAGGAATATATGAATGTTGGTAAATGTCAAAAGGAATTTATTACAATAGGAGGGTAATAATACCCTGATTCCTCAAATATGGTCCCATGGTCAACAATCATTTCAACTTCCATTTGCCTCCTTAGGATACAAGAAAAATATTAGTTGTGCAGGCTTACAAAAGAATTGATAAAGTCAAAATACGATCCCTGGAAGATGAACATTTATTGAGTGTACATTAAAAAAAAATCAAAGTTGGGAGATTAAAGAGCTTAGATTATGTAAATTTGATTAGGATACCAAAAACCCCTCAAGCCATAAAGAAATAGACAATGTCAGAATTAGAAGGGTCCCACTGTATATGAGAAGAGAGGAGACGGACTTTCATTTTCTAACCAACTGGCTTAAGAATATCCATTCTCAACTCCTCTTGGAATCCATCCCTGGAAATCATGAGTCCCTTGGGTTGTTATGGGCACTGATCATCGAGCTCTGGCATCGTAGGACTGACCTTGAGCAAGGAGAAAGTCCACAGTTCCCAGGTGGCCTTCGGAAGCTGCCATCATCAGGGGAGTACGGCCCTGCTTGTCTGCCATGTTGACATCAGCTCCATGGGTGAGTAAAAGATCAACAATCTGCAGGTGCAGAGAAGCAGGGACCAATCAGCCAGGAAGCACTGCTGAGCAGACACACGCACGCCCTCCCCCACACTGTGAGAACTCCCTGCGAGTCACCTCTAAAGAAACTTTCCACTGCAAGAACCCCCTGCGTGGTCTAGTACCATGGGATTTGATCTCTGACTGTCTCAGGGACAGCCAAATGAGAAGAACTCAACTCTAAATGTCCGACTCAGCCACTCAGTAAAAAAGAATTCAAGATAACAAAGGCCAAGATGTAGACTAAACAACCTCGTGATGGAAGCACCAACACCTATGTCAGTGCCATTTTACTGGCCTCCAGGGGTTGCAAACCTGCCTGCAGTGAATATTTACAACTGAACAGAATACAGTAAATACAGAATACAGCCTCTGATAACTCTTTAGCACTGTTTGGCTCCTAGGACTTTTTTCCTACTTAAACATTTTCAAAGATTATAACCAATATACTTTTTTTTCCATCCTAAATATATAAATTAGCATTTATCCAGAATCCAAACATCTGGAAAGATCACATAACTAGAATTTACATACACCACATTTTCTTTTTACAAGTCTGAGGCACACCTGCTGTAAGTGGTTAGCAGGGATCTGTTGAGGTTTGAAGCTTCCAGAGACCCTGGGGATGTTGTGAAGTGTGAGAAGGAGGTCGCTGCACCACCAGGCCAAAAGTAGCTAGCCCTTCTATACGATACAGATCATCAGGAATGATCTGTATTATACAGAATGTATGAATGTTAATTTTCTGACGTATTCTCAATTAACCAGAATATTAATAACAGAGGCCCAAGTCTTCAAACCCAGTGACTGCTGGATAACCCAAATTTTGTGATTTTTTTTTGCTCTCTGCTTGAGAAGTTCCCACCCCTGAATGGAAATTGATATAGCCACTATGGAGAACAGTATGGAGGTTCCTTAAAAAACTAAAAATAGAACTACCATACGACCCAGCAATCCCACTACTGGGCATATACCCTGAGAAAACCATAATTCAAAAAGAGTCATGTACCAAAATGTTCATTGCAGCTCTATTTACAATAGCCAGGACATGGAAGCAACCTAAGTGTCCATCAACAGATGAATGGGTAAAGAAGATGTGGCACATATATACAATGGAATATTAGCCATAAAAAGAAACGAAATTGAGTTATTTGTAGTGAGGCGGATGGACCTAGAGTCTGTCATACAGAGTGGAGTAAGTCAGAAAGAGAAAAACAAATACCGTATGCTAACGCATATATATGGAATCTTAAAAAAAAAAAATGGTCATGAAGAACCTAGGGGTAAGATGGGAATAAAGACACAGACCTACTAGAGCATGGACTTGAGGATATGGGGAGGGGCAAGGGTAAGCTGTGACAAAGTGAGAGAGTGGCATGGACATATATACACAACCAAACGTAAAATAGATAGCTAGTGGGAAGCTGCCGCATAGCACAGGGAGATCAGCTAGGTCGCTTGTGACCACCTAGAGGGGTGGGATAGGGAGGGTGGGAGGAAGGGAGATGCAAGAGGGAGGAGATATGGGGATATATGTATATGTATAACTGATTCACTTTGTTATAAAGCAGAAACTAACACACCATTGTAAAGCAATTATACTCCAATAAAGATGTTAAAAAAAAAAAAGAAGTTCCCACCCAGAACTCACCCCTGCCTGGGGCACTGGGAGTAGCTACCTGCTTACCTGCCAGTGGCCTTGGCGAACAGTGCTGAATAAGGGCACTGCCCCTCGGCGGTTTGGCTGGGCCACTGCTGCCCCCTGTTCCAGGAGTAGACGACACACCTCCAGTTTGCCCCTTCCGGCTGCAGCTGTCAGGGCTAAGGGCAGAGAGCACAGAATGAGGACAGGGGGTCTTGCCTTCTCCAGCCCTCTAGGGTAAGCAGGGCAGCAGAACTGTTTGATGAATGTAATTGCTACTTTACCTCCAAGAATGATGACTTTGGCTACTTCTGCCATGAAGGAAATTTTCAAAGAAAAATCAAAGGGCTTACATATATGGAGACAATTATAATAATTTTATTGAAAAAATCACCTTTGACCAAACTTACTTGATTTCATGTTTCCTACCCAGACTGTCTTCTCTGCTTTTAATCCCTCTCTTTTTTGGTACCTCGTCCCAGCTACAAACCTTTTACTGGTATGTGCACGGGTAAGAATGCAGAGAGAAGGGTCTTTGCAGACTACGGTCTTTTAGAGTTAGCTAGGAACCACCTCTGGCCAATTTCTACTCCTGGGCCCTTAAACTCAGAGAACCAGTCAGAAATTGCAGTCTTAATTTTGTTGATTTCTTAAATGACAGTGTCCTGGATTGCTTTTGAGGGAGTATTTACAATAAAAATATATTAAAAAATGTAAAAAAAAAAAAGAAAAAAAAGAAATTGCAGTCTAAGAGCCTTGGGCCAGTTTTCTTTTTTTTCATCAGTTGGGACAGAAATTTCTAGTACATGTGTGACCATTTTCATAGGAGGGTCAAAACTGTTCAAAGTAATAGTCTTAAAGATGAGAGAAGTGTGACAACGGCTCATTTCTTCTGAATACAGGATAATGGAGTCACAGATAAAGAACAGCTATAGCGAGGATAAAGGACACACAGCAGGAAGAAACATAAACATTCTTCCTTCTGTGCTACTGTCCATTGTTTATGATCTCTGATACAGAGGATTCTAAGAGTGCTTATTTCATCCTCTGAGTACTATTTCAATAGCAGTAAGATGAATTTGTCAATATACTTTCTACTAAGTTCATATTTGAACAAATATGTATTTGTTTCTTAACCAGGGATCTCAAATGTGTACACTCAGTGTTTTAAATGGATGAGGGCAGGGAAGATGGTAAACACTGTTAGAAAATGGCAGAAGTTATGCTTTTAAAGAAAGAGTATGGAGACCTTTTTCCCCACACAGACTTGAAAAACAGATGTGGTAGTCAGCAGGTCCTTCCTTTGCTGTGGCCACCTACTCCAATGACAAATCAGAGGAATATAATACATGGCAGGTGCAGATAATATTTCAGTTTGCAAATGTTCGTATCTAATCAGGGAAGCAATTGAAAGTCAAATCAAATGGTCACTTGTGATTTTTTTCATTTAAGTGCAAATTAAGGCATTTTGTCTTTGAGCTTGGCCAAATTTATCCACAACTGACTCATGCAAAACTAAAACTACCTGTAATTTCCACTGAGATAAACCTTCAAAGTAATCTTTTCCTTCCTCAAGGATAGAAAGGGCTTATGAAGGAAAATGTGGCAATTTTAGAAGATCTTAAACTAGATGTATCTAGGCCTTGTCTTATGTGTATTTTTCATTTTATTTTTTGGAACTCTTAACATAGGCATTTCCATCCTGTTCTCACAGAAGGGCAGAGGCTTCATCCTATCTGAGGTGAGGGTCATTTCCAAGTTCCGAATGGATAAGTTACAAGTATTGATGGGTTTGACTGTTTACTTGACTGAGAAGTTTGTCTCTTGCTCTTTAAATCAAAGTGATTTTCCCTCTTTTCCAAGTTCACATTTCTAATAGTTCAGGAAAAAAAAAACAACTTTAGTTCTTGGGTCAGAACACAAGAGTAGCTTAAGAATTTGACTGGCAACCATCACATTGTATACATTAAACTTACACAATGTTGTATGTCAATTATATGTCAGTCAAGCTGGGGAAAAAGAAAGAACTTGACTGGGTTAGACACTTGTTAGGAACCATAAGAATCACCTCGTTGGTACATAAAACAAAGGGTTTGGAAAATTTCTAACTCTCCCAAGTTTAAAGTAGCTACCAGGGGGCAGGGATGCAGCAAGCCTCCCTTTCAATGTCTTGTGTATGGCGTGGGGTGTGTGTGTGTGTGTGTGTGTGTGTGTGTGTGTGTGTGTGTGTGTGTGT
>NW_006784347.1:1705789-1710008 GCF_000442215.2 Lipotes vexillifer | reverse complement strand
AGAAGCTCTGTGTGTGTGTGTGTGTGTGTGTGTGTGTGTGTGTGTGTGTGTGTGTGTGTGTGTGTGTGTGTGTATGTGTGTGCGCGCGCAAATACATTCTTTTTCACGCAAGAATTTATAGCACTCTGAAGAAAATACAGACAGTATTTCAGAATCAAGCCTCTCGTCAATGATGCTAGTTCACAGAACACAGATAAAAATTCACAAGCAGTGCCCATCCTGAAAGCTAAACTTATATACTGTCTGCTCTAACCTGGAGTCATGTTGCTGGGGGCTGGCCCATCTCAACCCACCGGACAACATGTTTATATGAGAGGGAATGTTCCATTTGGCCTTTTTCTTTGTTGTATCATCTCTGTTACTTAGGTTATGATGTAATTTGGCAGGAATCTCCAGCTGATATCTGGACATGGTCATTAACACAGCTGGCCAACTTCATCTCAGAACAACACAACTATGGAAAATTGGGTCTGTACTTTTCAAAATCCAAGAGCAAGGAGTTGCTTTGGCTGGATTTTATATAGTTCTTATCAAAAACCGTTAAAACTTTTTGAAAGTGAGACGAATAAGGCAAAGCCAGTTCTGTAAAACAACAGACTGATTCTTAGAGCAAATGTTAACAGTATGGAGCCAAATCTCTCTTCCTAAGAGACCAGTAACAGAATTCGTTCCCTAGCGTGTTAGCATCTGATGAGATTATTTGAAATAAATGGTCCTTTTTCAAAGGGAAACAGCTAAGGAGTTTGAAGAAACAGACAGGATACAGCTCAGAGTTGATGAAACAGCCAAAGTCGGCTTCGATGGGATGCTGATGCTAAATAGAATGCAGAGAAGCAAATGGTTCTTTTATCTCTTCTCAACCTTGACAGTGTACAGCACAGACAGGTCATGGAAGACCGATGGGATGGAGGTGGGTGGGGAAGACATATACTGATCACTGCTATCCAAAACAACATTAATTAGTTAAACATTTATAGAGCTATTTTGTCAGATACTGTCGGCTCTCAAAGAACTCAGGGTTGAATAAGGATAACAGACAAACAAATACATTATTATACAGTGTGATAAGCACAACAGAGATAAGTCCACGGGGGTTGTCTGGAGGTGGCACAGAGGAAGAAGTGTCTGAGAAGGTCTCCAGGAAGAGATGACAATCTAAACCAGATGCTGAAAGAGAAATAGGAGACTTATAGGCAACGACAACAGGGAGGTATTCTAGGCACAGGGAGAGCATGTATAAAGGCACTGAGGTGGGGAACAGCACGTTTACTCCTACTGGAGAAGACAGGCAACAGATAATGCTAGAGATCATGACACGTCTTTTTATGCTACCTTTTTTTTTTTTTTTTTTTGGCCACATCACACAGCATGTGGGATCTTAGTTCCCCGACCAGGGATCGAACCTGTGCCCCCTGCATTGGGAGCGTGGAGTTGTAACCACTGCATCACCAGGGAAGTCCCTTTTTATGCTACATTAATGTTACAGGTGGTCAACGAAGGGTGGTAAGCCGGAAAGTGACATGGACAGATTGTGGCTTAGAGAGATCACTTTGGCTGAAGTCTGGGAGATAAATCACAAAAGGGTGAGGCCAGAGACAAGAAGATCAGCTAGGAAGTAGCTGCAATAATCTAGACAAAAGATGATGAAGGCATGAATTAATGGTATCTTGTTTATTTTCTGAATTTTCACTACTTTTGGGCCATGGATGGCTCAGGCTCTCCAGAGTTGCTAGAAGCTTTTAATGCTGGTTCTGTTCTATAGCTGTAAGACAAAGGAGAGGAGGGACTGGTGAACAATCTTGTCATCTGAATTGCCTTGCTTCTGTGTTGGAACACAGATTTCTGTGTTCCATAAGAAATCTGTGAAAACCCTGCAGGATGGGAGGGGGTCAGCCCGACGGTGAAAGCTCGATGTAGGAAGGTGCTCTTTGGAAGGACAAAAAGGCCATAAAAGGAGGACGAAGACAGCCAGGATATTCCAGTGACCTGCTTTTAGAAAATCTGATATGTAAAAATTACATCTCAATAAATATTTCACTATATGCTAAGATATATTTCATTGATTCTAAGATGTACTTTCTTCCCTCCACATTTTTAACATCTCAAAGTCAGGTTGCATCTTATAATCAATGTGATAATAAAGAACTGTGTCAGTTTTATAGGCAGAGGGTTTTTCTTTCTGGTTTTTTTTTGGAATGGCACATAAAATAATGGTTATATAGTTTCTTATAGTTACTGGTGTTTTGGATTTAATACAGCAAATGATACAAATTGTTGGAAACATCCTTACCATCATATTTTCCCTAAGTAAAAATTGGGTTGTTTAGGCCAGGGTTGCAGATATGAGACCCTAACCAGCTGGCTGCAGGTCACAGACCTTCATTCTCTATGCAAGGGAAACCTGTATAAGATTTTGCCATTGGAGGAAACATCACAATTCAATGAGTCATTATAAATTTTAAATGATTATGTGCTGTAAGTTAAAAAGAAACGTGTACTTGGTAAATCCATCACTATAGACAGAAAAGCAACTCAGAGTCTACTCTACACTAGTGGTGAGTGGTAGGGACATTTTTTAACATAGCAAAGACATTATTTCCCAGAAATTTTTCTGAAGTCAAATAACTTTTTATAGCTCTATAAATCATATTACAAATGTATTTCATTCTAACTCATATTTAAATAACATCTTATGTTCATAATGCTGAAATTAGTTCATATAAATATGAAATTAAACACAACACAATTCTGACTACAAGCAAACTGACATGAAATTTTGATTTTTTTTTTTACAATCCTGAGATACGGTATATATGTAAGAAAATTAATGTAACAAACTTTATTGCACACTTTAAAGCAGGAAATATTTTAAAAGTCCTGAGGCTGTAAAGTTTTATTCTAATTAGAAATTCATATCAATAAAAATAAGTCTTCCACTTAGTTCACACCCTTCTTGAACATTTTTAAGGAATTCTTTCAAGGACAGCACTAGGATGTGTGTGATATTCATCACTATGATTGTTAGTCTTGTAATTTCTGTCCACTATCACCATCGGGCCACTACTTTTTGTTGCGCTCCCCAGTTAGGGTTAGGGTTGCACGCGGGTGGCCTGGCAACAGGAGACTCTGGGAGGGACGGAGGGGCTGTGCCGGGGAGGCTGTGCTGACGGGATGTAAACCATCATGTCTTTCCTGCAGCTCCAGGTCTCAGGATGCACACTCCACAACTGCTGGCGACCTGGCTAGCCCCTTCCCCTCAGTCTGTCCTGTGGCTTCCCTCAGGGGGGGCCCAAGAGACCGCAGCTGTTGCCAGCTGCACATTTTCCTTTAATCTGTCATGGGCTCTTAAGCTGCAGCTGCCCGGCATCTGCTCCCTTTGGCTCTGACAGAGGGAGGGATTGTTTGAGAAGCAAATTCCTGAGCTCTGGACCATTCTACACGATGTTAAAGAAGCCATGAAACCTATATAAGATTACTGCCATGTGTGGAAACATCACAGTTCAATAGGTAATTATACATTTTAAGTGAATTCAAGCATCTTCTCATTTTTAATAACATTCTGACCCTAACCAAAGCATATCCCCTTCTTGTTTAGTAAAATGTTCTCCCTAAAATCGGCCATCTCAATGTTGGTCTACTTATCCTGGCAAACACGACACATATCTGTGGTGACTCTACAGTTTTTACTGCCCTGGTTTCATAAACACATAAAAGGTTACTAATGTTTTTCCAGATGTTCCAGTTTAGACTTGGGGGAAAGACAACAATCATTTCCTGCAAAGGCCACAAGGAAAAGGCTTCTGTTTGTGGAGTAAGTACCGAGCAATATAGAAATGGCTTTGCTACAGATCGTGAGAGACTACGCAGGGCTGTGCCCTACAGGGGGGGACCTTCATTTTGCATCCTGATAGCAACTGTACTCATGACGTATCAGTTTAACCATGTCAGGACCACTCCTCCACGATAACACTTGATTCAGTAAGCCAGAGGTGTCGATAAAAATTTAACTTCTTGGTTTATAGCTACAGGAGAAATATTAGAAAATTCCTAACTGCTATAAGGATCACAGGGAAAAAAAGTTCACAACTCTTTTCTGCTATGGTTTGGCACATTGTAAGGAAACTTCCAGTCTTTTAAAATATTTGGAAACAAGAGCGGGGGAAGGTTTGTCTAAAAGAAGACTCTGGGGCTAAAGGCATGGAGCACCCAAAGGGAAAGA
>NW_006784347.1:1650098-1705754 GCF_000442215.2 Lipotes vexillifer | reverse complement strand
GGGAAAGAGGATTGAAAGGAGGAAACTTGTGACTTTTCCTTTGGCTGAATCAGCCCCCACCACACCAGCCATAAGACAGGGACGGCCACCTTTGGTCTGGCAGAGAAAAAAATCAGGGTGTGAGATGCAGAGAATATCTCCACACAGACATGACACGTTCACAGAGAAGAGAGAGATGTCCACAGGAGGTACCTGTCTCTCCCCAGAGACTGTCAAAGCTGTTGATCTGTGCTCGTTCCACCTCTTCCTCATCTTTTTCTGGAAGATCAAGTAGGTAGGAGACAATCTGAAACAAGAAGCTGTGTCAGCTCAAAGGTCAGGTGGAAAACTGTACTACTGATACTAGCCTGTGAGGTTTGGAAGATACCCGGATACTCAAGGGTCACGCTCTCTCTTGCACACAAAAGGAATCAGAACTCACTGTCCTCGCCTAAAAACCCAAAGCTGCCATGGTGAGCATTTGTTCTACCAGGTACAGTTTACATGTTTCCCTTGAACACAATTAACTTACATAGCATGTGACTTTTAAAAATCACATATTTATCACATTTGAGTTAAAAAAGCAAACCCTCGTCCTCCTAATAAAAATGCTACCAAGAAATAAACAGGAAAAAAATCAATAAACAAAACCCAGAAAATAAATATGGAGAAAACTGAGGGCCTGTAGTTTTTCAGAGCGGAGCTATTATCTTCTTTTTTCCTCTTGGAATTACGAGGACTGTTTGCGGATAATAAAAGGAGAATGGCTGCTAACAACAAAGGAAAGTGACAGCTCTGTTTCCAGGAATTTCACTGTAGAGAGAGCTAAAAAACCTTCTATAGATAATAAAAATTCCAATTTTACTTAATGTTCCCTTGGTGATACGTCAGGTCAGCTGATGGGGTAGCTGTGTCACTGTAGCACCTCAAGCAGTGGCGAGCCAACTTGTACTGGCCCATGAAAGCGGACTGTTAAATTTTTGGAATTTTGCAAGCCAGTCAGTAAACAAAGATGTTTATTAAAAATTAAATAACAATTAAAGAAATTATATTAAAAAAGGTTAAATATCAAATGTTATAACTTCTTAATTATTTAATTACATTTTACTATTATCTATGCTCTTCAGGTTATTTATATTTACTGTAACTGAATGGTGGAAATTTTATATAATGCTGTGCTCCTGTGCATCTCTTTGAAACTTTGTGTTCGGTGATGTCACATTGGCAGCTTGAAATCAGCCACGGTGGGGGTACTTATACCCTAGAAATTGTCAAACTTTGTAAATGAGGATTTGATTTACTGCTAAAGCTAAAAGGGGTTCCAGTTTAATGAATATAATTTGTATGAGGATGAGAAGTAATTTAACAGTAGATCGCACATCAGATTTAATGACAAAATTATTGGGAAAAGAGCAAACAGGGGTGCAACTTCATTTATCAAATCATGGTTGAGTTGTAACCACAGGTTGGGTACAGATATACGTTTAGCAAAAATCAACAAAAGCATTCAATTAAGAGTATTACACAATTCATTATTATTTGTAAACTGTGTGCAACATTTTTTTAAGTATCAGTAAAATTTATAATAAATTTAAGTCTGTATGTACACACACACACACACACACACACACACACTTCTGTTCCACTCCACTCCCCTCCCCAGAGCTGGCTGTTACACATTTCCTAGAACACTACCAATTCCACATATTTTGCCACTGTATTATTACTTTCATTAAAAAATAAATTAGCAAAAATACCATCTGCACAGTGTTTAACAGTTTACATCTCATATCAACCTTGTAAAAAAGAATTTATTAGCCTCGCTTTACTGGTGGGAAACTAAGGTTCTAAGAGATTAGGTATACTGCCCAAGGTCCAGAGCTAATGAGTAGGAAAGCTGGGCCTCAAACCTGGTCCTTCTGAGATTCCAACTGTTGTGCCCTTTCCATTCCACTCTGCCTACCCATGTGAACACAGGTCAAAAAATAATCCCCCTGAGCCTAGTGTCATTGTCTGTTAAATAGGGGTGTAAAGATGGGGAGGAATCAGATTAGATAATTCCCGAGGTCCTTTCCAACATAATTCTAGGTACCCTGGAATCTCCCTACTCCTCAGATCAATGACCAAAAACCTAATTCACATTAACTAGGCTAACAAATTTTTTTTTTTATTTATTTTTGGCTGCGTTGGGTCTTTGTTGCTGTGCGCGGGCTTTCTCTAGTTGCAGCGAGCGGGGGCTTCTCTTCGTTGCAGTGTGCGGGCTTCTAATTGTGGTGGCTTCTCTTGTTGCGGAGCACAGGCTCCAGGCGCGTGGCCTTCAGTAGTTGCAGCATGCGGGTCAGTAGTTGTGGCTCGCAGGCTCTAGAGCACAGGCTCAGTAGCTGTGGCGCACGGGCTTAGTTGCTCCGCGGCATGTGGAATCTTCCTGGACCAGGGCTTGAACCCGTGTCCCCTGCATTGGCAGGTGGATTCCTAACCACTGCGCCACCAGGGTAGCCCTAGGCTGGCAATTTTATAATAATGCAACCCCTTTTTCCTGGTTTCCTAGGTCCTTCAATACATAGCTTGAAAACCCCCCCAAACCTTATCTGCTGCTTTCTTACCTCAGTATAACCCATGCTGGCTGCAGCGATGAGGGCCTGCTGGATGGCGTGGCTCTTCTTAAACACCCCTTGCTGCTGGCCCGCCATTGTCCAGTCACACTGAATCAAAAACTTGACAACCTCCAGATGACCTCGGAGTGCAGCGTGGACCAAGGCACACTGCCCATTCTTATCCAAGTGATCCACCTATGGGAGGGGACAGAGAAACCTATGTGAAAAAGACTGTGGCTGTATTCCCAATCTAGTCACATCAGCCCACTGCACAGGTCGGGACTACTAAGATTCATCCTCTCCTATTCCTTGGACCAATCCCTGAGAAAAGTTAGAAGATACTCTCCAACTCAGGCTAGATCTTCACTGAGCTACAACTCTGGTAGATGCCCCTCTGGGGAGAACCTCTTTGCAAAACGTCAGGCTTTTGTTTTCACATCAAAAGAAACGAAAAAAAAAAAACCCCAAAAACAAAACACCAAAACTCCCAGCTCCAGCTTTGTTTTCCTGAGGTACACTCTCCCTTGTCCTCAAATAGTTCTTTTTAGACCCAAATTTGAAAGACTTGTAAGCTGTGTTGGCACTAAAAACTGTCTTTGAAATCATGAAAGGGAAGAAAAAAATTTTGAAGCTCAAATTTTTTGGTCTTCCAAAGAAGCAAAACATCTCATATCATGACTCATACATCTGACCACTATGCTTTGGCAAAGGCCACTGCTCTCTTCCAGTGGGAGGGCAGAATCTCAACCATCTGGCCAAAATGGCTAGAGGTACTTGGAACTTAATGCTAGACTATGTTCCAACAGCAGTTTTTACAGTTGCAGTGCTGGTTACAAGTTTAGGCTGAAAGAGAAGGCTGACTAAGGTCAATCTACCAGAAGGTCCCCAGCTACAAGTCTCAATAGATGAACAGCCTTTTCTGGCAGGTGTGCAGGTTATTTTCCAATGGTAGTTAGAGCACTTGAAGCCTAAGTTCTGTATCTGGTTCTCTCCAGCTTTAGTTTCACCCGGCCATCCATATAACAAATGTTTACTGAATGCCTACCATGTACAAGGTACACGATAGGATAAAAAGGTAAATAAGAGAGTAAAATATAGATTCTCCTCTCAAAGTTTTGAACAAGATAGGGGCGATGCGACCAATACAACAAAAACTTGTCCAATAAAGGTGTAATATAATAAATGTCAGACGGAAAGCAAAAGTGCAATAAAATTTCAGAGAATTTCCAGCCAGAAGCAGGAACAGATTCAGAGGGAAAGGTGCAATGGTCTGAATGTTTGTGTTCTCCCACCATTATTCGTTGGAATTCTAATTCCTGAGGTAATTAGGAGGTGGTGCCTTTGGAAAGTGATTGGGTCATGAGGGCAGAGCCCTCATGAATGGGATTAGTATCCTTATACAGAGGCCCCAGAGAGCTTGCTTGCCCCCTTCCACCATGTGACGGACGACACAGCAAGAAGGCACTGTCTGTAAACCAGGAAGCTCTCACCAGACACCCAATCTGTTGGCGCCATGCTGTGGGGACTTAGCTTCCAGAACTGTAAGAAGGAAATGTTTATAAGATACTCAGTCTATGGTATTTTATTACAGCAGCCCAAATGGACTAAGAAAAGGGCTATCGCAACTGGCTGGGATAGGAAATGATTAATTCTAGTTTTTGAAGGGCAAAATACATTAAGGGGGAGTTCAAACTACAAAGTTGAGAGGGTCTTTTGGGACAAGGCATGGATATTTTGAATGCCAGGCTAGTGGTCTGAATTTTAATAAGTAATGGAGAGTCACTGAGAATTTTCATGTTCAGAACTGTATTTTTTAAAAACTAAAGGAATGAATTAAAAGAACCCTTGGCTTCTTGGGGAAATGGTTGACTCCAGGGCTGGGACAGTAATAGCAAAAGATGAGTTTGGAACATCCCGTGGTGCCAGAAAGTACAGAAGCATTCATGAAATAATGTGGGGGGGGGCTTGAAAGGACACAGGAACCAACGTGAAGAAGCTCCCAATGGCCAAATCTGGGGCAATTTGAGCAAAAAAAGAAAATACCGGCAATGAGTTACAGATCACAGAATAAAATAAATATCCAGGAACCCATAGTGCTATAAGTAAATGAATAAATGAATACAATGAGGAGAAGGGACAGCTCTTCCTTACAGTAGAATTCCAATTAATAAATGTAGAAGGAAGAGGGAAATAGAAAATCGCTATAATGCAAATATCATAGCAATAATTACTGCAGCAAGAATGGACCCATCAATGGATGGATCCTAAATTAGTGGACAAAAAAATTAGTGGACAAAAAAAGATACAAGGTATCTGCCTAGTCTGAAAGCATCTCCTTCTTAATTCCAAATGGGAGAAACAGTAACTTCAGGTTGAGAAACCTGGAAGATACCACCTTATCCAAGTGACAGAGGTTAACATCCCCTGTAATGAGATCTCAACATCACGCACCCCCTGCAGTGCTGCATGAATAAGGACAGAACATCATGTCTGTGGTGTGCTTGCCAAAAACATACAAACTCAATCTAATGAAGAGAAAATATCTGACCAACTATAATTGAAAAACATTCAATTCAGTTATGCAACAAAATAACTGGCTAAATACTTAAGTGGTTTAGAGGGGTGAGAAATGAGAAATAGTTACTTTATTTGGCGACTGGCAGTTGTTAGTGACTTTTGAGAGCAGCTTCAGTTGAATGCCAAGAGGTTGGGGTTTTTTTTTTTTTTTTAAGGATATTATTTATTAGGCACTGCATGAGACTAAAAGAGACTTCATCTCTTTTTAAAAAGGCTCGATCACTTTTAATTGTCACAATGCCCCTCTTCATCCTGTTTCTAGGTTAAACAAGTGAGGCTGAGAGAGGTCAAATGACTCGTCCAAGCCCTCAGAGAAAGCGAGTGTGAATGCAGGCTTTGACCAGGTCGTGCCTGAAGCCAAAGTTTATGATTTTAATGACTTGCCTCCTCTTTCTGTCACGGAAGCCAGACCACAAATGGTTAAGGAGTAGTAAGGAAGCAGTGGCAGCAAGTAGAGATGACTCTTAGGACAGGCTTGGTGGACATGGGTGGGAAGAGAGGGGATGGTGGCTTCTAGTTAGGAGCGAGAGGGGAGTTTCTCTTTTGGGTTAGAGAAGACATTCATAGGTTGTAGAAACTGAGAAGAAAGGTAGTGTGAATTTAGAAAAAGAATGAAATGATGTGAGAGAAAGAGCAACATACTGAGATTAAAAAATATAGGTGGGGAATTCCCTGGCAGTCCAGTGGTTAGGACTCCGCACTTCCACTGCAGGGGACATGGGTTCCATCCTTGGTCGGGAACTAAGATCCCACAAGCCGTGCAGCATTGCCGAAAAAAAAAGAAAAAAAGAAAAAATATATATAGTGGAGGCAAGCATACTGGAAAGGAAGGTAAACACTTCCTTCTCTGAGGCAGAAGTAAAGGTGAGTGTACGTAAGGATTAATAGAGTTTTGAGATCGAGGCACAGTGAGATTAAACTCAATCTTGGTAGTCGTAGGAGGGCAAAAGAGGTTTGATAGGGTCTTGAAAAGATCACAAATGATTTATTTATCTGCTCTGGGGAAAATAAGAGATGAATAAAATGATACCTGAGCAACAGGAAAGACCCAGCTGAGATTAGAATATGAATTCACAGCAGTAATAATAAGGCCCAATTTTCACTCTGTTTCTAGAGGTGTTCATTCAAATGACTAGGACATTACAGGTGGACCATTCGTGTGTCACAGTTAACACCTACAGCTCTGAGATTTCACTGAGGTTCCCAGGTCCCAGCTCCCAAAGGAGTCTCAGGAGACACAGTTCTTCCCCGGTAAGGACACTGGACACCTCAGAACGAGGGCATACATATTACTTATATTTCACTGCAAAACCACCAAAATCCTCGGTTTGTTTTCAGGATGGAAACAAAATACCATTGGACTACAATGTTCCCCAGAGGCCTACATTTTTGAGACCAGCATTTTTCTTTTCACCAATATTTTGAAATTGAGTTATATCAGTGGCCTTTGAGATACTATAAATCAAATATATTTCTGAGAAATGTTTTGAGAGAATTAAAATACACTAACAGAAACACTTCTGAGTTCCTCTGGTCAGAGAGAATCATCTTCTCCCCATACCTCTTCAGGGGTATCTTCAAGACTCTAACATGAAAGGCTTAGAGTCTAGAGGCACCATTCAGTTCAGACTTCACAGGGCCATCTCCTTGCTCCCCCACTTCTCTTTCCTCACTCTGAGCTCAGGAGAGAATTTCTTGGCTGTTAGGGACTTTTTGTGGTTGCTGATAAATGCAGTTTCCTAAGTGCCTCGCAGAAGTTTTAGAACTGTGTGCAAATTCAGCATGGAACCGGCCATGGCAAGTGGGCAACAGCAGGATGTAATCAAAGCTAGTTCTCCCTTTGACCTGCTCCCTAACAGGATCTGATGTATTCCACCTACACTCAGGAGGTAACGCGGGAGATAAGGAAGAGTCTATAGCAGGAAGAAGGAAAAGGGAAGAAGAAAAGGCAGCAGAGCCGGACAGCCACTACCTTGGCCCGTTTCTTGCACAGCAGCACGACAATGCTTAGGAAGCCTGCGGCTGCAGCATAGCCCAGAGGAGTCAGGCCGCTTTCTGAGGAGGCATCCACGTTGGCCCCAAACTCCAACAGCAGGGCCACCATTTCTGTGTAACCAAGATGACACTGGACGCATAGAATTGGAGCATTATTTAAAACCTCTGTCCGGTAATTAATGTTGGCACCTCCCAAAATCAGCAGTCGGCTGACCTAGAAATAAGTGAATAAACAGAAATAATACTCACATAAATATCAGTTATATCCTATTAGTCATCTTTTATTGAGTCCTCTGGGACCCCACAATAAGTGCCCAGAAGCTTTATCTTAAAATCTTCATTTGTTCCTTTTTCAATACCTTGCCTTTGGAAAGGGATGTGAAATATCTCCTTTATATAAACTGCTCAGTAACTAAAGTCAACACCACCCATACTGTAGTGCTGTCAGAGTCTCCACTAAGTGAGCTGTCAGTCAGAAAAAACCCTATCAAAACAAAGGTGGTCCAAGAATGACTTACTCCCTAGAAGCAGCAGGACTTAGTCTACAAATCAGTCATCTTATACAAGGTGCAAAGGTCATTAAGCTTGGTCTTCAACTCACAGAACAAAATGTAAAATATATCAAATTATCAGTAAAAGGTTAATTAATAGGAGACAGTCTAAGGCAAGTCAAAGATCGATTAAATAGCTACTTAAATGTCCTCCTAGTTTTGGGCTTTAGGTTTTCATAGTTAATTCTTTAATCTGACTGTAATTTATCACTTACCTTTATATTTGGAGTATAGAGATTTCGTAAAGATGCCAACGCCATGGAAAGACCCTCTGTGCTATAGGAGATCCAGAGACCTTGGAGGATGGAGGATGATACTCCAACTTTTTTACTCAAACCCTGAAAAAGAAATATAGAGACAATTAAATCATTAGCCCAGCTAAAAAGTACCATCAGTAGTTAAGTTAGGAGCCTCTAGGTTTGTGGTACTAACAAATGAGAATAGAGTCTTGCTCAAACAATACCCAGGCATAACAAAGACAATCCACTGATGCAGACGAAGACTAGTCCTGTAGGAACAGGCTAACTTAAACTGTCTCTACCTTGGCAGTCTGCGGAAACAAATCTACTTAATACCTCTCTTTTCTGCTATATCTGGATATAATCCCCCCTCCCCCCAGATCTTTTCTACTAGCCTTCTTGAATCAATCTCTTAAATTCAAGTTAGTAAAGTATACACGGTAACAGAGATAATGCAGTGTGATCACTGATCTCCATCTCATTTCCGTCCTGGGCATTTGTGAAAACTGTATCTCCCAGCCTCCTTTACAGTTATGTGGGCCATGGGACTGACTCCTGGCTAATAAAATGTGGGCAGAAGTAATATGTCATGTCCAGCCTTGGCCCCAAATTCCCCCTGTGTTTCTCCACACTTTCTATTGTTCCTCTTGATTGCAGGCCAGATGATTCAATGGAGGATCCTGAGGCCCTAGGAGATTTTGGAACTACTATGTGGAAGAAGCCTGCCCAATGATCTGTACTGGACTGCAACGAAAGTGAAAAATAAGCCTTTGTTAAGTCACTGAGATTTTGCAGGTTTGTTAGAGTAGCTAGCATTGCTCACCTTAACATAGCCTAAAATAATCACATCTGTTCATCCTCAGGGAAACAACATAGGTTTGATTGCCATCAGCAACAAATTTTCTCTAGTATGACTGGCCTAAGTCCCACTGTATGTACTAATGTTTGCCCCTTTTACTTGGACTTCTCCAAAAGGAAGTTAGAATAAATTGTTTTTAAAAATCTCCTGCTGTGATGCCAAGATTCTCTGGCAATCTTCTTCTTCTTTCTTAAGGCTGTGCAGCATGGCTTGCAGGATCTTTGCTCCCTGACCAGGGATTGAACCTGGAGCCCCTGCAGTGGAAGTGTGGAGTCCTAACCACTGGACCGCCAGGGAATTCCCAGCAATCTTCTTACTATTCTGCCAATATCTGGGTCAAGTGAGTTAAAGCAGGAAATCCTGAGGGCTGCAAGATATTAACAATGAAGTTTGGGAACCACAAAGTAGATCTGAGGAGGTATTTTTTTAAAAAACTTAATCTGTTCTGTTTGCTTTGTGAGAAAGTAGTCCAGTTTGATTCTTTTGTGTGTAACTGTCCAGTTTTCCCAATACCATTTATTGAAGAGGCTGTCTTTTCCCCATTGTATATTCTTGCCTCTTTTGTCATGGATTAATTGACTATATAAGTGTGGGTTCATTTTTGGGTTCTCTGTTCTGTTCCATTGAGCTATGTGTCTGTTTTTGTGCCAGTACCATACTGTTTTGATTACTGTACCTTTGTAGTATAGTTTGAAACCAGGGAGCATGATACCTCCAGCTTTGTTCTTCTTTCTCAAGATTGCTTTTGCTATTCAGGGTCTTTTGCATTTCCACACATATTTTAGAATTATTTGTTCTAATTCTGTGAAAAATGCCTTTCATGTTTTGACAGAGATTGCACTGAATCTGTAGATTGCCTTGGGTAGTATGGTCATTTTAACAATATTAATTCTTCCAATCCATGAGTATGGTATATCTTTCCATTTGTTTGTGTAGTTTTCGATTTCTTTCATCAATGTCTTATAGTTTTCTGGGTACAAGTGTTTTACTGCTTTAGTTAGATATATTCCTAGGTATTTTATTTTTTTTGATGCAATTGTAAATGGGATTGTTTTCTTAAGTTCTCTTTCCAATAGTTTGTTATTAGTGTATAGAAACACAACAGGTATCTGTTTATTAATTTTGTGTCCTGCAACTTTACTGAATTAACTGATTAGTTCCAATGGTTTTTGGTAACATCTTTAGGATTTTCTGTAAATAGTATCATGTCACCTGCAAACAGTGACAATTTTACATCTTCCTTTCCAATTTGGATGCCTTTTATTTCTTTTCCTTGTCTGATTGTTGTGGCTAGGACTTCCAATCTACGTTGAACAAAAGTGGTGAGAGTGGGTATCCTTGCCTTGTTCCTGATCTTAGAGGAAATTCAGCTTTTCATCACTGAGGATGATGTTGGCTATGGATTTGCCATATACGACTTTTATTATGTTTAAGTATGTTCCCTCTGTATACTCTGTTGAGACTTTTTATTATAAATCGATGTTGAATTTTGGTAAAAGCTTTTTCTGCATCTACTGAGATAATCATATGATTTTTATCCTTCACTTTGTTAATGTGGTGTAAGATGTTGATTGATTTGCAGATATTGAACCATCCTTGCATCCCTAGGATAAATCCCACTTGATCACGGTGTACGATCCTTTTTATGTATTATTGAATTCGGGTTACTAATATTTCATTGAGAACTTTTGTATCTATGTTTATCAGTGATCTGGGCCTGTCATTTTCTTTCTTTGCAGTGTCTTTGTCTGGTTTTGGTATCAGGGTGATGCTGGCCACACAATGAATTTGGAAGTGCTCCTTCCTCTTCAAGTTTTTGGAACAGTTTGAGAAGGATAGGCATTAACTCTTTAAATGTTTGGTAGAATTCACCTGTGAAGCTGTCTGGTCCTGGACTTTTGTTTGTTGGGAGGTTTTTTTTTAAATTATTGATTCAATTTTCAATTTCATTACTGGTAATCAATTTGTTCATATTTTCTATTTCTTCCTTATTTAGTCTTGGGAGATTTTAAGTTCCTAGGAACTTATCTGTTTCTTCAGGTTGTCCGTTTTATTGGTGTACAATTGTTTGTAGTAATCTCTTATGCTCCTTTGTATTTCTGTGGTTATTTGTTATAACTTCTCCTCTTTCATTTTTGATTTTATTTATTTGGGCCCTCTCTTTTTCTTCATGAGTCTGGCTAAACATTTATCAATTTTGTTTGTTTTTTCAAAGAAGCAGCTCTTGATTTCATTGATCTTTTCTATTTTTTATTTTGTCTATTCATTTATTTCTGCTCTGATCTTTAAGATTTCTTCTACTAACTTTGGGTTTTGTTTGTTCTTTTTTTCCCCAGTTCCTCTACGTGTAAGGTTAGATTGTTTGAGATTTTTCCTGTTTCCCGAGGTAGGCTTCTATCACTATAAACTTCTCTCTTAGACTTGCTTTTGCTGCATCCCATAGACTCTGGATCATTGTGTTTCCATTTTCATTTATCTCTAGATATTTTTTGATTTCCTCTTTGATCTCCTCAGTGACTCACTGGTTGTTTAGTAGTGTGTTGTTTGGAGTTAACGTGTTTGTGTTTTTTTTTTTTTTTTTGCGGTATGTGGGCCTCTCACTGTTGTGGACTCTCCCGTTGTGGAGCACAGGCTCCAGACACGCAGGCTCAGCAGCCATGGCTCACGGGCCCAACCACTCCACGGCATGTGGGATCCTCCTGGACTGGGGCACGAACCTGTGCCCCCTGCATCGGCAGGTGGACTCTTAACCACTGCGTCACCAGGGAAGGCCCCTTGTTTGTGTTTTTTGTATTTTCCTTATAGTTGATTTGTAGTCTCATACCACTGTGGTCAAAAAAGATGCTTGATATAATTCAGTCTTCTTAAATTTATTGAGAATTGTTTGTGGAATAGCATGTGCTCTATTCTAGAGAATGTTCCATGTGCACTTGAAGAAAGTGTGTGTTCTGCTGCTTTTGGATGAAACGTTCTGTACATATCTATTAATTCCATAATTGTCATTTAAGCCTAGTGTTTCTTTGTTGATTTTCAGTCTGGATGATCTGTCCATTGATATGAGTGGGGTATTAAGTCTCCTACTATTATTATATTACTGTCAATTTCTCCCTTTATGTTTGTTAAAATTTGCTTTATGTATTTACGTGCTACTATGCATCCATATTTACAATTGTTACATCTTCTTGTTGGATTGATCCCTTTACTCCTTTATCATTACGTATCATTGATCCTTTTATCATTATCATTGATCCCTTTACCCTTCTTTGCTAGTCCTTGTTTTAAAGTCTATTTTGTATAAGTAATGCCAGCCCAACTTTCTTTTTGTTTCCATTTGTATGGAATACCTTTTTCTATCCCCTTACTTTCAGTCTGTGTATCTTTGATCTGAAGTGAGTCTCTTGTAGGCAGCATATATAAAGGCCTTTTTTTTTTTTTTTTTCAGTCCATTTAGCCACTCTATTCCTGCAGCTCTTTGGGACTCCCAAAAGTAATCTCCACTGGCCTTCAAAGCCAAATGCTCTGGGGACTCATCTTCCCAGTGCAGGACACCCAGGCTGGGGAGCCCGATGAGGGACTCAGACCTCTCACTCCTTTGGGAGAACTGAAGATATGTCCACACAAATACCTGAACACTAACATTGTAAGTGTACTAAATGCCAATGAGTTATTCACTTTAATATGTCTAATTTTATTTTTAAAAAATAAAGAGAAAAAAAACCCTGTACGCTATGTTCATAGCAGCGTTATTCACAACAGCCAAAAAGTGGAAACAACTGAAATGTGCAACTAGCAAATGGATAAACAAAAAGGAGTATTATTTGGCAATAAGAAGGAATCAAGTACTGATACATGCTACAACATGGATGAACCCTAAAATCATCATGTTAAGTGAAAGAAGCCAGACATAGACAACCATGTATTGTATGATTCCATTTATACTAGATGTCCAAGAGTCAAACTTATAGACAGTAGATTAGTGGTTGCCAGGGGTTGGGGGAAGCTCATGGGGAGTGACTTCAAATGGACACAAGGTTTATTTTTAAGGTGATGGAAATGTACTAATAGTGGTAATAATTACACAACTCTGTAAATATACCAAATATCCAGAATTACAGACACTCAACCTCATATTTTTAAGGTGATTAATGACATCATATGTAATTTTTCAGGAACAAAGATAAAATAAGGGAAATTTAAAACTAACTGGAAAGAAATATGAATTGGACTATATGATGTCATTGCTGATTGGCAGTTCTAAGTGGCGCTGAATCTAAGCATTGAGTCTGTCTTTGTCTTTTCATGACCCTCAGCTGATAGGAAGTGAGAATTCTGGCAGTCTGAGAGAAGCTTAAGTCTATCAACAAGGAGCACGCTGCATTTAAAGGACCCTGAAAACTGCAGCAACAAGAAAACCATGGTCCGAGTCCACATTCTTCAGCTTGCAGTCATGTCATCACCACATGCTATACACCCAAGTATTTATGGCCTGAATCACACACGGAGCCAGTCTTATCTCAGGCAACCATGTTGTCTGCAGCAACATAAGATAAAACTGTGTCAGTGACAGGAGTGTATGGTTTAAGTGTAGGTCTCTATGACAGGCTGGTGGTTGCCAGAGAGGAGGGGGTTGTGGGGAGGATGAAGTAGGTGAAGGGATCAAGAGGTACAAACATCTGGTTATAAAATAAATAAGCCATGGGGATATAAAAAAATAAATAAATGTAGGTCTCCCTATAGCAGATAAAGTCACAGGGGATCAAATGAAACTTCATATCATTTATCTGTTTCATGTGGTATTTATTTTATGGTGCAGGGAATAAACACAGGCATCATCTTCATTGCATCTGATCCTAGGCAGAGGGTGATCACAAACGTTCAAGCGTTTAAAGCAGTGATGCTTAATACGTAAGTTACTTTCCCGTCTAATTGAAGGATACTCATCTTAGAGTTTGTAGACGTAGCAGATACTTTTTGGTCCACCTGAAATTGGAATGAGACACCTTGCCTGTTAAAAGACTCTCATTCTGCTCCCATTAAGTAAGGTCATTTTTGGTAGAGTGATTTATTAATGACAATTATGATTCAAATAAAGGACTTGTCACTGTGGGTTTTACTTCTGTCCATCTGATGAAAAGGCTTCTCTAGCTGTGTACTTATATACTGGAAAGAATCTGCTAGGCTCTTGAAGTTGCCCTTAATGCCATTTTTCTCTCTGAACAGAACTGTTTTATCTTCAACAGTATCTCTTGGGGGAAGTCCAAGACAGAGGACTATTTAAGATCTCTGTATTTCTCAATCTGGGAGCAGCAAAAGTGGTCTGAAGAGATTGTAGGGATTGTAGGTGGCAGATGAAATAGCAAGCTGTGGGCTAGGAAAATCAGGAAAACAAATTCCTTCCTTGACTTCTGTCCTTTGCCCCAAAACTGATATCTAGACAATAAATTCCTTGAGATTAGGGGCTGTATATTTTTGGTTTGTGTATCCCTAGTACCTAGTACAATGCCTCAGTAAGCACTGAATAAACAAATGCATGCATACAAGCACAAACAGATGAATTACGTGCCCTTCTCTGGGTCCTCCACTCCAGCCGTGTGGATGTTGGGACAGGGAGGCTGATGCTTGGAGTCCTTAAAAGTTTTGAAACTACTGCAAAAAACTGGGATTATAATTTGAAGAGAGAATGGGGGAAGTATCTTAAAGGAAGATTATAGTTGGTTCTAGACAAAGAGTTTGAAAATCACAGCACCTGGAATATTTAAATCTTCACTAAAACAATTATGAGAACACTGAGAGAGTAAACTGCTCTCAGCGATTTTTTTTAGACATTGTGAAAACCTGCAACTAATGCTACAACGTGACTCTTCTCAGGAGATGGTGGGTCATATATGGAGTACACATGTGTATGTGTATATGCTTCTTACCTAAATGATTATACATGTACCTTTCCTGGGAAGCCTAGCAATCCACTAAACTGGGAGATGACAAATGTGGCTTTCTTTCAAAGTCCTAGGGAGGAACGGGTCAGAAATTTTAGGAGATGGATCAATTTTGCAACAAACTGATTTCAGAAAGCAGGGGCCACACTGACATAACAGTAGCTTCATACACACAGTGTTACGGAAAGCCTGATGGAAATGGAAAGAAAAACACCTCCAACTTCTTTAATTACCTTAAAAATGTGTGCTTTGAGGATGTGATGTCCCAGTTCAATTGTCTGCTGTCGGTTTAGTTTTCCCTCTTGGCGGGAAAACCAGAAGGCAAGTAATGTGTGACCACTCCTGCCAAAAAAAAAGAGACCCATTTTAGAAAATTTAATGCTCCATTTCTCCTTTGGGCGGACAACTGTTCAAGTCTAGCCATACCTCCAATGAAACTCTGTCTCATTCAACCAGTTTCTTAGGGAAGGGCACCTGCTATTGGGCAAATAACGGGTAGTGAACGGTTCCTAGCTTTTACCGGTCCTTTACCCAAATCACGTGTGAATATCACAGAATGTCATTTCTAGTCGGCTTACACCCATCCCACACATAGATGGCATTAAAAGATCCATTTTTATTTTCTGTCTCTGTCAACTCCTCTTATTTCACCCATGCTTTAAAAGTCAGGATCCTGCTTCCTCAGGATCTCAGTTTTGGTCCTAGTGTGTCCTCTGGATTTAGCTCATCCATCCTCAGAGCCTTCGCCACCACCTAAACCCTATTATCTTTTTCTCTATCTAGATGTTTCAGCTTTAGATCAATATACATCAACTGTCTACTGGATTTCTGTACCTAGAGGTCCTATAGTACCTTAAACTCAACATGTCCCAAACTGGATTAACAACCTCTTCCCCAAGTGAAGTCTTCTCTGATTAGCCTCTACCAAGCCTCTATCCTTTCTCTCTAACATTTTCTCCCAGCCGAGAACACAGCACCCTGTCTTTGGTGCAATCATCATCGGTTGTATATGCCTTTAGTTCAGTGTCTACCACACTATTACATGCTCTCTCCTCTACTAGACTGTAGGTTTCCTGATGGCATCATTCTCACCCCGCATCTCCTTGTCAACAGATCCCCAATCTGTTCATGAAAGAGAAAACCCTTTTCTCTGCCTCTGCATGTTGTCTTATCTGCCCAGGATGCTCAGCACTGCCACAGCCCTCCTGTAATCATGTGGTCAGCTGGCCTGAGGACAAAGCCAACAAAAAGGCTAAGCTAAGAGAACTGCTGAAAAATAGAACCTGAGTCCTGACTGTACAGCATCAGAAGCGGCCCTAATTTTGGACTACTTGTTATATGAAGTGATAAATTTCTTTATTGTTTAATCCATTTGAGTTGATGTTTCCTATTTCTTCCAGCTCAAAGCATACTAATGATATATGTCTTTAAGTGTGAATGTATATATGTATATGTGTATGTATGTAAGGTATGTGTATACATGCAGGATTATGTGTATTTTTATTTACATTTATGACAGAAATCCCGAGTTGTTTATACTCTCCACAGTGCCAAACATTGTGTATTGCTCATAAAAATTCTCAATAAAATTTTTTGGGGGGCTTCCCTGGTGGTGCAGTGGTTAAGAATACGCCTGCCAATGCAGGAGACACGGGTTCGAGCCTGGTCCGGGAAGATCCCACATGCCACAAAGTAACTAAGCCAGTGTACTACAAATAGTGAGCCTGTGCTCTAGAGCTCACATGCCACAACTACTGAAGCCCGCAAGCCTAGAGCCTGTGCTCCGCAACAAGAGAAGCCACTGCAGTGAGAAGCCTGCGCACCGCAACGAAGAGTAGCCCCTACTCGCCGCAACTAGAGAAAGCCCGCGCACAGCAACGAAGACCCAACACAGCCAAAAATAAAACAAATAAATAAATTTATTTAAAAAAATTTTTGGTTAGTGTCAGCGGAGTTCTCTATGCTACTGTCAACACAACTCTTTTACTCCTTTCACTTGAAGTGTCATAGAGGAGGAAAATCAAACTATTATCTCAGTTTCAAGCCTAATGAATTAATCAAACAGAAGGGAAAACAGCAAGTGAATTTTTGTTCGTGACTCTTTGCTGAGAGGAGGCCCAAATGTCTACTGGATGATTTTCTCTCATATTTAACACTGGCTACTCTACCAGGTTTAACATGTGAAGATGTGTAATACTGAAGTCTGAAAAACAAACATATCCTCCCTTCCTTCTTCCTTTCCTTCCTCCCTTCCTGCCTCCCTTTTTCCTAAGCTTCAGTAAAGAACTTGGAGAACAGAGGATGGGACAGTTCCCATCTTAGGTAAGAATCATCCTATAAAACTTTAAAAAGAAACTCTACCATGTTCTAACCTTCGTCTTCACAGAATTTCTGAATTCTAGTGGATACCAGGTCATCTTACTTGATCAGATAAGACTAACCATAAAGGAAAGAAAATTATTTAATTGACAGAATGTCTCAGACAACTGTATCTTGTATGGAATCATCAGTGTCATCTGAAGATATGAGCCCAGGGTTGTTTCACACTCACAAAATCTAGAAATTGCTACTGAACTTTTATATATCCCTTGAAAGCCCAATGTAGTTGGTAGGCTATTTTAACAGAAATTAATGAGAACCATTTATAAAAGTTCCCTATCTCAAGTTCTCAAAATCCTAACCAGTCATTAACGATGAAATTATTGTAGCCTCCCTGGTGTAAGAATTATTACATTAAGCATCTCACCCATGGCTGTACGTAGTGACTAGAACTCCTGAATATGATCCACCACTTATGCTTCAGGCCATTAATGAGAATCCATGCCGGTGAGGAATAAGGATAAAGCTCATGTCTGACAAGGATATGAATTGTCAGTTAGACACAGAACTGACTTGCCCTAGTGCATTTACTTTACTACCGTGACTAGGACACCCTGGGAAGATGCTTCCATCTCTCTAGTATGCATTTCAGCCAGCTATAGAGAACAGTGCTTGCTTTTGTTATTGTTGATCAGGCACTGAGGAGAAACAGCAAGCCATATGGTTCAAGGAAAAGATGAAGGTGACAACACTAGTTTATTTCTTTTTGGATACAAGCATATTACATTATTCATAAAAGAATGATTCTGATCAGTTCACCGGACTCAAAGCTTATGGTGTTTAAGACACAAAAGGTAAAACAGCAATTTCCATTACATGCTGGCATTTCCATTTGTACCTTACTATTCTTTTTTTTTTTTAACATCTTTATTGGAATATAATTGCTTTACAATGATGTGTCGGTTTCTGTTGTATAATAAAGTGAATCAGCTATACATATACATATATCCCCATTTCTCCTCCCTCTTGTGTCTCCCTCCCACTCTCCCTATCCCACCCCTTGAGGTGGACACAAAGCATCAAGCTGATCTCCCTGTGCTATGCGGCTGCTTCCCACTAGCTATCTGTTTTACATTTGGTAGTGTATATATATCCATGCCACTCTCTCACTTCGTCTCAGCTTACCCTTCACCCTCCCTGTGTCCTCAAGTCTATTCTCTACATCTGTGTCTTTATTCCTGTCCTGCCCTTAGGCTCAGCAGAACCTTTTGTTTTTTTTTAAGATTCCATATATTTGTGTTAGCATATGGTATTTGTTTTTCTCTTTCTGACTTACTTCACTCTGTATGACAGACTCTAGGTCCATTTACCTCATTACAAATAGCTCAATTTCATTTCTTTTTATGGCTGAGTAATATTCCATTGTATATATGTGCCACATCTTCTTTATGCATTTATCTGTCGATGGACACTTAGGTTGCTTCCATGTCCTGGCTATTGCAGATAGAGCTGCAATGAACATTTTGGTACATGACTCTTTCTGAATTATGGTTTTCTCAGGGTATATGCCCAGTACTGGGATTGCTGGTTCGTATGGTAATTCTATTTTTAGTTTTATAAGGAACCTCCATACTGTTCTCCATAGTGGCTGTATCAATTTACATTCCCACCAACAGTGTAAGACGGTTCCCTTTTCTCCACACCCTCTCCAGCATTTATTGTTTGTAGATTTTTTGATGATGGCCATTCTGACAGGTGTGAGGTGATACCTCATTGTAGTTTTGATTTGCATTTCTCTAATGATTAGTGATGTTGACCAACCTTTCATGTTTGTTGGCAATCTGTATATCTTCTTTGGAGAAATGTCTTAGGTTTTCTGCCCATTTTTGGATTGGGTTTTTTTTTTGTTTTGTTTTTTTGTTTTGTTTTTTTATTTGCGGTACACGGGCCTCTCACTGTTGTGGCCTCTCCCATTGTGGAGCACAGGCTCCGGACGCGCAGGCTCAGCGGCCATGGCTCACAGGCCCAGCTGCTCTGCGGCATGTGGGATCTTCCCGGACCGGGGCACGAACCCGCGTCCCCTGCATCGGCAGGCGGACTCTCAACCACTGCGCCACCAGGGAAGCCTGGGTTGTTTGTTTTTTTGATATTGAGCTGCATGAGCTGTTTGTATATTTTGGGGATTAATCCTTTGTCAGTTGCTTCCTTTGCAAATATTTTCTCCCATTCTGAGGGTTGTCTTTTCGTCTTGTTTATGGTTTCCTTTGCTGTGCAAAAGCTTCTAAGTTTCATTAGCTCCCATTTGTTTATTTTTATTTCCATTTAGCTAGCAGGTGGGTCAAAAAGGATCTTACTGTGATTTATGTCACAGAGTGTTCTGCCTATGTTTTCCTCTAAGAGTTTTATAGTGTCTGGCCTTACTTTTACATCTTTAATCCATTTGGAGTTTATTTTTGTGTATGGTGTTAGGGAGTGTTCTAATTTCATTCTTTCACCTGTAGCTGTCCAGTTTTCCCAGCACCACTTATTGAAGAGGCTGTCTTTTCTCCATTGTATATCCTTGCCTCCCTTATCAACGATAAGGTGACCATATGTGTGTGGGTTTATCTCTGGGCTTTCTATCCTGTTCCATTGATCTATATTTCTGTTTCCATGCCAGTACCATACTGTCTTGCTGACTGTAGCTTTGTAGTATAGTCTGAAGTCAGGGAGCCTTGTTTCTCCAGATCCATTTTTCTTTCTCAAGATTGCTTTGGCTATTTGGGGTCTTTTGTGTTTCCATACAAATTGTGAAATTTTTTATTCTAGCTCTGTGAAAAATGCCATTGGTAGTTTGATAGGGATTGCACTGAAACTGTAGATTGCTTTCGGTAGTACAGTCATTTTCACAATGTTGATTCTTCCAACCAAGAACACGGTATATCTCACCATCTGTTTCTATCATCTTTAATTCCTTTCATCAGTGTCTTATAGTTTTCTGCATGCAGATTTTTTTGTCTCCTTAGGTAGGTTTATTCCTAGGTATTTTATTCTTTTTGTTGCAATGGTAAATGGGAGTGTTTCTTTAATATCTTTCAGATTCTTCATCATTAGTGTATAGGAATGCAAGAGATTTCTGTGCATTAATTTTGTATCCTGCTACTCTACCAAATTCACTGATTAGCTCTAGTAGTTTTCTGGTACCATCTTTAGGATTCCCTATGTATAGTATCATGTCATCTGCAAACACTGACAGTTTTACTTCTTCTTTTCCTATTTGGATTCCTTTTATTTCTTTGCCGTCTCTGATTGCTGTGGCTAAAACTTCCAAAACTATGTTGAATAATAGTGGTGAGAGTAGGCAACCTTGTCTTGTTCCTGATCTTAGTGGAAATGGTTTCAGTTTTTCACCATTGATAATGATGCTGGCTGTGGGTTTGTCATATATGGCCTTCATTATGTTGCGATAAGTTCCCTACATGCCTATTTTATGGAGGGTTTTTATCATAAATGGGTGTTGAATTTTGTCAAAAGCTTTTTCTCCATCTATTGACATGATCATATGGTTCTCCTTCAATTTGTTAATATGGTGTATCACATCGATTAATTTGCATATATTGAAGAATCCTTGCATTCCTGTGATAAACCCCACTTGATCAAGGTGTATGATCCTTTGAATGTGTTGTTGGATTCTGTTTGCTAGTATTTTCTTGAGGATTTTTGCATCTATATTCATCAGTGATATTGGCCTGTAGTTTTCTCTTTTAGTGACATCTCTGTCTGGTTTTGGTATCAGGGTGATGGTGGTCTCATAGAATGAGTTTGGGAGTGTACCTCCCTCTGCTATATTTTGAAAGAGTTTGAGAAGGATATGTGTTAGCTATTCTCTAAATGTTTGAGAGAATTCGCCTGTGAAGCCATCTGGTCCTGGGCTTTGGTTTGTTGGAAGATTTTTAATCACAGTCTCAATTTCAGTGCTTCTGATTGGTCTGTTTCTATTTTCTATTTCTTCCTGGTTCAGTCTCGGAAGGTTGTGCTTTTCTAAGAATTTGTCCATGTCTTCCAGGTTGTCCATTTTATTGGCATATAGTTGCTTGTAGAAATTTCTCATGATCCTTTGTATTTCTGAAGTGTCAGTTGTTACTTCTCCTTTTTCATTTCTAATTCTATTTGAGTCTTTTCCCTTTTTTTCTTGATGAGTCTGGCTAATAGTTTATCAATTTTGCTTACCTTCTCAAAGAGCTAGGTTTTAGTTTTACTGATCTTTGCTATCATTTCCTTCATTTCTTTTTCATTTATTTCTGATCTGATCTTTATGATTTCTTTCCTTCTGCTAAGTTTGAGGTGTTTTTGTTCTTTCTCTAATTGCTTTAGGTGTAAGGTTAGGTTGTTTGAGATGTTCCTTGTTTCTTGAGGTAGGATTGTATTGCTATAAACTTCCCTCTTAAAACTGCTTTTGCTGCATCCCATAGGTTGTGGGTCGTTGTGTTTTTGTTATCTTTTGTCTCTAGGTATTTTTTGATTTTCTCTTTGATTTCTTCAGTGATCTCTTGGTTATTTAGTAGTGTATTGTTTAGCCTCCATGTGTTTGTATTTTTTACAGGGTTTTTTCCCTGTAATTGATATCCAGTCTTATAGTGTTGTGGTCAGAAAAGATACTTGATATAATTTTAAATTTCTTAAAGTTACCAAGGCTTGATTTGTGACCCAAGATATGATCCTGGATAATGGTCCATGAGCACTTGAGAAGGAAGTGTATTCTGTTGTTTTTGGATGGAATGTCCTCTAAATGTCAATTACATCCATGTTGTTGAATGTGTCATTTAAAGCTTGTGTTTCCTTATTTAATTTCTTTTTGGATGATCTGTCTATTGGTGAAAGTGGGGTGTTAAAGTCCCCTATTATGACTGTGCTACTGTCGATTTCCACTTTTATGGCTGTTAGCATCTGCCTTATGTATTGAGGTGCTCCTATGTTGGGTGCATAAATATTTACAATTGTTATATCTTCTTCTTGGGTTGATCCCTTGATCATTCTGTAGTGGCCTTGTCTCTTGTAATAGTCTTCATTTTAAAATTTATTTTGTCTGATATGTGAACTGCTGCTCCAGCTTTCTTTTGATGTCCATTTGCATGGAATATTTTTTTGAATCCCCTCACTTTCAGTCTGTATGTGCCCGGAGGTCTGAAGCGGGTCTCTTGTAGACAGCATATATACAGGTCTTGTTTTTGTATCCATTCAGCCAGTCTACATCTTTTGGTTGGAGCATTTAATCCATTTACTTTTAAGGTAGTTATTGATATGTATGTTCCTATTACCATTTTCTTAATTGTGTTGGGTTTGTTATTGTAGGCCTTTTCCTTCTCTTGTGTTTCCTGCCTAGAGAAGTTCCTTTAGCATTTGTTGTAAAGTGGGTTTGGTGGTGCTGGATTCTCTTAGCTTTTGCTTGTCTGTAAAAGTTTTAATTTCTCCATCGAATCTGAATGAGATCCTTGCTGGGTCATCTTGGTTGTAGGTTTTTCCCTTTCATCACTTTAAATATGTCCTGCAACTCCCTTCTGGCTTGCAGAGTTTCTGCTGAAAGATCAGCTGTTAATTTTATGGGGATTCCCTTGTATGTTATTTGTTGCTTTTCCCTTGCTGATTTTAATATTTTTTCTTTGTATTTAACTTTTGACAGTTTGATTAATATGTGTCTTGGCATTTTTCTCCTTGGATTTATCCTGTATGGGACTCTCTGCACTTCCTGGAGTTGATTGACTATTTCCTTTCCCATATTAGGAAAGTTTTCAACTATAATCTTTTCAAATATTTTCTCAGTCCCTTTCTTTTTCTCTTCTTATTCTGGGATCCCTATAATTCAAATATTGATTCGTTTAATGTTGTCTCAGAGGTCTCTGAGACGGTGCTCAATTCTTTTCATTCTTTTTTCTTTATTCTGCTCTTTCATAGTTATTTCCACTATTTTATCTTCCAGGTTATTTATCCATTCTTCTGCCTCAGTTATTCTGCTATTGATTCCTTCTAGAGAACTTTTAATTTCGTTTATTGTGTTGTTCATCATTGTTTGTTTCCTCTTTAGTTCTGCTAGGTCTTTGTTAAATGTTTCTTGTATTTTCTCCATTCTATTTCCAAGATTTTGGATCATCTTTACTATCATTACTCTGAATTCTTTTTCAGGTAGACTGCCTATTTCCTCTTCATTTGTTTGGTCTGGTGGGGTTTTACTTTGCTCCTTCATCTGCTGCATATTTCTGTGTCTTCTCATTTTGCTTAACGTACTGTGTTTGGTGTCTCCGTTTCACAGGCTGCAGGTTTGTAGTTCCTGTTGTTCTTGGTGCCTGCCCCCCATGGGTAAGGTTGGTTCAGTGGGTTGTGTAGGCTTCCTGGTGGAGTGGACTAGCGCCTGTGTTCTGGTGGATGAGGCTGGATCTTGTCTTTCTGGTGGGCAGGACCAAGTCTGGTGGTGTGTTTTGGGGTATCTCTGAACTTACTATAATTTTAGGCAGCCTCTCTGCTAATGGGTGGGGTTGTGTTCCTGTCTTGCTAATTGTTTGGCATGGGGTGTCCAGTACTGTAGCTTGCTGGTTGTTGTGTGTAGCAGGGTCTTAGCGTTGAGATCGAGATCTCTGGGAGAGCTCTCGCCCATTGATATTACGAGGGGCCAGGAGGCTTCTGGTGGACCAATGTCCTGAACACAGCTCTCCCACCTCAGAGGCTCAGGCCTGACACCTGGCCGGAGAAACAAGACCCTGTCAGCCACTTGGCTCAGAAGAAAAAAAAAGAAAAAAAATAAAATTATTAACATAAAAAAATTATTAAAAATAAAAAAAATAAAAAGTAATAAAAAAGAAAAGAAGAGAGCAACGAAACCAAAAAACAAATTCACCAATGATAACAAGTGCTAAAAACTGTACTTAAAAAAACAAACAAAAAAACATGGACAGACAGAACCCTAGCACAAATGGTAAAAGAAAGCTATACAGACAAAATCACACATAGAAGCATACACATACACACTCACAAAAAGAGAAAAAGGAAAAATATATATATACATAAAAAAAAGGAAGAAAGCAACCAAATCAATAAACAAATCTGCCAATGATAATCAGCTGTAAATACTAAACTAAGATAAACATAAAACTAGAAACGAATTAGATGCAGAAAGCAAACGCCAAGTCTACAGTTGCTCCCAAAGTCCACTGCCTCAATTTTGGGATGATTCATTGTCTATTCAGGTATTCTACAGATGCAGGGTACATCAAGTTGATTGTGGAGATTTAAACTGCTGCTCCTGAGGCTGCATAGAGAGATTTCCCTTTCTCTTCTTTGTTCACACAGCTCCTGGGGTTCAGCTTTGGATTTGGCCCCGCCTCTGCGTGTAGGTCACCTGAAGGCGTCTTTTCGGGAGTCTGAGGTCTTCTGCCAGCGTTCAGTAGGTGTTCTGTAGGAGTTGTTCCACATGTAGATGTATTTTTGATGTATTTGTGGGGAGGAAGGTGATCTCTATATCTTACTCGTCCGCCATCTTGAAGGTCCCTCCCCTGTACCTTACTATTCTGACAAAATATGTCACTGGCTAATCCATAGCCTGAATGTGCCTATATGTGCAGTTGTCTACATTTATGTCTATTTTTCTTATTATTTGCGCACTCCTAAACCTTTTTTTTTAAAAGAGTACAACATTTGAACATTTATTTAACTTTTTTTTTTTTTTTTTTGTGGCATGCAGGCCTCTCACTGTTGTGGCCTCTCCTGTGGCGGAGCATAGGCTCCAGACGCACAGGTCCAGCAGCCATGGCTCACGGGCCCAGCCTCTCCGTGGCATGTGGGATCTTCCTGGACCGGGGCACGAACCCACGTGCCCTGCTTTGGCAGGTGGACTCTCAACCACTGCGCCACCAGGGAAGCCCTAACTTTCTTTTATACTTATTTAGGGTTATAAATTTCATATATAACACTTCTAATTTTTTGTTTACATCCCTCTCACTGAAGATGGCAAGTGTTAACCAAAACAAGTCCCTGCAAAGTCACATGACCAAGGGCCTGGCTACAAGAAAGAACAAAGAACTAAAGTCCATGATGCAATTTACCAGACAATGATACAGAGATGAGTTTGCAAGAAGCTAGCATTCTGGCTGGAGTGGTGGATGGAGCAGAGTGGGCACTGATTGTGGTATGTGCTACAAAGAAGTAGAAAGAAACAAATATAAAATACATTACTATGAGTCCATTTCTGAAAATAAACATGAACCAGGCAATATGCTGTTTCATATACATCATTTCATTTACTCCCTGCAACAACACAAAGAAGTAAATATCATTATCCCCATTTTACAGATATTAGATATAAAAATCAGAGAGGGGAAGTGACTCCACTAAGACAGCACAGTAAGTGACAGAACCTAGATTCCATCCCAGGTCTATCTGCTTACCAAGCTTGTGCTCTGAACCTCTTGACTGCTACTGAGTTCCTGAAATTAAATGTAGCAGTGATTCAGAGGAGAGAGAGGGAATTGAAAGTCTTCCTGCAAGAGAAATCCTTTGTCTCTGGGTCCTGGAAGTTTGAGTGTGATGCTGATAGGTAGGAAAATAGGAAAGTGGGGAAAGGTGTAGAAGATGGAGGGAACAGAATGAATGAACATATAAAGGCAAATTTTTACAATCCCAGAGGATGTATGGGGAGAAACAAGTCAACTGCTTTGGCTTCCCAGGAAAGTTAAGATTCTGGGCTGAGGAGTCGGTATTCAACACCACAGGCAACAGGGAGGCACTGAAGCTAAACCTTATTCCTTTTGACTCCTAGCCTCACCATTCTCTAAGGTCACCAGGAGCCTCTTAATTGGTTTTCTTTTAGCCTTTGATCTTTTTCTTTCTTTTTATTTTCTCCCTCCAGCTTTAGGTCTTATGGACTATATTCCTTGAAACTGTCTCTTTTCTTGACATCTGTGACACTACCTTGGCACTCTTCCTTTCCTTTGGTTACATTACCTTCTTTGCTCTATTCCCTATTCACTCTTCTTTCACAGGCAGCCCTCCCCTCGACTCCTGGCTTCAGCTCTCACTGCAACAGCATCTCTAGCACTGAGATTTCCTTTGCTTCTCTAGCTGCCTGCTGATCCCTCTACCTCCAAATGACCTGTCAAACGATGCTGTTTGAAGCTGAAGTCTTCCCTTAAAACCAAATCCCCTTAAGAGGCCTTTATTTTTAAAAAATACTTCCAGTCACTCAGGCATAACATCAGCTGCTGTTTTTCTCCCCGCTTTGCATCGTCTCTCTTGGATAATTGCAATCCACTCATTCTCTCCACTGCCTCCTTCCTGGCCCACACAGAAACCTGATCAAAATTCACCTCAAAATTCTTCAATGGCTTTATATTTCCTCCTGTACATAATCTAAACTCCTTAGCATGGTATTCAAAGGCTCTCCATAATTTGTCCCTCATCTATCTGTCTGGGTCTTTACCTCCTTACCTTGTACTTCTAATTCCAGACAGAGTAACTTATTCTAGAGTTTCAAACACGCTTTCCCTCTGACTGGAATTCTCTTCTCCGTTTAGTTCATCAGGCAAACTACTTCTCATTCTTCAAGTCTCAGTCCACACCACCTCCTCTGTGCAGCCTTTGCTGGTGCCCCCAGATGGACTCAGGGATTCTTTCCTTTAGGCTCTGTTGTACCTGGTACACATCCCCATCACTGCACCAACTGCAGCACTCTCTGTCTGCACGTCGGTCTTCCCACTAGACTGTACTGAGGACAGAAGCTACGTTTTTTCACATATGTACAACCTGCTAATAGGAGTAAATAGCTGCAGAATGAATGAATAATAATCCCTTACATTTATAAACGATTTCATGGTTTTCGAAATACTACAAAACTTACACTCTCCCGTACACCTATACTACATTATTTCTCCTAATACCGTAGAAAATTGACTGAAACTCAGGAAGATTGAAGGACAGATCCTAGCTCACGTTGCTCAGATGTAAAAGAGATGAGATGAGAACCCAAGGTCTTCTGAAACCTCGTTCCACTGCCACACTGACAAGATTAGGAACTGGTTTTTATTTCTGGGCAAATTTGTATGAAAAAGTTGACCAATGTAAAGAACAATATGTTCATTTTTACAGTGTACAATCTGAATTCTTACAAGTAAAATCAGCAACTGTTAATTTTGACATTTTTCGATTAGCATTTTGGGAGACAGTAGTTAAGAAATAGAGAGAGCCCTAGTTACTGTGACATTTTAAGCGTGACTGAACACAACTATGTTTTCCCCTATAATTAAAGATGATGGTGATCAAAATAAACATTAATGTGGGTTCATATGTGGTTATAAAGACCAATGAGGGGGGTGGCAGTGGTGAGGGCAGAAGAAGTACTTCCACATAGCTTATATAATGAGGTCACCTTGTGATTCAGTCACCCTGCGGACTCCATCCCTGAAAGAAAGTCAAATCCCAGTTCTGTCACTTACAAGCTTTATAGCCTTGAATAAACTTTCTAACCTCTCTGTAAGACAGTGATAGTAACACCTGTCTCTCAGGACTGTGGTGAGAATTAAGTGAGAGATATTAAGTAAAATGTATTTTATATTTCTTTTATATCCTCCATAGTAACTAGCACACTGCTGGGCTAAAGGAATGAACGTTAACCATCAAAGACTTTAAACATATTAAAAGATGACTGTGTGCTCAAACAGAACTTTAATCTTTAACATATGCAGCAGGGTGAAATGCAGTACCCTATCCTTAACTCCAATCTTTGCCCCTCCACACCTAACCCCACTACCTTTACAGCCAGAAAGGAAATCCATGGATCAGGGAAAAATGACTGGGGATGGATGTCATTCACTGTTAGTCACTGCAGGAAAACTTGGTAGTGTAACATCAGGCAGAGAGTGGGGATAAGGACAGAGCTAACCAGTCCCTAAGAAATAAGGAAAAACTTAAACTAACAGGAGGAATATGAACCTCTCATGTAAATCAGAGGTTTTCAGGAGGATATAAACCTTACATTCAAGATATATCTGCTTTTTTTTAGGAGAGAATCAATCACATATCAGAGTTAAAGATTCTTCCCCCCAGAACTGTCTCCTCTCCCCTCTCCTGACAAAAGGCAGGGAAGGGCGTATCCAGAATAACAGAGGGTAGATCCAACCTCCATTCCATCTGTAGGCATCAGCAGCCCCTCGATAAGGATTACGGGAGACAAGTGATACTCACCCTTGGACAACTATAGGTTATAAGACAGTGAGGAACTGCCCTTACCTGATGCCCCTGTACCACAAGAGTTCAGAACTATGGAATCTTTTCAGACAAAATCTCTTTCTAAGGCAAGACTACCCTCTAGGGCATCCCTACCCTCTGCCCATTTACCGGTTTGGAAGTTTCATAACAGTTGTTATACATAAAATATACAATGGTACTATGTTTTTCTAATAGATTTTCACTTAGCACACAAGGGAGATAGTTAATCTTAAAGTTTCTATTTGTAGTACTGAAACACACTAACAAATGGACTCAAATATTTCCAGCATGCACGTTTTCTCCATTGTTCTAGCCAGAGTCACTAATGTGTAGTCACATAGATTTCATCAGCTCTGGTGATGACAAACTTGATATACAACACTTTAGTGTTTCAGAGAAATAACACTTAATTTAAGTGTTCTGATATTCTTCTATGTGGCGCTCAGATGTGATAAAGTGGTACAGGGACAGCCAGCTGGCAAGGAACTGCTTACAACCTAAAGCCTATCCTAGCTATCTTATAATGTGGGCTGAAATAATATGTGCTCCTGTGGAATGTCTTTATATTACAGAGGTACTTGTGGGGAATTATTTAGGGAGACCTAGTGAGATTAGAATTATGGGGCAGAGAAGGACATCTGTCTGCAAAAGGTCTGTGCTCCCATCCACAGTCGAGAGTTGTTGGGAAGCAGTTACTTTGCCCGGGACCTTGCGTTCACATTCAAGTGGGGTCACTTGACAGTTCTGGCTAATGGAATACAGGCAGAAATTATATTCATTACTTCAGACCTAACCCGGAAAAATCTTCTCCTTTGATTTCCATGACCTTACTTTCTCTTGTTTCTCTAATATTACTCCTGTAAATTATTATTTGGCTCACCATTTTCTTCTAGCATTTAAATACATCTACTCTGATATGAACCTATTTATGAAACAGAAATAGACTCACAGACATAGAGAACAGACTTGTGGTTGCCAAGGGGGAGGGGGTTGAGGGATGGATGGAGTGGGAGGCTGGGGTTCGCAGATGTAAACTATTATGTATAGAATGGATGAACAATAAGGTATTACTGTTATAGCACAGGAAACTATATTCAATATCCTATGATAGGGCTTCCCTGGTGGCCCAGTGGTTGAGAGTCCCCCTGCCGATGCAGGGGACACGGGTTCGTGCCCCAGTCCGGGAGGATCCCACATGCTGCGGAGCGGCTGGGCCCGTGAGCCATGGCCGCTGAGCCTGCGCGTCTGGAGCCTGTGCTCCGCAATGGGAGAGGCCACAACAGTGAGGGGCCTGCGTTCCGCAAAAAAAAAAATATCCTACGATAAACCATAATGTAAAAGAATACAAAAAAAAAGAATGCGTGTGTGAGCGTGTGTGTGTGTGTGTGTGTGTGTGTGTGTGTGTGTGTGTATATATATATATATATATATAAATCACTTTGCTGTACAGCAGAAACTAACACAACATTGTAAAACAAATATATATCAATAAAAAAATATACCTATTCTGTTTTTATGCTTCCAAACTTCCTGCTTTATACTCTTAACCTGGGTGATCTTGTTAAGTTCTATGGCTTCCACTGTCAGTTATTTGCTGATAACTCCGCAGTCCATAACCTCATGCCTTCAACTTTCTCTTTTCCTGTTTTCCAAGGTCACATTTCTACATATATTTGTTCATCTTCCCTTGGAGGCAATTCATTATAAACATGCCAAAAATAGGATGTCACCTCTCCCCATAAGCCTGTTCTTCCTCCTGCCTTTGTTCATGCTAAAACCCTTCCTCCTTTCAGAATGTTCTACGCTGGTCAGTAGCTTCACTATTTTCCATCATTCAAGATAAGTTCTGAAGTCATTTTTGATCCCTCCACCCTTACCTCCCATACACACAAGAGAAGACCAAGTGCTTCTGAGTATCTCCAAAATGTCTACCTTGCCCTCTGTTCTCACATTACAGGCCTTAGTGTTTCTCACCTAGACTACTGCTCTAAACCTCATAACTAGTATCCTGACCTGCAGTCTCTCCTCTTCTTCAACCCATCTTCTAGATGCTACTTGTCAGAGCTATTTTGCACATTATCAGAGTTATCTGATCATTGTCTCCTCCTTCTCACAAAATTATAGACTCCCCGGTATCTACAGAATAAACTGTAAAGTCTTAAACCTGGCATTCAAGACTTTGTTCCTAGTGACACTTGCTATCATTCTCTCTGACCATATGTCTTATTTTCTAATTATGGCTTCTCACAATTCCCCAAGGGCACTTCACGTCTTCACACTTGTTTTTGTCCCTGCCATTATGTTTTCTAGCCTGCTTACAGTGTTCTCCTGTGCCAATGCTGCTAAACGGAATCCACTCATCCTTCAAGGCTGAACTTGACTGTCAAGTACTTACTCTGCAAAGTATTTTCTCTTTGTCTAGGTCCCTATGGTACTCAGTACTATGGCACTGTCATTGGCTGCTATGTGTCTGGTGTTCCTCTAGCAGGTCATGGCTCTAGTGTGGGGGTGTCTTAGTCACCTAAGTTTCTCTAGTACCTAGCAGAGTCCTTGGTGTAGAGTAAAAGTTCAACAAATGTTTCATGAATGAATAAATGCCACGCAGATGCGTTCGTGGAAAAGCAACACAAGGACTTCCAGACCCACTGTCTAATGCACTACCCAATTCAACCCTGAATTGGCAGGCATCTCTGTTGCCACGGATCAACTGTGAAATGAGTGTGACCATGACTCAAATACTGACCATACACTGACAATCCTGATCTTTTTCATCTCTCATCTTAAAAATCCTGCCTGCAGTTAAACTTTGGTGGTTGCTGCCTTATAGTCTGCTTGTTGCAAATGACACCCACATCTTTACAAAAATGCTCGCCTCTATCTTCAGCTTTTCAGTTAGTAACTGCTTTGGCATGTTCTTTTCGTGGCTTTCTCATGCAACCGGAATACAAAATACATTTCTAGTCAGCTTGTCTTACTGTTTCATATTCAACGCAGAGATGGAAGCGCTAACGATAAGGAGACTCTAAGTAAAGCGTGCCCAAGATGTACCTTTGTAGAAATGGGTGGAACAGCATAATTTCTTTTTAAACATAGAACTTGCATAGAAATTTGCTGCTTTCTCCCGCTATGCCTCACAGTTTCCTCCTGTGCTTCTGTTCTGTTAATGCATCACCAGCCCTAAGAAAACGGACGCTGTCTGCCTCTGCTGTGCCAGTGAAGCCTTTAGGCAGTTGGCAGGGCTTCACGAGGCAGCAGAGCTGTGACGCCACAGAACTGCCACAGTTTGGAACGCCAACAACAGGCACAGGTAGATGGATCACTTCTTCCTCCTCCACGTTCCTCAGCTCTTCCTTTGTACCTCCAGCACAGCACTTGGCCTTAAATTATAGCTGGTTATAAATATGTCTGTTAAAACCGCTATCCTGGGCTTCCCTGGTGGCGCAGTGGTTGAGAGTCCGCCTGCCGATGCAGGGGACACGGGTTCGTGCCCCGGTCTGGGAAGTTCCCACATGCCGCGGAGCGGCTGGGCCCGTGAGCCATGGCCGCTGAGCCTGCGCGTCCGGAGTCTGTGCTCCGCAATGGGAGAGGCCACAGCAGTGAGAGGCCCGCATACAGCAAAAAAAAAAAACAAAAAAACCGCTATCCTGTAAGTCGTGGTAGACAGATCTATCTTACTTGTATTTGTATCCGCTGCAGTGCTTAACACAGAGCCTTGAATATGTTACCTAACAAATGTTCACTGGGTGTGTGCCGAAATGCATGCCTTCACTTTGTACTGACATGCAGGAGCAGAACAAACGAAACTACTTAACTGTGGGAAGAGTTTCTCAAATACTTCCAGTTGCAAGCTTAAAGTTAGTACCACTTACCACTTCTTTGTTCACTCATTAATTCATTATTTAACAAAATATTTGCTGAGTGCTGACTGTGTGCCAGCCACTCTATTAATCATTAGGAAGACCAAGGTGAGCGTGATAGGAAGGTTCCCATCCTCATGGAGCTCACTTACACTCTAGATGGGAAAGTGGACAATAAACAAGTATTCACAGACAATACATTAATAAAAGACTAGGAAGTAAAAAGGTTGCTATGTTAAAGCCAGGAAGGACTTTCTTAGATAAGGTGACACGTGGAAGTCTTAGGAGGTGGCCATTAGGCTGAGACCTGAAGGAGTGAGGGATCTTGCCATGTGACGAGGGCAAGTGAGCTCCGGATGGAGCAAACTATTAAGTGCAAAGAGCCAGGGGTGGAAAAGAGCTTAGCAAGTTCTAGGAACTGGTAGATGACCATTTATGACCAGAAAATTGTGAATAAGAGGGAGAACAAATGAACTTAATTAGAGAGGGTAGGCAGAAGTTATCTTTGTAATACAGGGCTTTGAAGGATCTGGCTTTGATTTTATTCTAATCACAACAAGAAGCCATTGCAGGATTTTCAGGAGGAGGTTACATAGGGTGTGGTCAGTAGAGGTGGAAATAAGTGGATACTTACAAGTAAAATTTGGGTGGTAGAACCAAGTGGGTATGCTGATGGCTATAGTGAATACATGGCTCACAGCTGTGGGTTCTTATGGTTGAGTGAATAGAAGGCTATTAGTGTTGATTTTACCAAATGTGGAGAATCAGCTGCTTTTGAAAGTCTAGAGACAGCCGAGTAAGTTGCTCCGCTCACAAAAAAAGAAAATGTGCTGTCATATCCCACTAAGCTGGCAGTAACTCCTTCTGATTGCTCTGCCATGAATCTTGGTTTGACAGTCTAGGAAAGCCTGTGGGATTCCCATCTTTTCATTCAGCCAGCGTTGCTTCAGAGACTCATTAACAGGACAAATTAGTCTCTATTTCCTAGGCTACTTTCAGTACCAGAAATTTCCCTTAAAATTTCCCTGCTCTTTTTTTTTTTTTTTTTTTTTGCAGTACGTGGGCCTCTCACTGTTGTGGCCTCTCCCGTTGCGGAGCACAGCCTCCGGACGCGCAGGCTCAGCGGCCATGGCTCGCGGGCTCAGCCGCTCCGCAGCATGTGGGATCTTCCCGGACCAGGGCACGAACATTGTGTCCCCTGCATCGGCAGGCGGGCTCTCAACCACCGTGCCACCAGGGAAGCCCTCCCTGCTCTACTTCTTATGTGAAGTTGCTTTAACCCGTATTTGCTACACCTTAAAAAAAGCAATATATATATAAAATTTAAATATATAAAGCAATATTATGTTTGTAGCAAAATCAAATATAGGCGAGTACAGGTCCCTTCTGTGTTTTTGTTAGCTGACTCTTCTGCATGCCTGCCAAGTCATAAAATGATGCTCTCTCTCCATCTTATAAGCAGTATATTTATTAACTTAGCAAACTTCACATGAGTTTTTATGACAGTAAAAATAAGTAGTTCTCAGTTCTAAAAAGGTGTGGAGAAGAAGTCTGATTACCAGCTTTCCCCAAACTTAATTTTGGACTTGGAAAAGGAAAAAAAATATGTTACCGCTGTCCATCTTGGAAGACATGAGAGTTTTAACAATGGGGACAATTTACCTATTTGACTGATAGATGTGGGTTCCATGATTTATGCTGAGAGAAACAAATTTGTAAAGTTTAAGGACATTATGCCTGGGGAAACTGGACATATTCCCAGATATATATTAGATTTCATGTAATATCTCCCCTGCATTATATTACAAAACCATGACCCTGGTTCACTAGAATAATAGATATTCCATTATTATTTTGAGTCTCAAATTTATTCTTGATGCCAATAGGGAGTTAGAAAATGGTTTAGATAATAAGCACAAAATATTTATGGCAAATTAGACAAATCCCCCCAATTATTATAGATTAGTGAAATTTCTCCATGAAAATCACATATCGAAATCATCACACCAGAAGACTGACTTCCCCTTAGTGGTAGAAAAGAATTAGAAGTGAAGCAGATCTGGACCCAGAACAGAGATTAGAGAGCTAATATTTCTAGGCAGGTAAGGTCATCTACTAAGGGACATGTACTAGCAAAAGGTGTTTGGTACACCTCTCCTCTCTCTGCATTAACTCTTCCAAACCTCCTAAAGGCTGACTTAGTTCCAGAAGCCTTTTTTTTTCTTCACATGATCTATCACTTTGCTGAATTCTTTCCTAATGCTTTTAGAAAGCAGAATCCATCTGCCAGTTCAAGGGGTTGTTGTGGGAGCCTGCAATGGCTGAGGAGCAGTAACCTCAAGTTCGTGCTTCAGTGAGGGTAAGGCTAAGTGTCGTCCTGCCTGGAGGCTCCTGTTTGGATTAAAAAAACAAATAGAGCCTCCCTGGTGGCGCAGTGGTTGAGAGTCCGCCTGCGGATGCAGGGGACACGGGTTCGTGCCCTGGTCCGGGAGGATCCCACACGCCGCGGAGCGGCTGGGCCCGTGAGCCATGGCCGCAGAGCCTGCGTGTCCGGAGCCTGTGCTCCGCAACGGGAGAGGCCACAGCAGTGAGAGGCCTGCGTACCGCAAAACAAAAACAAAACAAAAACAAATAAAACCACCACAACCCTGCAACTCACCATTTTGTGGTCATTTCAGACTTATGTATTCTTTAAGAAGCCAGGCTGTACAAGCTCCTGACACAGAATTCGTTTTCCTTTATAGGGAGAATTATAGCCTCTTTTTTTTTCCCTTTGACAAACTGCTTCTACTCTGACACTCTGCTTTGTGACATGGATTTTGGAGCGCCCCGTCCCCAATGTTTATTTTGCTAACACGGCCAAAATAATTAAGAAGAATCTTAAAGAACATTTATTGTAAGATATCAACTCTGGCCACCAGGAATCGAGTAAGTACTCAACTGTCCCCACAGGTACAGTTAGGACTTGCGTAGCCTTTTCCCTTTTCCACCCACTATAAATTTGCTTCTCTTAGTTTGAGGAAATCAGGCCAGCTCACATTAGGCTTCCAAATCAAACCTCATTAGGTTCTACAGCTTAAGACTCATTAAAGTTTACAATAGGCTTCCTGCGTTTTATTCAAACAGTTAAAAATAAGGCAGCTGAGTCTTTGAATCTCTATGTCAAAATCTTACATGTATATACACATCAAAATGTTGATTTGAGAGCTGTTCTTAGGGAAGGGGAGGCTAATACCATGAAAACAGACATAACAGGAAAGAAACAGGAAAAAAAAGAGTGGGGATTCATTCAGGGCTAGCCTAAAGCTATGTAGAAATATTAGGCAGTAATTGGACAGCACCACAAGGCTGGTGGCCCCAACTGTCTACTCTATCAGTCTCACATTTCAACTATCAAAGTCATTAATAGGTTGGATTATAAAGGCTGGTGACTTCTCTTAAATGCCTTACTTAAAATACGCAAGTTGCGTTTAATGTTTTCTACTTCCCTGTTATGAGCATAACAACAGAGATTAGTTTATTAGATTAGTGAGTTAATCTGACAGCTCAGTGGCCGAGGGAATAACATATAAGAAAGATTAGTTTCAGAGTATGACAGAATATGACAGTGATGAATAGTGGGAAATAGAAGGCAGAATAAGGTGGTGAGGTCTAAGGCTTATGAGTGCTTCAAGGGGCAAACTTTTATCTAGAATGTAAATCTAAAATCTTAGAAGTTTTGATGTTAATAAAAGATTTTGCAGTGATACTTTGCTTACAGTTTGATAAACACCAACATGCATATATATACAAATACCAAGCCAAGAAAAGGTATCTATAACTCATTTCTTTCTGTGACAGACGTGTATGCAACCTTAGGTCACTCTTTCTGGGATGTCAATTGTCTGCCCTGATTCTGGGACAACAGGAAGTCTGATATTTAAAATAAGGAAAACTCTATCTCAGCTGCTGCACTGACCTCCAGCTCTGCTTTTTCCTCTTTCTAGCGCCATCCTCAGATTACCTACTCTCTTCACTTAGCAGAAGTACCTCCCTGGGTGGCCTATTTCTGATGAAGGTCAACTACTTTTTGGCTTCAGTAGAATATTCTCATCTGTGTCTAATTCCCTAATAAGGTCAATAAGTTCAGGGTTGAAGACGTGAGTGTTGAAAGCCCAGGAAAACGGACTAGAAGAGATGTTCTGTAGCTTCTGAAAGTTCTCCTTACACAGAGTTATGCATGTCAGGCACTGGCCTACATAATGTGACTTCAGAGGCACTGAGTTAGTCTTCCCTGGTCTACTGAACCACATTAGATGTTCTAGAGAGAAGCTGGAGATAAAGTGGAGAACAGAGTGGGAAACAATGTACAGGAAATAGAGGCTGAAGCCATAATGGCAAACCCTGCCTGGAGAAAGTCCTGCTAATCAGACTCGCCTACAATGGAAAGCAATTACAGCCAGTTTCTTTGAAAGGCTAGCCTGGTCTTTGCCAGTGACATTAAATTCTTAGTGAATTTCCATCTCATTGACCCAGGGGGCCTCAAGCTCTGAGATCAATACCTTAGTAACAAAGCTGGTGCCAGACAGTGCTGGGAAGAAGGCTGAATTCCAACTGAGATGAAACGTGTAAGAAAGCTTTTTTGATAATGCCTGGTCCTGTTTACTCTCTGCCATTAAGTGATATACGATGATCCCTCAGCAGCCCTGAGTGTTATTCAATCACCAGGGAACAGACTACACAGCATTTGAAGTTAGAAGTGTTTGCTCTCCTTGTCCCAGTGCATCAGCCTCTTGCCAAAATGATTCTAGTTAATAAACAATGTTGAGAAGGTAAGCCTGTAAAGCCATGATATGGCTGCATAAATACCATCTTTTTCCCTTTGAAAGCCTGAGGGTTTTATCTGTTGTAAGGATACTGTTAATTCAGCGTTTGTCTGGCTCCCTTGGACCTCAGTTCTCAATCCTCTGAGACGTTCCAGGATAAGAGAGCAGATCAGCCAGCAAAGTTCCTCTGGAAACTGATTTCAGTGTTTATTAGGCAATTCTAGATTGGTCTCTTTTTCTTAACTATGTCATTGCCAACTCTGTGTACTAACGTCAGCAGCAGTACTGGTGGGATTTACAATAAAATCCTCTTGGGAATGGCATACAACTCATAGAAGAGACTCAGACCCAGGGTTTTTAAAAAAAATCTTGTGTCCCCAGATGCGGATAGCAGAAGACTCCTGCTCCCTATCCAATTAGCCATAGGATTTAGTTAAGGTACACCTGAAAGGTCTGTTACTGCAAAGAGAGGGGAGGACAAGGAACATCCCCTGACCACTTTCTCTGTACTCTGTGCTAGTCTAGGCATTACACTACATGACCTCAATTCTCAACAGCTCTAGGAATTATTATTCCTTTTATGTAGATGAGAAAACTGTCTCAGAAACATTATGTAATTTTCCAAAGGCCACAGTTCCTAGAAGAGGTAGGATTTATTAAGCAGGTCATCTGACTCTAACGTTTATGTTCTTTCCACTACAGCATGTTTCTTTAAAAAGTTTCACTCTTAGGGAAGACAGCACAGAATCTACTGCCAGGCTTAATATCGTCATCAGAATCTGGAACTGATTTTCTAATGAGTCAGCATGAAGTAGGCCGAGCAGCATGCCCACAAACACAGGTGTCTCTAACAGGACCTGGTGAAGAACATGCCTTGCGAGTAATAATAAAATCCCAGCACGGTCAGAGACGGTCAGCCTCTCTGATGACTCACAGCGGATGGCACAGGCAAACCTGGCCTATCTTCTTTTTGAGCCATAATAAGCTCTGCGTCTGTCAGCTATGTTCTTGGTATCTTCTTTGTTTCCAGGAAATCAGGACTATACCTGCTTTTGAAAACATCAACTTTATTAAAGGAATAATTCTTTCAAAAAGGAGTGTGAAGGAGTAGAAAGCACACCTCACTAGGATGGTAGATATCTAGGTTCTACCCAAGAGAATGGGAAACAGTTTCATATTGAGTCTGGTTTGTTGAGCTGAGAAAGATTAAGCCAGGGTCAAGCTCATCAGGAAAGAGTGCTGGGGTAAATCAGTGACGTCGGCCACGGGTGCAGGATAGGGGAGTGGTGGTACACACAGCACATTTGCCATTCTTCTTTTAACTCCTCTTCCTTTCTCCCACCTGTTAACCTTATGGCTTTTCACAAGTGATTCAGCATTTTAAGGCCTTTATAGTAAAATAGGGATAATGACACTTTATCTAAAGGTAAGAGTGGCTAAATCAGCTGATCTCAAGTCTTTTTCAGCTATAAGGTGTAAGATTCCATTTTCCACTGTAAATCTTAGCATCAGCTGGGCTCTAATGGGGTCAGTCATTGGTGACTTTAACAATGGCATGGCTTTTAAAAGGGCACTCACAATTTTAAAACAATTCTGCTCTAAGTCAAAGAGGTGAACAATGTATCAATTCTTTCTGAAGAATACTGAGGAAGTCTGTTAAATGGTTAAATTAATTACCGCCTGGGATCTGCCCTGGTGGTGCCATGGTTAAGAATTCGCCTGCCAAAGCAGGAGACACGGGTTCAAGCCCTGGTCCAGGAAGATCCCACATGCTGCAGACCAACTAAGCCCGTGCGCCACAACTACTGAGCCTGTACTCTAGAGCCTGCAAGTCACAACTACTGAGCCCGTGCTCCGCAACAAGAGAAGCCACCGCAATGAGAAGCCTGCTCACCACAACGAAGAGTAGCCCCTACTCGCCGCAACTAGAGAAAGCCCGCATGCAGCAACAAAGACCCAATGCAGCCAAAAATAAATTAATTAATTAAAAAAAATTAATTATAGCCTGTGAACCCTAGTGGAATCAGAGAAAGTTGTTTAAAAAAATACAGGAATGTAAGGAGCATTCTAAACATCTATGCAGATTTTGAGTCTTAAAGAAATAATATTGTGAGAAAATAAACTTCATTACAGCCTTGTCTTAAGAAGAAACAGAGATGATGCTTCCTTCATGTGAAATGTTCAATGAAGAACACTTCTCACTGTTTTCAATACCCATGCTCCATGCAATAAATACAAAATAGGCTCACAAATTGCTTATTACAGATCTATGGCTTACCTGGGATCACAGAGAAATTTGGTTTTCTCTCCTTCTTCTCTCCAGATAAGCCATTCTCGAAAAGAAGGATGTACAAACATACGAGTCATGTCTCTGCGCTTGATTAGGAACATGGAGAGGTTCTCCATTCTCTGCTGAAAATCCTCCCATTCTAGCGTGCCTTCAATGCTGCCAGCATTGATGGCTTGGAAGATATGTTCATCAGTCAGTGGGTGGAGAGAGGCCACTGCCACATTCAGGAGAGGCATCACCCGGTCAAAGGAAGACTGGGTTGGGAACTTCATATTGCACTGGAGTAAGTAAACCTCAGAGAGCGAAACAGGAACTACTTTGTAGCTAGAGCTCTTTAACACTAGATAGCCTTTCTCTATGAGGTCAAATGTGAGTTTCAGGTATAGATAGGACCCTTGACTGAGTGTCTTGAGATGAGAACTGAGTTTGCCAAATGTAGTATTGTCCATTTTGCCATTAAGTGAAATGTTATTCTGGATCTCTGAGCTGCTGTGTATCCGGTGCAGGATGTAAGCCTGCAGGTCCTGGTCTATGGCTTCATTCTCTTCTAGTCGATCCAAAAAAATCCTATGGAAAGGCAGCAGCTTGGTAATTTCCTAAAACAGATGGAGAGAGAGAGAGAGAGAGAGAGAGAAAGACCTTCAGTTTCCCCTAACTCTTGTGATAAGCTACGAGGTCCACAAATTTATTCTGAACTTCTGAGTGGTCAAAGAAAAGAGGGAAATACGATCGAGTATTAGTGTCCATAGATTAAGACATATTAGTGGAACAGGAGGGACACTTTTCCTAATATTGAGACTTAAAATAACTTTTATGGGTCTTCATAAAGGGCACTTTAGGAGTGATTTAATGGTCAATATCCTAAATAACACTCACTCCTAAAATAGAAAAGAGAATGCCATATAACTTTTGTTGTAATTTTTCTCAATGTAAACCATAGCATAATGTCAAAGTACAACTCACTAAGATAAATGTAAAAGGATTTAAAGAATGTCATATAAAAATGTGACCTTCTATCCCGCCTGATAAAATGACTTTATTTTAATGTAGGTTTTTTGGAGATGCCTTAGCCCAAAGGAACACTTCTAATAGTGGGAAGCTTGGCACCTTGGTGATCTGCTTGGAAACTATATTGGGGGAAGGTGACAGGGCTTTGTGGTGACTCTCATGCTCCGGAATCCATCTTTTCTTATCTGCTTATAGACTTTGCTCCTGTAAGTATCTATTCCCTCTCCTGCATTAATTTCCTCTTCTCTTCTCTTTCTGTCTTGTCTCCACACAGACATGTAACTCCATATTCCTCCCTCCAACTACTATCTCTCTGTTCCCATGTTTAGCAAAACCTAACAGAAAAGTTTTCTCTACTTACTGTATTTCATTCCTCCCTTCCCATTCTCTCCTCCATTTGTTGCAATCAGGCTTCAATCCTGTCACTTCACTGGAATGGTCCTTGTCAAGATGATCAACAATCTTCATCTTGCCAAATCCAATAACCAAGTTTCATTTCTCTTCCTCCTCAACCTCTCAGCAGTATCTGACACAGGTGAACACATCTTTCTTCTCGAGTCCCCTCCTGCAGCTTTTGCTTCCACAGCATGCTCCCCTTATCTTCCTCTTAGCACACTGGCTACTCCTACCCAGCCTTTCTGGCTGGCTCCTCTCTCATTTCTCAGTCCACCCAGGGCTCACGTCTCCATTCTATCCTCTTATCTGGCCACCCTCACTCCCTAGAATAGTCGGGTCCCATGGTTCTAAATATCATCTATACATGGATGATGTCAAATTTCATATTTCCAGCTTAGTAATTTCTTCTGAGCTCTCATCTTATATCTCTGTCTACTCAACAATGACACTTGGATGTTTCATAGACAAACTTAATGTGTGATCAAATCAGAACTACTAAAATTTCCCCCCACCACAAAACCTCCACATGTCAATAAATGGTATTACCACTGACCCTACCACCAAATCGTAGGAACTATCTATGATCCTTCTCTTTTCCTCAAACCAGCATCTACCCAGTTGCTCACCAAAACCCCACAATTCATCCTTGAGTCTTCTCTCTTGCTCATTCCCACAATCAACCCATCATCAAGTCGTTTTGATTCTTCTTCAAAATATACTCCAAATATGACCACTTCAGAGGGTCTCCACTGTTCCCACTCTAGTCTAAGCCACCATCACCTTTCACCTGTACTTCTGCTTCCATTCTTGATCCCCTACATATTATTATCTACACAGCCAGCAGCCAAAGAAAGTAAATCAGATGTTATCACTTTACAAGGCTCCTTGGAGAGGCCTTTCCTATCTGCCCTATCTAAAATATCTGTCATCCTCATTTATCCCTTTACTCTGTTATATTTGTTTTCATAGCACTAACACTACCTAAATTTTTAATATATGTTCATTTTTTACTTTATCATTTGTGTTCCTCACTAGAATACAAGCTTTATGAAGGCAGGGATATTGTCTGTCTTGTTCACCATCGTATCCTCAGCTCTTAGAAAGAGCCTTTTATACTTGAAGTATGTAAAAAATGTTTGTGGAAATAATGAATGATCAATTATGAGGGTTCATTTTTAAAGACCTAGGAATTGTTTCATTGTCAGCTAAATAATTTTTAAAAGTTATTGGTTGAAGTGAATGAAGTATCTGGGAAGTTACTGCAGGTCTTGATCTATGAAGACATTGACATTTGGACTTTGAGTGTATAGTTCTTTTCCTGTTCTTTGGCACAGCTGAAAAATTAAAGTCACATGGTCTACCAAGTCATACTTAAAACGTCTTTTGAGATTGCACACGGCATTATATAAAAATATAAACGAAGAAAAAACCAAAAACAAACAAACAAAAATTATAGAAACGAAGATATCTCCTAAGTACGTACTTAGTAAAACTAGTCAGAGATTGTGTTCCTGGAAGTTTCTTTTATTCATCTTTCATCTTTAACAAGCTACTGACCAATAATGGCGGATTACATAATTTTTAGTTGTAAAGATGCATTTACGTTGATTCATTCACATTCCTCAAATTACTTTGAGATTTTAATAACAAACATCTGCAAGTTGGTGGTCAGGATCAGAAGTACAGTCTCTGATCAAAGAAGGCAGATTGACCTAAATTGGTCAATCTATAGGAAAAATACTAAATGCCTGGGAGAGGGGAAAAAGAGGGCACCGAGACTATTTTCTGTATATTAACAACTGTTTTAAGGGAGTTGCATCAAAATAGTGGGATGGGTGTATAATATGTAAAATTTTAATGTTCTTTAAAAGAGGCTATGGTTAGGGGGAAAAAGGTTGAGAAACCCTGTTTCAAACCAAGTGTGAATATGTAAAGAATGGAAAATACCAACTCAGCTATACTGTGAATGGTAGAGAAGGTGGAGTCATTTATCCTTAGCCCATATGTCTTTCACAGGCGCAGTTCCAACATTCCTAGTCATTCTTCTAGGCCATAAACTGAGTGATCAGTGAGTGAGCAGGGAAGGTAATTAAAAAAAACTCTTATCTCCCAGTTGCAGTAAATTTAATATAAAGCCTCAATATTGCCAATATTTCTCAGAAAAAAGAAATATATAGAAGAAAGTCCATCTTCATGCTATAGAAAGTTGAGAAACAGAAGGAAGAACTAGAAAATCTGACTCTACACTGTATATTGAACTGGATTTTGCTTGGCATTAAATGATAAAAAACATAAACCAAAAGTCAAACAGTGAATTAGAGTGTTACAGCATCTATTTGCTTTGCTATACTCACGAAAAAGTCTAGAAAAGTGGACTTTCTTTTCGTGCTTTTTTGAGGGACACTTTATCAAAACTTACCCAGAGCAATGGAAATGGAAATTTGAACTAAGAGAGTAGTATACAGAGAATGCTCTCTCTAGATTATATCTCTTACTCTCAAAATATGCTCGTTGGGAATTACTCTTGCTAGCACTCTAGGACATGGTAGAGATTTAGAAAAGCTCATCACTAAGGGTACAAGGACCTAGAACTTTTTCAGTTTAAGCACTCTCCAAGGGAAATAATTTATGGTCCAAAAGCAAACAAACACATACCTGTAAACTGGTCCTAACTGTTACAATTAGTTTGAGCCAGGAAGGAAATTTTCCAATCATTTTACTCAGAAATGATACAATTGTATCCCCATAATCCGGTTTGTGAAATTCTGCTTCATTTAATCCATCAATTAAGATGATGAAATCTTCATCTGGGATTTTTCTCTCTGAGATAGAAAGAAACAAATTACTTAATAATTACCAAGTGGGTAAGTGAGTTCTTTCTGGGTCTTTGATCAGGTATCTCCTTGGAAGAAAATATTAGAAAAGGTCTGTTGTGTATTTAGTGAATGCTAAGGGTACGTAATTTATTATAAAGACGTAGAATAATTCATTTAGTGAGTTCATTTTGCTTTTCACCAGGTATGAATGTGTTTGTCACATAAATAATATATAAAGCATATGTATCATCATCATTTCCCCCATGTTATCAGTTTTGAGACAGCCTGAGCAATGCATTTATGAGAATTTGCACATGTAAATTAATTTTTCTCTCATACCTGAAAAAGCTGGAAAGAATGTTTTTCTCCCCCTCAGCCCCCCGAATCTGACAGCATTAAAGAGAACAGTATCACATGTTCTTTGGGGAATTTCCAATAAAAAAGGTTTAATTTGGAGTCCACAGCAGTATATAAGACTATATGTGAATACGTAGTAGGAAGGAAGGGATGGAGGAACAGAGAAAAGGAATCCCAACCAACAGACAGATCTACACTAGGCAGGCTGGATTCCAAGATCTTACAGAACCAGCAGCTTCCTAGACTATACCTAAAGCAGCTTCAAGGAGACCAGACCCTTACGTGATCTTTCCAGGGGAGCAGGAGCCATGTAGGAAAGACAAATATCTTTTGTTTTCCTTTCCCGCCTGGAGTCTATACTATCCTAAATTGACAAAATCAGTTTATCGTTAGGGCTAGGCTGCAGAAGACTTGGTAAGATTTCAGGTTTCCACTCCCATTAAATGCTTACTGATTCTTAAACAATACTGAACAATTAGAGATTTAAAAAATCCCCTGGCTGAATGAATATTTCAGTATAAATGAATTGCAAATAACAAGTAAAAGTTCCTAGTTGGTAGGACCTTACAGGTTCTGAAGAGAGGAAAGCAGGGGAAGAGAGAAACAAGTCACTGGATGCCTGAAACAGGAAATAGGTTATATCTGAGGAGGAAAAAGAAAGTGAAGCTGGGGACAGAAGGAAAACTCTGAGGAACTCTGTACCACATTGGCTCTTTCAGCTTTTGAAAGAGTCAAGACTAATCAAAACTCTACATATTTCTGTTTCACATTTGAAATGCAGATTTTTTGCATGATTAATAAATCTTTACATTTCCCCTCTAAAGTACAAGCTTTACATAAAGGAATTTAATTTCAATAGCCTAAGTACTATAAATTAGTTCTCAAATTATAAAGAGTTTTAACTATTACTTTCATCTGGTGACTTTCAGAAGAGAAATGAACTATGGATTTCAGCTCTCTAACTGTTAACAATGATTATTAATGAAATGGCATTCTAGATGATGTAGGGCTAAGAAAACACATTACTTCTTTAGAGAGTCCAAAGAATTCCGGAAGAGAGGAGTTGCTTGGAACTAACTGGGATTTACCCACACAAATGGGGGCTCTTAAGTTCTTGATTTTGAGGACCTTGGCTCCCTTTAGCATACTTGTGTCTTTAATTCCCATAGAGGAATTTTCTAATTGATTCTGCTTGGTGATATACTAGAGCTATCCTTTGTTACTGAGTAGAAACTTAAAGTATGGTGCAAAACGTTGACTCTCATTTTTTAAAGAAAAATATATAATTTGAAATCTAGCTCCTGAATCGAAATTGAAAGTGTTTTCAACTGAACTTTCCTGGAAAGAAAACTCCAGCTACCTTTAAAAAATTCCCTATTTTAAGAACTACTGTGATAAAATTTATATATAATTAATACAATTAATTGTGAAGATCTTAACTGTACACTTTGGTGAGTTTGGACAAACATGTATACTCATGTAACTAACATCCTGATCAAAGTAGAGAACATCTCCATCATTCCAGAGAGTTCCCTGAGGTTCCTTCCCAGTTCTCAATAGGCAACCACTGTTCTGATTCATATCACCATAGACTATACTTGCTTCTTATGCTTGATACAATGTTTCTGAGATTCATTTATGTAGTTGAGGGTATTATTAGTTTCTTCCTTTTTACTACTAAGAAGAATATTGAGAATTTAATACTAAGATTTCATTTAATATCCATCGAATGAATATACAATTTGTTTATGTTTCCATAAACATAAACAATTATTTGTTTCCAGTTTTTAACTGCTATGAATAAAGTCAATATAAACATTTTTGTATGAGTCTTTTTGTAGACATATGTTTTCATTTCTTTTGGGTAAATACATAGGGATAGAATTGCTTGGTCATAAGGCAGATTTATCTTTAACTTTATAAGGAACTGCCAAATAGTTTTCCAAAGTAGTTGTACCATTTTAAACTCCCACCAGCAACGTGTGAGGGTTCCAGCTGCCTACCATCCTCACCGACATTTGATGTTCAACTTTAAAAATGTTAACCACTGTAGTGGGAGTAAAGTGGTGTCTCGTTGTGATTTTAATTGGCATTTCCCTGACGACTAACGATGGCAAACACCTTTCTATGTGCTGGCAGCCTATTTGAATATCTTCTTATGTGAAGCATCTACATTTTTTGTCCATTTAAAAATTGGATTATGTATCTTTTCAGCAATGATTTACAGAAATTCTTTAGATACTATGGATACAAGTGCTTTGTCACACACGTACACAGAGTGAATTATTTTCTCCCCTTTTGTGATTTGCTTTTCCTTTTTTTAGTGTATCTTATGTTGAGCAGACATTTAACATTTTGATGAAGTCCAATTTATTAATTTTTTCCTACATGGTTAATGATTTTTAGGACCTAAGAAATCTTTACCTACCCCAAGGTTGTGAAGATATTCTAAGTTTTTTCTATTAGCTTTAGAGATTTAGCTTTTATATTTTAGACCATGATCTATCTTGAATTTATTTTTGTGCACCTATGGTGTGAGATAAGGATTAAGATTCATTTTTTCTCCATACATGTATCCAGTTGTTGTAGCATCATTTGATGACAAAAATTCTCTTTTCCAAATTATCTTGGCATCTTTGAGGAAGGTCAGCTGACTCCATATGTGTGGATTTCCTTTTAGATTTTCCATTCTGTTCCACTGATCCATTTATCTATCCTTGTGGGAATACCACCCTGTCAGTGGACTGCTAGAGCCAGCTCAAGCTGGTTCATGGGAGCTGACTGCTAAATTTCTTATGGACAAATCAGGCCCCCACCCCTGGACTGATTGTTAAACATTTACTAACATATTACTGCCTGTCATGATTTCTGTAGCTTTATATTAAATCTTGAAACCAGGTACTGTTGGTCTTCCAGTACTGTTGGTCTTCCAATTTTTTTCTTTTTTAAGATTGTTTTGGCTATTCACAGTCCTTTGAATTTCTGAAAGCTGTCAATTAAAAAAAAAAAGATCCTGCTGGGATTTTGATTGGGATTATGTTGAATCTACAGACCAGTTTGGGGAAAAACTCCAATCTACAAACACGGCATATCTCTTCCATTTACTAAGTTCTTTAATTTCACTCTGCATGTTTTGTAGCTCTCACTGTGGACGTCTTACACATCTTTTGTTAAATTTATTCTAAGCATTTTGATTCTATAGAAAACGGTATTTGTTCCAGTTATCTACTGCTGCATCAAACAGCTAAGAGTTACTCAAATGGCTGGGAAATGGAATCATCTGCAACAAAAACTCACATGTTTGGTGTCAGGGCCAGAATGACTTGATGACTAGAACAGTCAACTGGAACACTAACATACGGCTGCTCCATGTGGTTTGTACTTCCTCACAGCAGGGTAAACTCAAAGTAGTCAGTCTTTTGACATGGCAATGCATACCCCCAAAAGCAAGTGTTTCAGTGAACAAGATGGAAGCAGCATGACCATATATGACCTAGCCTCAGATATCACATAGCATCATTTTGTAGTATTTTATTGGTTGAAGCAGCCACAAGTCTGCTAAGATACAAGGGAAGGAGACACAGACCCTAACTCTGGATGGGAGGAATGTCAAAGCCACTTTTTAAAACTGCCACACTACTTTTTAAATTTCAGTTTTCAGTTGTTTGCTGCTAGTATATAAATACAACAGATACTGCATATTAACCATATAGACTGTAGCTCCACCTATGTTAATTCTCGTAGGCTTTTTTTTTTCTTTTGTAGATTCCTTAGACTGTTCTAGGTAAACAATCACATCTGCAAATAAAGACAGTTTTACTTCTTCCTTTCCAATCTTTATACTATTTGCTTGTTTGTTTTCTTATTGTGCTAGCTTGGACCACACATGGAATGTTGAACGTTAAGTCGCCTTGCTCCTGATAGTAGGAGAAATGTATTTAATATTTCATTGTTACCTGCATATCCTTTATGAGACTAAGTTTTCTTCTATTCTTAGTTTGCAGAAAGTTTTTATTGTTAATTGTAATATTTTGTTAAATGTTTTTCTGCATTTGTTGAGATTATAGATATATACTTATATAAAGACATATAGATTTTCTCATTTATTCTGTTAATATTATGAATTACAGTGATTAACTTTCAAATGTTAAACTAACATTGCATTCCTGGTCAAGTAAAACTAATCATTTTGCTATTAGTGTGTTTCAGGATTTTGCTATTATGGTTATGAGGAATACATGTCTGTAATTTTCTTTTCTTATAAAGTTCTTATCATATGTTGGTTTCAGCATTAATGCTTCTCTAATAAAACAAACTAAGAAATGTTCTCTTTTCCTTTATTTTCTGAAAACATTTGTGTAAGATTCATATTATTTCTTCTTGAAATGTTGGATACAATTCATTAGTAAAACCACCTGAGCCTGGAGTTTTCTTTTAACTTAAAAATTAAATACATAAGAGCTAGTCAGATTTTCTCTTTCCTCTTGAGTCACTTTTGGTAAGTTGTGTTTTTTATAGAATTTGCCCAATTTAAGTTGTTGAATTTATTGTTATATAGTTGTTCATAATAATCCCTTATTTTTCTTTTAATGTCTGTAGGAACTGTAGTGCTAGCTCCTCTTTCATGCCTGATGTGTTTTCCTCTCATTTTCTTGATCAGTCTTCCTAGGGGTTTATTCATTTTAATTATTAATTTTTTTCTATTTCACTGACTGCTGCTCTTGCTTTTTATTATTTCCTTCTTTCTGCTACCTCTGGTTTTATTTTCCTCATTTTTTTCTAGTTTATTAAGTCATAAACTTAACGACTGATTTTATGTATTACTCAGTTTGAAATATTCTATAATTCGCTTTGTGATTTCTTCTTTCTCTAATGGGTTGTTTAGAAGTGCACTGCTAAATTCCTAAATATTTGGGGATTTTATGTGTATTGATTTCTAATTTAATTACATTATCTCAGAGAACATTTTCTGTTAAGATTTTAATTTCTTGAAAATTTCAGACTGATTTTATGGTCCAGAATAAGGTCCATATGCACTTGAAAAGAATGTATATTGTGCAGGTATTGGGTAGTGTTCTATAAATGTCAGTTGGATCAAATTGGTTGACAGTGTTGTTAAAATCTTCTATATATTTACTAATTTTTGTCTACTTGTTCTAACAGTTACTGAGAGAGAGGTGTTAAAATTTCCAACTATGATTGAGTATTTGTCTATTTAGCTCTTTGGTTCTATCAGTTTTTGATTCATGTATTTTGAACCTCCATTATTAGGTTCATACACATTTAGGATTACTTTATCTTCTGATAAATTGGTCCTTTTATGTTTATCAAATGCCCCTCTGATAATACTCCTTGTCTTGAAGTCTACTCTGCCTCACATTAATAGACCCACTCCAGCCTTCTTATGCTCCATGTTTATAGAGTATATATTTTTCTATCCTTTCACTTTCAATCTGTGTCTTTAAATAACCTCTCCTGCAGACAGCATATGGTTGGGTCTTGTTTTTAATCTAGTCTGACAGTTTCTGCCTTTTGATAGAAATATTTGGTCAGTTTAAATTTAATGTAATTATTGATATGGTTGATTTTAATCTCTCATCTTGTTGTTCTATACTAAAAAAATTACTCTGTTCTTTCTTTCCAGGCTTCTTTTGGATTAATCAAACAATTTTTAGTATTTCATTAATTTTATAAATTGTGTTTCCAGTTATTGCTCATGATGGTGATTTTGTTTTAAGGGTAAGAACATGGGAATTTGACAGAATAATTAAATTCACTCAGAACAACATTTACCAATGGGGATATCTAAATCTGGTTATGGAGACCTAATTGAGAAGCAAATATATCTAGTAGCAAAATGAAAAAACACATGAATTACGGTTGAGAATCCAGAGCTGAGTCTGCATGCATTTGGATATTCTCCTTGAATTAGCCTTAAGATGTAGATCCTTGTATCACTGACTTTCCTTCAAGGTACCCCTACATGTGAACAATTTCTACGTTCACTTATTTGTTCAAAATTTATTTCCTGAAATGCCTACTATGTCCAAGGTGAGGTAATCACTATGAAGGATAAAAGTTGAATAAGAAAAGGTTCCTGGGCCTCCCTGGTGGTGCAGTGGTTGAGAGTCCGCCTGCCGATGCAGGGGATACGGGTTCGTGCCCCGGTCCGGGAGGATCCCACATGCCGCGGAGCGGCTGGGCCCGTGAGCCATGGCCGCTGAGCTTGCGCGTCCGGCAACGGGAAAGGCTACGACAGTGAGAGGCCCACATATGGCAAAAAAAAAAAAAAAAAAAAAAAAAGAAAAGGTTCCTAACTTCAAAAGCATGCAATTTAGTCAAAGGAATAAGTACAGAAATAACTAATTCTTATAAAGCACAAAGTATAATATCTGACATATAATAAATGTTCAATAAATGTTAGTAATAAAAATTTAAGTTCTTATTATACATACAGCAATGTATGAAGTACCATAGGTGAGATATAACAAAGAAAAACCTATTGTCAATTTGGAAGGATACTGTAACTTACTGGAGGGGGCAGGTGGATCAGCAGGTATTTCATGAATGAGGTGGTATTTAAGGTGGTCCTTGAAAGATGGGTAGGATTCTGACACGTAGAGATGTGAGGAGAAGGTATATCAAGAAAAGGAAACAATGAACAAATGTATGAAGGCAGGAAAATGGAGGGGAGTATTTAAGGATTAGTGGATACTTTGGTTTACATGTAAACACAGGGTTCATAAGGGTAAAAGTAGATAATAAGGCTGGAAAGTCGGTTGGATCCAGGCCATTAAGTACCTTAAATGATAGGTCAAGGAGCTGGAAGTCAATTCAGTGAGGTAATAGGGAAGCACTGGAGGTTTCTGAACAGGGAAATTTAGTGATAAGAGCAATGCTTTAGGAAGCTTTATCTGGAAGCAGTACATAAAGTCTAGAAGACTGGAGAGACTGGGCAGAGACTACCCACCAGGTATGCCATTAATGGGTTAGAGGTGTGCCTAAAAATGAATCCCTTCAGCCCTCAGGGCTTTGGGGGATTTGTGCAGCTGTAGCCTCAGAGCCAGCCATGTCCAGCCATGTCCAGCCACGAGGAGGCATGATTTTTTTATCCCAATGTGCTACACAAATTTTAATAATTTTCCAAGTGTGTTATGATGTGAAAGAAGCACTAGACCAGAAAACCAGAGAAGACCAGGAAGGGTAGCAACACAGATGTGATTATCATGGGCAGCTGAGCAGCCTTCAGGGTAACAGTGGCAGGAATGACTTTGGGACTAACAGATGTGAGAGACATCAGGAGGGCAGAATTAACAGAATTTAAAGATTGACTGAATGCAGAGAAATTCCAATGTTTAAAAAAGTCTAGGGTATGGGCTTCCCTGGTGGCGCAGTGGTGGAGAGTCCGCCTGCCGATGCTGGGGACACGGGTTCGCGCCCCGGTCCGGGAGGATCACACATGCCGTGGAGTGGCTGGGCCTGTGAGCCATGGCCGCTGAGTCTGCGCGTCCGGAGCCTGTGCTCCGCAGCGGGAGAGGCCACAACAGTGAGAGGCCCGCGTACCGCCAAAAAAAAAAAAAAAAAAAAAAAGTCTAGGGTATGGTAAAGCTAATAGGTAGGTAGTAGAAGTATAGATAGAGTTCATCAGCATTGAGAAGAGAAACTCTGATATCCAAGTAATTGGCATGGAAGTTCACATAACTGAAGATAGAGGCCGGAAGAATGTAAATTCTCATAAGTATCTCCAAAATGCTCAAGTATATAAGTCTCTCAGGAATAAACAGGATTGCTCAGCAATCTCATGCTTACTCAGGTCCTTTTCTTCGGCTTCCAGCACTGACAGAACATTAGGAAGGGGGTGAGGCAGAGAGACGGGTGAAGGGGGAGATGGTTACATTTAGGTCACAGCCAACACTTGAGCTACAGAGTTAAAACGGAGGAAAGGCATGAGGCGTGAGAGGGAGATGGATCCCATTTCATTTTCCCCCACTTCTTAAAAATATCGTAATACCTTTTCGTGGACAATTAAGTAATTTTTAGCATATACACAGTTATGCAACTCTACATGCCATTTCATTTTACCTGACTGTGGAGTAATAAAAAAAATAGCAAATATAAAAACTGAGGATATTTCTAACCATAGAAACTCCACGGCACTGGGTTGGAATCATGGCTTTACTCATTTATTTGAACTCCACGGAAGGACTGGTAGCTCTACTACCTTTAGTTCAAGAGAAATGCATTATATTGGGAAATAAGAATGAGAATTTTTACAAAGAAAGGAGGAAGTAGCAATTCCTGGAGGAATTTTTATTTTTTCAGGTAAAACCTTTTATTTGTTAACTGTATCCTGTAGGAACATTTAGTTTTCGCAATGTGATAAAAATAATCATTTTTATAGCATGACCCCAGGTGAACTTGGGCTTCAGAGCCTCCACCTTCTACCTGCTTTGCACCTCATCTGTACCTTTGTGGAGATTCTCCAGGGGCTCCAGCACTCCCCTCCGGAAGGAGGCCATGGGATCTTGAACACAGGACCGAAGGCTCAGCATGCTCTGTAGGTGAGGCTCCCGGAGAAGCTGCTCCCGATAGGCCGCCAGCTGGGGGGAGCGGCAGAGCAGAGCAGCAACATTGTGGACGAATTCCGGCACCAGGCAGGTGTAGGCATTATCTGCTTGGCAATAGTGATAGGCAACCACCTAAAAAAGAAAGATGAGAACACAGACAGGTTTATCAGTAGCAAGAGCAACAGTCATGGCTACTGTACAATCATCCTCTAACAGTCTTCTGTCTCCCCACTGCTCAACTTCTTCAAGTAAAAATAAAAGCTGCTAAGCTTTAAAACTGCCTGATTTATCTAAGATCAGAAATTTCACCCAATATTTCTCTTGTATAGGTATGGTATCATAATTCATAATTAAAATGTATAAATACAAATTGAGTTTTCCCTCTGGATTACAAGAAATAGGAAGCAGGCCTGAGAATAAAGATTTATATTAATCTCTATAATATTTATTCAGCATAGAGTAGTAGAGGAAAGAGTCTGATATTGTAACAAAGCATTAGGGATAAAACAACCAGAGAAATACCATATGTTAGACTCAACAAACATATGCTCCTAAGGCATATTGTAAAAATTATTAAAAAATTATAATTTCATTATAAACAGTCTTATAAAAAATAAAATGACTCAGACTTAAGAATTATCACTAAGTATTTCCTGAGCACCCAGAGACAGAATCAGAATTAGATAACCAGAAGCAGAAAAGGAGTGAGATTTTTGTCAGATGCAGGTGTTAAATTCAAAGAACTTAGAAAATGTATGCATCTTAATACCATTCACGGTCTGGCCTGTCAGGCTGGAACCTGCAATTTTAAGCTCTGTTTTTTTTTTGCGGTACGCGAGCCTCTCACTGTTGCGGCCTCTCCCGTTGCGGAGCACAGGCTCCAGACGCGCAGGCTCAGCGGCCATGGCTCACGGGCCCAGCCGCTCCGCGGCATGTGGGATCCTCCTGGACCGGGGCACGAACCTGCGTCCCCTGCATCGGCAGGCGGACTCTCAACCACTGCGCCACCAGGGAAGCCCTGTTTTCTTTTTTTTGTTTGTTTGAATTTGCACAGGGTTCACTCTATACCTTCTGGTTGTTCCCGCTGCCTCAAGGGCAAGTGCAGAGGGTGATTTTCATCTAGACCACTCTGTTGGCTCAGTACTACCTACAAAAGTGATGGGATTGTGTAGATAACAAGAAACTGCAGGGGAGATTCAGCCTGAATGTATGGAAAGCATTGACATGGTGCTCAGAACATACAAGCGCACAGTAATGTTAGCCAATGCCGCCACCACCATCATCATTGCCTTCCTTCTTCTCCTCTTCCATCACATCATCTCCATCAACATCATGGTCATCATCAAGGTTCTGTATATACCCTCTCCTTTTCAGCTACTGGCTTTGTACCTACAGGCATTTGAAATTTGCCCTAGGAGCTTGCATAGACATACCACTGGGATCCCAGCTCCTCAATCATCTCTCAGAAAACAGAGTCATCCACGAAAGTGTTCTGCTTTGAAATGACTCTTAATCTAGCTCTTTAACCAATGCTGGGGTTTCCCTGGTGGTGCAGTGGTTAGGAGTCCGCCTGCCAATGCAGGGGACACTGGTTCAAGCCCTGGTCTGCGAAGATCCCACATGCTGGGGAGCAACTAAGCTCGTGCACCACAACTACTGAACCTGTGATCTAGAGCCCATGAACTGCAACTACTGAGCCCGTGTGCCACAATTACTGAAGCCCATGTGCCTAGAGCCCATTCTCTGCAACAAGAGAAGCCACCACAGGGAGAAGCCCGTGCACCACACTGAAGAGTAGCCCCAGCTCGCCGCAACTAGAGAAAGCCCATGTGCAGGAACAAAGACCCAACGCAGCCAAAAATAAATAAGTAAATAAATAAATTAAAACAAAAACCCAAATGCTGGAAATGTCACTTTTTAAAAAACACCTGAAATTGTTCTCATTAAGAAAACTGAACAATACAGGAAATGTTACCACACATGTAAAGCTGAGGATAGGAAATTGCTTGTGAGTGAAGCAATGATGTCTGAGCACAGTGTGGAACTGGCAATGAGGAGGTGTACTTAGAAATCTCCACTCCTTTCTGTAGACAGATTGATTACAGCTTTATTACTGACCTTAAGCACAACATAAGGAACCCAAAGAGAAAACTTGGCAGCAATCCATCTGTGCTCTCAATGAACAGTGAATGTCAATGGTTATGCCCACAAGGACACAAATCTCCACTTTATAAAAAGCAAACAGCAAACCTCTGAATCAATATGAACTTTCATCATATTTTACCTCAATTGACTTCACATGTCAAGGCAAAGCACAGCTGAGCAAATCAGCTGTAACTTACCCTTTACCTAAAGTAACGGGATAGGAGTTTGAAGATAAAAATTCTAAAATTTAGGAAGAGGGTTCTTTTACCGATTTCATTAAAAATCATCTGCGCTCTTGGCTGTATGAGGTTTTATCTAACAAAGATCATTGCTAAAGTTGCCCCTTCTGTGGCTGCCTTTTGTTCTTTTAATTTAAAAAATTTTTAGGCATTCTAAATATAAAATCTCGATTCCTCTGAAGAATTCAGGCAGAAAGACCATTCAACATATTCATGAAATTTGTAGATTGACTCAGAACCCATCATCTACTAGACATTTCAAAGCAGCTACATAGTATGTAAATGTACACACAATCTGTCAAAAACACTTGGTACTTCCCCTTAAATTGTCTATTGACATTATCTACAACTTTTCCTACATATACAAATAGGAAACAAGTCTGGGAATGCAGTTTTTTCCTGCATTCTCTCATTGTTCTAGTGTTCAGTGATGGATAATAGATCACTCCCTACAGCTCTGAGGAAGTCATCACAGCCACCCATACTCAGTCACTATTATTACAACTTCTTGGAAATGGTTCAGAATTAGTCCACCCTCAATAAATCAGCAGGTAAAACCTTTCTGCTTGGTGAACTCTTGTCTCTCACAATGACTTGTTGAAATTTCATTTTCAGCTATGTTTTTCTTATGTTATTAATTTTTTTCCATCTCACATTTTCCTTATGTTAAATCTCTATACTTTTGATTAAAACAATTCTATCCAAAATATATCTAATATGACCAAAACTGTAGTAATTCTTTGAAGAGGACAGTAACTTTTAGATTACTGCTGTGAGGGAGGAAAAAAAAGGCCAGGTTTGTAGACTATACAGACCAAAAAAAAAAAAAAAAAGACTGGGGGTCAGTATCACCTTGGGTAAAAAAAGGTTTTTTTTTAAAGCTATACACAAAAAAAGA
>NW_006784347.1:1598125-1650088 GCF_000442215.2 Lipotes vexillifer | reverse complement strand
AAAACAAAAAAAAAAAAAAAAAAAGACTGGAGGTCAGTATCACCTTGGGTATAAAAAGGTTTTGATTTAAAGCTATACACAAGAAATGATACAACTAAGCAAAATCCTCATCAAAGGCCTTAATCAAATGACTGAATGGCAGCAAACCCGTCAGACTTGTGTTAAAAATCCCAGGCCTTCACTCTTTAAAGATTCTTTTCTACTTCAAATGAATAAACTGTGACAGGATTAAGCTAATCTCACATAAAGAAAAGGCAGCTTTGAAAATCTGGAGCTCATTTGGACATAAAAATTTAATTTACATCATGACTGGCATTTGCATTACTTAAATTCTAATGTTGTCATTGACCTTCCTTCAGGTCTGCTCTCATATTCTTATTCCCTGTCTCCTTCTCATCACTTCTTGAATGCCCTCACCACCACCTGATTGATTTCTGACTCAGCGCATCCCTTCCAACACTTCGGGTTACTTTGGCTTTTTGTGTTTCTAGGAACCTGAAGGCTCAGTGTCAAAAACTACTTTCTCTGCCTTTTCTCCTGTCCCTCAACTCTGACTCTAATCCCCATCCTGGGACTGGAAGCTAAGAATAATTCCAGACTTGGGTTCGGCCTCAGTAATTTTCCAGCTTGGAGCTCTAACTTTTTTTTTTTTGTCAGTAGGACTTTTATTTATTTTTTAAAACTTTTTATTTTGTGCTAATTTTAGACTTAAATGTTGCAAAAAGATGTGAGTTTCCGTATATCCCTTACCCAGCTTCCCTTAACATTTTATATAACTGTAGCATAATTATCAAAACCAGGAAGTAACACTGGCACAACACTATTAACTAAAGGCAGGATTAGAATTTTGTCAGTTTTCCACTTATGACCTTTTTCTGTTCCAGCATTCTATCCAGGACCCCATGTTGCATTTAGTTGTCATTTCTCCTTAGACTCCTGTAGTCTGTAAGAGCGCCTCAGTCTTTGTCTTTCATGACCTTGACACTTTTGAAGAGTCCTGGTCTGTTATTTTGTTGAATATCAGTCAACGTGGGTTTGTCTAATGTTTTCCTCATATTCCAACTGAGACTTTTTGGCAAGAATACCACAAAAACAATGTTGTGTCACTCTCAGTGGATCATGTCATGGGGTTCATGACGTTGACATGTCTTGTTACTGGTGATGCTGACCTTGATCGCTTGGCTAAGATAAAGGTTTCTTCTACGTTTCTCTACTGTAAAGTTACTGTCTTACCCTTTGTAGTTAATAAATATCTTGGGGGAGATACTTTGAGAGAATGCAAATCCTGTTTCTCCACAAATTTTTGCCCATTACTTTTAGTATCCATTGGTGGATGTTGTCTGCAACATTATTATTATTGTGATGCTGTACAACACAGTGACTATAGTTAACAACACTATGCTGTATAGTTGAAAGTGGCTAAGAGAGTAGATCTTAAAAGTTCTCATCACAAGAAAAAATTCTGTAACTACGGGAGCTGATGGGTATTAACTAAACTTAGTGTGGTAATTGTTTCACAATATATACACATATCAAATCATTATGCTGTACTTCTTTAACTAATACAAGGCTATATGTCAATTCTATCTCAATAAAACTGGGGGAAAAGCACTATGAGAGAGGAAATATAAGATGTTGGTACAACATATCTAAGTAACTTAGGAGAGCCAGAGAAGTCTTCTTGAAAGTAAAACTTAAGCTGAGATCTAAAGGATGAGGTGGAGTGAATGGGCACAGGAGTGTCCCAGGCAGAGGAAAGCAATACGTGCAAAGGCCCTCAGGGAAGACACAGCTTTACACTTTCAGGAAATCAGTTTTAGTGTGGCTACAGTGGAAGTGAGCTGGGAGTAGGAGGAGATAAGACAGAGCAGAGGTTTTTATCTGGGGTGGCTCTGCTCCCCACGGGACACTTGGCAACGTCTGGAGACAGCTTTGGTCATCACAACCGGGGGTGGGAGGATGCTACTGGATAGTGGGTAGAGGCCAAGAACACTCCTATACATACTACAATAAACAGAATGGCCCCAAACAAAGAATCCTCTGGCCCAAAATGTCAATGGTGCTGAGGCTGAGAAAACCTGAGCTGGATATAAAAGGTAAAAGCCCTTTGTGCTAATACATGTGATGTTTCAAGAAGGGAGTGTGGATTCCATTTAGGGGCAAGGAGGAGCCACTGACAGGTTTTATTTAGCAAGAACAAAAACATGTTTTAGATTACTCAGGCTTCAGTATAGAGAACAGACTACAATTCAGTCACTCATTTAACACATATTTCTGTGCAAGGCATTGTGCTAGGAGCTGGGGATAGAGTGGTTAACAATAATTTAAATACTGACCATTCTGGTGGAGGAGACAGATAAAAAACACAAGATTGACAAAGGAATAAATAAGGTTGTTTCCCATATTCAGTATCCTGAATGTAGATGCAGTCTGGGTCTCACTATAAAATTTCAGTGTTAATTTTTAGAGGAAAAAAGCCCTAGACACATTTTATAAAACATCATCTATAGGTTACTCGTTTAGTTCTGATCACATTTCTCCTAAAATGTAAATCTTTTAAAATACCCAACTGGAACACAAACCAAATCTTATACTTCACTGCTGTCATTTTTTTGTTTTTCTCTCTCCATGTGTGTATGTGTGGCTTAAGTCTCTGTATTATGCTCAACACACATGTGTGAACTGCTGAAATGATCGCTTCCTTGGCTGATAGCTTTAACAGTAGCAGCAACAATCTCAGGAACCATATCACTTGACATCCTCCTGATTTAGTACAGAACTAGTCTCTTGGCAAGGATGACATTTCAGTTTTCTTTCTTTCATAGATTTCCTTCGGTGAAAAAAACCTTTGCTTTTTGTATCACTGTGACACTTCTTAAAATTAGCTGGCTTCTCTAATTAGCTTATTTCAGATGTATTAGCTTCTTAATCTAAGGACTAAGCTAGTGACAATTTACCTAATGTGACAAGAGCTTCTAGGTGCATAAAAACTTTTTTTAAAGACTTTTTTTGGGATGTGGACTGTTTTTAAAGTCTTTATTGAATTTGTTACAATATTGCTTCTGTTTCATATTTTGGTTTTTGGCCGCAAGGTGTGTGGGATCTTAGCTCCTCAACCAGGGAAGCTAAGCTAAGCGAACCCGCACCCCCTGCATTGGAAGGTGAAGTCTTGACCACTGGACCACCAGGGAAGTCCTGCATAAAAACTTTTTGAAGAATTTCAGGTCAGCAAAATTTCTGAAAGGTGCCCCTTCATTATGACTTCCTTACTTTAAAGCCACTCAATTATCGATAGATTTTCCAAAAGAACACTAAACAAAAATCCTTCCTGTCACACTACAGAGGCAGCACAGTGGTTAAAAGCATGGACTGTGGAGCCTGCCTGCCTCAGTTTAAACCTGGTTTCAAGTCACATACTAGTTATCTCAGCAAGTTGTGTAACCTCAGAGCCTCTGTTTATCTGTAAAATGGGGAGAAGAAGAAGACTCACTTCATTGGGGTGAATACTGGCTCCGTATCCTAGCTCTGCCATTTACTAACAGTAAGACCTTGGGAAAATTAACTATCACTGAAGCACAGTTTCCTCATCTGTAAAATGGGGATGATAATGACCACCTCACAGGCTTAAGAATGAAGAAGTGAAATAACAAATATAATGTAAAAAGTACTAAGCTCAACACACATTAAGCCCTCAGTAAATGGAAGTCAGCCTCTCCTTGTCTGGAGAATTCTGCATGTATGATCACTTGGTGGCAAGAGACCGAAAGCCTGGAAAATCTATGGTTGTTATAAAGTCACACACCTAGGAAAGGCCCCGAATGAGATCTTTGCACCGCTCTACTGTGATTATACTTCAGAACATGTAAGGTTAACTGGAAATACATTTAAGAGATGTACACCTAGCAAAACCTGTTACTTCAAGTGGGAAGTGTTTCTTCAATAAATAACATTGCTTTAAAGTTGTGACAAGAACTCTTCAATGTTCTCAATTATGAAGAAGCATGAGAAGCAGCAAGCATACTACGAAATACCAGTGATAATTAATGATATATAAGCACCAACACTAAGAACTCTGGCTAGCAAATCAAGAGGTTTTTCAAGGATACTTTTAATTCTCATATTATTAGCTTACTTTATCAAAATACTAACTGGTTTGAAAAGATAATTTCTGCTTACCAGTTTGTTACAGATGAGAAGCAAGGTTGTTGGCTTCTGCACTACGCTTCTACAGCACAAACTTACACTTGAACTGCAACCTGCGGCACAATTACTGGGATAATATTCAATGTTAATCTAAGGGGCCATTTGTTTTAGATTTTTTTTGTTTAGTGTAAACTTCACAATATCCCATCTCTAGGTGTGAACAGATGTATTTATATTTTGCTTAAGGAAGAAATAAGTGTGAAATTTTAAATATGTTCCTTGAGTAAGGGTAAATAATCACTAATTTTTCACTTATAATATTTAACATTTTCCAAATATTGAAGTAAACATCAATTTTAATCTAAAGGGCCATTTCTTATATAATGTTTAATATAAATTTAAGAATATCCCATTTCTAGGTACAAAAGACATTTATTTATATTTTGCTTAAGGAAGGTATAACCATGGAATTTAAAATGTGATCACTTTTCAAGTAAGTATAGTCACTAATTAACTACTAAAAATAAATAACATTTTCCAAATATTGAACATAAATATCTTGGGACTTTTTCTCTTGATGAGAGAGTGACAACATGGGGAGACTTTATTTTTAGCACTCATCACCATCTGACATATTACATATTTGTTTGTTAATTGGCCTTTTCCCACCACAAAAATGTGGGCTACATAACAGCAGGGATTGTGCCCGTCTTGTTCACTGCTTTAACTTCAATCTTGTGTTATAGGCATTCCAAGCATATATTCTAAATGAATAAATAAATGACTGTGATGATGAAAGCTCTTCAGCATTTGTGTATTTCTTTTATCTTTTTTTTTTTTTTTTTTAGCACTTGTGTATTTCTAAGATGACAGTTATTCTGATTGTTCTAAAGAAGAGGCAGGAGTCAGCTTACATGGAATATTTGGAAAAGTAAAACAAAGATGTCTTTTTTTCTTTTTTTTTGGCTCCACTGGGTCTTCGTTGCTGTGCACGGGCTTTCTTTAGCTACAGCGAGTGGGGGATACTCTTCATTGCGGTGCGTGGGCTTTTCATTGCAGTGGCTTCTCTTGTTGCAGAGCATGGGCTCTAGGTGTGTGGGCTTCAGTAGTTGTGGCACGCAGGCCCTAGAGCGTGCAGGTTTCAGTAGTTGCGGTGTGTGGGCTCAGTAGTTGTGGTGCACTGGCTCTAAGGCACATGGGCTTCAGTAGTTGTGGTGCATAGGCTCAGTAGTTGTGGCTCGCAGGCTCTAGAGCAGAGGCTCAGTAGTTGTGGCACACGGGCTTAGATGCTCTGCGGCATGTGGGATCTTCCTGGACCAGGGATCAAACCCGTGTCCCTTGCACTGGCAGGCGGATTCTTAACCACTGCGCCACCAGGGAAGTCCCCCAAAGATGTCTTTTAAAGTTGCACTGAGTTAGCAATGAATATAAGGGAAATCTCAGACTTTCAGAAGCCCATTTATAAATGGATGTGTACCAATAAGTGGGGACAATTGAAAACGTATTTGGGGGAAAGATGCTGTTTCTGGCTGTAAGCTGGACAGGATTTCTATGAGGAAATTAGAACCTTATGACATTGAAGATGGCTCCCTGTTCCTCATTACTAATTAACCATGCCAAGAGATTTCTTTAAATACTGGAGACAGGCATTCTGCACTCTATACTTCTCCTTAAAATCCTCAAAAATAAGGAGAATAAGAAACAGAAATGCAAACCCCATTGACTAGGAATATCTATCTCTAATCTTAGATTATAATATATAAAGATGGACAGTGGATGTAGGATTAAATAACCTAACAGACAGAAGAAGGTGAAACAAATGCCTGCTGGGGTTAACAACAGGAATGAGCCAAATCATCTGTCAAACCTCAGAAAAGCATAGGAGTTAGAAGCACCAGGTACTATGGAAGATGGGGGTGAGGAAGGAAGTTGCAGACACAGAAATTACTTGAAGTTTATATAAAGAGCAGTTAGATTCCCAGATATCCATCCCTATCCTGCCCAGCCAGGTGACTACCTTTCCCAAAACCCACAGGAAAGTGAAATTAAGATCACCAGAGAAACTAAACCAGAGAATCTAGGCTTAGGAACACCGGACACAGAGTAGGTGAGGATGAGGTGCAGGACTGAAAACAAGGGGCTTAGGTAAAAGGCTGCAGCCTAAATGATGAAACTCAGCCACCTTCCCCTACTAGCTCCAGAATGTTGGCGACCAGGTTATACACCCTCCAGGAAAATGGTGGATTCTTTGCTAGAACAGTGCAAGGAAAAAACTTATAGACACTGACTTTTGGGTTTTCCCATAAAGGCTGGTGGGTCATCTTAATGCTCTATAGTTAAGCTCTCCATATATACAAGCTTCCATCAGTTTTTCGGTGCCTAACTATTAAGGAAGAGATAAGAGAACATACTGCATCTATAAAACAAAAACAGTATGCTATAAAAAAGAGGGGTACAGGGACTTCCCTGGTGGCCCAGTGGTTAAGACTCTGTGCTTCCAATGCAGGGGGCTTGGGTTCAATCCCTGGTCAGGGAACTAAGATCCCACATGCCACACAGTGCTGCCAAAAACTAAAATAAAATTAAAAAAAAATCTTAGCTTCCCTGGTGGCACAGTGGTTAAGAATCCACCTGCCAATGCAGGGGACACGGGTTCAATCCCTGGTCTGGGAAGATCCCACATGCCACGGAGCAGCTAAGCCCGTGTGCCACAACTACTGAGCCTGTGCTCCAGAGCCCGTGAGCCACAAACACTGAGTCTGCACGCCACAACTACTGAAACCCATGCACCTACAGCTCGTGTTCCGCAATGAGGAGCCCGTGCACCGCAACGAAGAGTAGCCCCTGCTTGCTGAAACTAGAGGAAGCCTGCATGCAGCAATGAAGACCCAATGCAGCCAAAAAAAAAAAAAAAAAGAAAACAAAAAACTCAATTAAAAAAAAAAGAAGGGAACAACTGGGGGAAAAAAAGACCTATTGGAAATTAAAACTATGATAGCCAAAAAATTTTTTGTGAAAGGATTGCAAGGTAATGTTGAGGAAATCTCCTAAAAGTGGATAAAACAAATAGGAAAACAGAAATATAGGAAACAGAAAAGTTAAGAAGAGTAACAATATAGGAAATCTAATTTTTGACTATAAGGAGCTGTAGAAGGAGAGAACAGAGGAAGTGGTGGTGAGAAAATTTTCAATAAATACTACAAAAGCATTTCCCTAAATCAAAAAAATATCTCCAGGGCTCACTAGGTACCAGCAGAATATGAAAAAAAGACCCAAGAACAGTCGTGATAAAAAGAAGATTCTGGGCTTCCCTGGTGGCGCAGTGGTTGAGAGGCCACCTGCCGATGCAGGGGACACGTGTTCGTGCCCCAGTCCGGGAAGATCCCACATGCCATGGAGTGGCTGGGCCCGTGAGCCATGGCCACTGAGCCTGCGCGTCTGGAGCCTGTGCTCCGCAACGGGAGAGGCCACAACAGTGAGAGGCCCGCGTACTGCAAAAAAATAAAATAAAATAAAATAAAATAAGATTCTAAAAGCTTCTGGAGAGACAAAAGGTATATATAAAGAATTAGGAATAAGAATAGTACCATATTATTTAATAGTAATACTGGAAGTTCAAGATGGATGCCTTCAAAATTCTGAGGGAAAGTAATTTTTAACCTAGAATTATGTCAAACAGAATAATGTATGAGAATGGGATAAAGATGCTTTTAGGAACATTAAGTCTCAAAAAACTTACCTCCTATGCATTCTTTCTTAGGAAGCTATCAGAGGACGTGCTCCGTCAAAATAAGGAATACAATCAAGAAAGACGATGACATGGGATCAAACACAAAAGGGAAGTAACAGGAATTTCCAGGATAACAAGTAGGTGGTAAGACTTGAGAGCATCCTAGGTCCAGATTAGCTCGATGGAGAGCTCTAGGATTTCCAGGGCGGGGGAAAATGTAACTGATGTGGAAAACTGTATTGAGAGGCATTTTACAAAGCATTAAGGCTTATGGAATGACAGCCATAGTTTTGAAGAAAAATAAGCAAATTTTACAATGAGGCATTTCATAACCCAGGAAAAACAAAACTGCTCAAGAAGAAAATGTTATCCTTGGTTCCACAGTGAACCATATTTGTGTAGTATTAATACTGAAAATACTGTAACATGGATTCAGACTAAAATCATGATATAACTGTACTGAGATGGTAGAGGGAGGAAGGAAGGTGAAAGAGCTAACATTCTCAACATCCGTAATAAGAAGCAATAGATAATGTACAAAACTGATCAAAAAAGTTATAGCAGTATATGAATATTATTTAGAAACATGGAGGTAAAGATCAGAGAAACATCTCCAAATGTTGACAGTAGCTGCCTTTGGGGAGAGGGTGGGCTCAGGAGGGGAAAAGAATTTCTGGTTTTTATTATAAGTCTTTGAACATTATTTGATTTCCTAAACTATGTATATATGTTACTTTGATAAAAACAGAAAATTAAAATGCAAACATATAAAGAAGTTATGGATAGTGTGGTATAGCAGGAAGAGTTTTGAGCTAGGAATGAAAATACAAAGCTATTGATTACTTATACTGTGATCTTGGGTAAATCATACAACTTCTTTGAGTCTCAGTTTCCTTATCTATTCATTGTGGGACTTTGGTTATTTCTAAGGGCCTTTCCAACAATAAGGTTCTGATTCCATAATAACACAGTATTTTTCTAGGAACAGCAAAGAGAGAGAAACTTTTCTCCATGTTCTCATGGTCTACCTGTACATACTTTTGTTCACTTTGCCAGGGGTCTCCCTACCATTGCCCTCTTGATGTTAAGATGGAACTAGCATGCCCCCAACCTGAGAATCCTATTGTACCTGCGAGGCTAGTCTCCGCATGGCCTCCTCCTGCCGCCTCCGCATTTCTGGAGTTCCTGGGCAGCTTCCACTGGTGATGGATGAGTGGGCTGAAGGTGGCTGTGTGAGTGGCAGCTCTCTGTTGGCATCCATATCTGTATTAAAAAGATGAGATGTTTGCATCAGATCATCATAAAACTCTAAACTAAAGAAAGACTGGTTAAATCCCATTTGTTCTTTGATCCAGCAATTCTACTCCTAGGGGTATGTACCCAAGAGAATTAAAAACATACGTCCACGCAAAAACTTGTACACAAATGTTCAAAGTAGCAAGATTCATAATAGCCCCAAAGCGGAAACAACCCAAATGTCCATCAACTGATGAATGGATAAAAGGTGGTACAGCCTTACAATCGAACATTATTCAACAATAAAAAGAAATGAAATACCAATATATGTTACAACATGGATAACCCTTGAAATGTTACACTCACTCAAAGAAGCCAGTTACAAAAGACCATATAGTATACGATTCTATTTATTTGAAATGCCCAGAATACGGAAATCCATAGGGACAAAAAGCAGATTAGTGGTTACCTAGGGGTAGAGATAGGGATTTAGGGGGGAAATTAAGACTGACTGCTAATGGGCATGGGATTTCTTTTAGGGGGGAATGAAAAAGTTCTAAGATTATGGTGATTGCTGCACAACTCAGGGACTACAGTAAAAAGCAGTGAATTGAACCATTTAAATGGGTGAATTATATGGTACGTGAATTGTAGCTTCATAAAGCTGTTTTTTAAAAAATTCCATTCGTTCATGTTATTTAGGTAACATCTTAACTACTACTAGAAATTACAGACTCTATTTATAAATACAGACCATATTTTAAAAATGGGTACAAAATAAGTAGACTGTTATTTGATGGTCAGTAACTACTGAAAAGGAGAAGAAATAGGGGAAAATAGTTCTCATTTGACTCCCTACCAGTAGGACTAACTGAGACTTCTTCCATCCAGCTGGCAAAGTAAATTCCCTGGCCACTGCACAGAGCTCTGAATAAACTGTAGGGGGGTAGGTGTGGGAGACGGCAGTGAAAAAGACTGAAGAAATGTGCGCAGTAAAGTTCAGTGACTGTCACTGTATCATGCCTGTTGTTCACTCCCTCTGTCCACCCCATTCCCCCTTATCTGGTTTTGTGGGTAATTAATATCTGAGTACCTTCTGTCTTCTAGCTGCTCCCTTTTGGAGAGGCCCTCCTCTTTGTCTGGGTGTCTTTACTTTCTGCTTGGTATTCAGAGAACAGTTGAAATAAAAGTTAACAGGAAGGAGCAGTCAGTGTGCACAGCGAAGTGGCAACACAGACTTCTGGAATGAGCAGAGTGGGGAGGGGAGGGGTTACTCACTGAACAGCTATTTGGGGGCATGGCAGCTGTTGGCAAATGTCAAATCCAAACAGTAACTACCCTGAGACTTTCAGTGATAGGAAAATACAGTCTTGTAATTAGACTGAATTTCCCTAACTACTGCACTGAGTACACTTGTAGTTAATGTAATAATGCCTGGATTACACAACAGGTCCATTTTCACAAAATGTTTCTGTTCTCTGTATGTACGTGTTGGGGGGTGGGTGGTGACGGTGGTGGTAGAGATTGATGGGGGAGTCAGGTTTGGGATGGGGTGTAGGTGGACAGCAGGATGACAGGCTACTGCCTGCCTTGACAGCTTCTCTGTGCCTTCCCAGGGAAATGACAAGGAGGGGGCGGCTGGGGGCTGGGTGTCTGTGGGGGAAGGACAGAGCCAGCCAATGCAGTGCTGCAGGCTAGACTGCTCATGTCTTCCACAGCAGCACTGCTCAGCGTGGAGGAGTGAGGGACAGAAGAAAGAATGACACAGGATGCAGAAACGGAAGTGGGGAGCTCCAATAATCTTCCATCTATTTTCATTACTACTACAACTGCATCACTGACTTAGGGTTGGGAAGGCCAGTGGGATCCCAAATACACCTATCAAAGCTGAATGTAAATTAAACTGTAAAACATTAAGCCAACTCTCTCTCGATAAGACATCATTCTTATTCACTAATAAAAAAAATTCTGCTACTGCCAGTAACATTTCCAGTGCCGGCTCATAGAGTAACAGATCAATGCCGAAAAACAGCTTGTTCTTTACCAACCACTTATTCTTTTTTTTTTTTTCTCAAAGAAATATCTTTAAATTGGTTAAGATATATTCAGTTTATATTTGTTTACAGAAATAACAAATATAAAATAGAAACAAACAGATCATTGATTTTTTTAAAAAAGTAACATTTTTGAGTGCTAATACTTGAAAAGCTTTAACCAAAACCTCGTGAGGATAATACAAGAAAGACAAAACATTTGTCCTCAAAACTAGAAGATTTAATATGAGAGCTAGTTCTAAAACAAACTGAAGTTAGATTTTATTATTAATCATTTGCATGACAGAAAATGAAAATTTTACAGATGTGTGTAGCTATTGGGATAATTTCAAGAGTTGATTTTGTTTTTCAGAGTTAATATTTAAATACTAGTAAATGACATTAACGACTTATTCTTGACCATTCTTAAGTGGTTCGGTTAAGATGGCAGAGGTGGAATGTAGTTTGGACATCAAAGCGGACAACAAAAATTATTACATCAAATTACGACAAGGCAATGCTGGTTCTGTGTAGTTCTGATAAATACATAACCACATACTCGATCCCCTTTAACACCTTTTCAAGTTTTCTAAGTTAACTATCAGGCCAAATCTATAGTCTTGACATGTGGACATTTATCACATGAATGGGGTATTTTTAGAGTTTCTCTGGAGGTAAAAGGCAACGGATGTTAGAGAATAACTTAATGAACTATCTTTAAAGGACTTCTGCTTTGGGGAGCACATGGGCTGTTTTCTATTAACTCCTGCTCTCCCAGGCTTAGAGGGGGCACTTCCAGACACCTTTGCTTTCAGAGAAAGCAGCTCTTCTTGGCTTTGAGCCACGATTCTACCATCTGTTATCTGCAACAGTGACTGATATATAGAGGAGTCAGAGAGACTATTACCTAGCTGGTTTTCTTTCTGACAGACTCAAATAGTTAACCTCTTGGATTACTCAGATAAGAAGTAGTCTGGCGTGATATTTAAGCTAAGCACTCTAACGAAAATACTGGAACAGGTATGGAAAGTTACTTTCAACCATGCACACATCCTAGAATCACAGAATTTTAGCATAGGAATGAATCTTAAAGATCACCTAATCCCACTGACTTATTTTACAGATGACAAAAACCAAGGTCTAAAGAATTAAAGTAAAATTCTCAAGGTTACAAAGTATAGAAAGTTTGAGCGCTGGAGCCAAACTATGGGCTCTTGACTCCCATGACATTATGCCAATCTACCTCAGATAAACTTCATCCAGAAACTAAGCATGATACTGCTCTTAAGACATGAATTCTTCCATACCAATTCTTACCATACCCTGGCAAATGGGACTCTTGATCCAACCAGTCTTCTTTCTAGACACTAGCTCTTCTATGTGTCAGATATCCGTAAGTTTACCAGAGGCAATCTGCCTACTTAACAACATGAAACAGGAATTCATTTCAACAGGAAGCCAGGATGTTTGGAGGGTGTTCAGTGAGTTCCTGTTGAGTTCCCACAGCACCGTGCTAGACTCTGTAACTACAATGCTATGATCCCAAACAAACCATTTCTAGTGGTTGCTGTCTGGAAATCTGTGGTGAGCTAGATTATTGATTTGGACTAGCAGGGCAAGAGTTTCTTTTTGTTTTCTTATAACTAGCAGAAGCCAGGTAGACTGGTTCGATACATATAGTGTGTATAGGAAGAACCCCTATACATTTCTTTTTATCTCCTTTACTCAAGTGAGTTCCATCAATAAGGAGAGGGAGCACAGCAAAATGGATGACACTGGCCTCTGAAACCAGACTGCTTAGGCTCAAATTCTAGTTTCGCTATTTACTGGCTATGAAACCTGGGAGGCTTACTTAACCTCTCTGAGCCTTAAACCACTTATCTGTGAAAGGAAGATAACAGGAACTACCTCTCTGAAAGAGATAAGATAAGAGGGTTGGATGAATTAATGTTTGTTAAGCTCTTAGAGAGTCCCTGGTACTAAGGACCATATAAGTATTTTAAAAACAAATAAACAGGATCCTGATGGCGATCATTAAGCTGTACCTGCCTGTGATGAAAGAAGCATAAATATATATGAGATCTCAGCATCTTTTCACACGGAAGCAGGAGAAACCCTTCAAGGACACAATGAAGTTCAAGCCCAAGCAGTGCAACACTGACATAGATCGCAAGGAAATGAAGGCCGCAAACAGACTGTGCCGGTGTGAACAGGAAGCCTGCACACAGGCTGAGCAAAAGCTGACAGTGACGGATGCAAACAAGCTCTTATAGGCAACTGCTGTAGTCATTATCCAAAGGACAGACCAGCCAGACGGTCAGGAGGGAAGAGGCATACATTTATTCTGAGAGAAACGTTTTCTCAGTCACTCTCAGGTAACTGTTGGATATGTGGGTTAAATGTCAAAAGAGTATTACATTCTTTCCCTCGACTCTGAGTTAATGGTCCTCACGTGCCAGTCAGGTTTTGCAGATCAGAAAATGAAAGGATATAAGACTTAACACAAAGATGCTGGAAAAAATTTCAGAGCAATGAAACATGGAGTTATTTAAAAAAAAATTTTTTTTTAGGGGCTTCCCTGGTGGCACAGTGGTTGAGAGTCCGCCTGCCGATGCAGGGGACACGGGTTCGTGCCCCGGTCCGGGAAGATCCCACATGCCGCGGAGCGGCTGTGCCCGTGAGCCATGGCCGCTGAGCCTGCGCGTCCGGAGCCTGTGCTCTGCAATGGGAGAGGCCACAACAGTGACGCGTACCGCAAAAAAAAAAAATAAATTTTTTTTAGTGTTTTTTTTTTTAACATCTTTATTGGAGTATAATTGCTTTACAATGGTGTGTGAGTTTCTGCTTCATAACACAGTGAATCAGCTATACATTTACATATATCCCCATATCTCCTCCCTCTTGTGTCTCCCTCCCACCCTCCCTATCCCACCACATGGATTTCTTTAAAAAGGGATACATACGTTTGGGGGAGGCATGTGGACTGTCTGAGGCGATCTGCCTCATCCGTGTTCCATGGCAGCTGAGGGCCACCAGTCTGGAGACGATGGCGGTTTTGCCGAACCCAATGTTTCCCACGATCACTACTCCTTGGTTCACACTGGCATTTGAACTTTGAAGTTGAGCATCTATTTCATGGAAAACCCAATCCCGGCCAACAAACACTGACTCTGTAGTGATGCTGGGCACTTCAAAGAGCAGCGGCTTCAGGGAGATATCTGGAGGCCTATAAGGTGCAAAGCGAACTGGAAGGAACAATAAGAGAACACAGAACTTAGGCCAAACCATCATTGAGAGAAATAAACAAAAAAACCACTATGGTTTAGGAGACCACTGGGAGTTATAGTATGATGGTATCCTGGGTTATTCAGAAAATAATAAAACTCTGAATTTTGGTTCTACACAGATAAGCAACGGCACATGAGCTAGAGCTATTTGATTCTGTAGCTGGCAGAACACAAACATAGTTAAAACAGTAATAATTTACGCTATAGGCAAGAAAGTCAGGGTGATATTCAAAATCATTAAGCAATGGAGGTGGCCCAGACACCAGCAATCAGGATGGATGCAAAAGTAACAAAATGCAGGGTTCTTAAGGCCTCCTTCTATGCCTGGGGATAACCTTCAAAATGTTGGATTGTGGGGAGATGTAGGGTTGGAGTTTCTGGGGGAGAGGTTGGGGTGTGGCAGGGAATCGGGATGGCTTACAGCATCAGTCCTGTAGAAAGCAATGTAAAGAGAACTTGTCTTTAAAAATACCAATAAAACCAGTAATTCCTTTAAGTTCACAATGGTAGTTTTAAAAAATCTAGTAAGTATATTAAGGGAAGCAAACCCCTAAAAACTGTGATGTTTTAAAAGGTTTTCAATATGTTAAGCAGTCAAGGAAGCAGAAACCAAATTTTCATTTAATGTCTCTGCACCTGTAATGCTTGTATTCATGCCAACTGAAAAAAAAAAGATTTCTGGTTTACACACACATGTCTTGGGGACAAATCCCTATTGCTTTTCTCGAGATTTTTTTCTGTGCTTATGTAGTTGTGAGATGTGCTAAGGGCCAACCAAGCATGAGTTCTACTTCCTCTCTAAAAATGCATAATAGATATAACCTGGTTTCAGTGATCAACCTTCTAATTACATTGATGGTAAAAACAAGTCCTGCCTGACCTCCCTTATCTGAGTTAAATGCCTTCATAACTCTTTCTCTTTTTTTTGGGCCACACCGCGTGGCCTGTGGGATCTTAGTTCCCCGACCAGGGAACGAACCTGGGCCCCCAGCAGTGAAAGCCTGGAATCCTAACCACTGGACCGCCAGGGAATTCCCTTTTTAACTGTTTCAAGAGTAGTTCTAGATGTATCATTTTTTTTTTCATTTTATTATTTATTTTTTTAAAGTTCATTTTCTGTATCATTTACCTTAGCACAGTACCTTGACACACAGTAGATGCTAAATAAATGCTTACTGAAAGAATTAATTAAAAACAAGGTATTACACTCTCACCCCATTTTATATTTTGAAGAATAAAGTCCACGGGTGGGAAGGGAACAAGGACAGGAGAAAGGGAAATCATAAAGGGGGAAATCAGATCTATTAGTACGGCTTATATTACTCTAGAACGTACTTAACCCACTTATACATCATTAATTGGGATCTGGAGATGGCAGCTTACTCGAAAAACACACACAAGCACACTTCATGTAAACACTCATTTAAAACTGTCTGAAAGCCATTAGAATGATAGCTGAGCATTTTCAAAAAGGTAACAATTCCAGAGCTACCCTGGTGGCGCAGTGGTTGAGAGTCCGCCTGCCGATGCAGGGGACACAGGTTCGTGCCCCGGTCCGGGAAGATCCCACATGCTGCGGAGCAGCTAGGCCCATGAGCCATGGCCGCTGAGCCTGTGCGTCCAGAGCCTGTGCTCCGCAACGGGAGAGGCCACAACAGTGAGAGGCCCGTGTACCGCAAAAAAAAAAAAAAAAAAAAAGGTAACAATTCCAAAAGTAGTACAAAAATTAAAACTATAAAGCCAAACTCTAATAATAGAAGCAAACTGTTTCCTATGTAAGCTTTAAAATGTCCCAAATTTTCACTAAAAAAAAAAAGGCTGTGGATATACACCTACACGGTTACTTATAATTTCCTGATTCACATCTCTTTATCAAAACGTACTCTTTTAAAGTACATATATAATTACAGAATTAAGTGAAAAATTAGACTTTTGCTAAAAATATTCTTAATCCTAGTGTCTTAGCTAAATAGATTCTATTTTATTTTCCTTAAACATTATTTTATTGAGCCTCACATGCCATAAAATTCACCCTTTTAAAGAATACAATTTGGTGATTTTTAGTATATTCACAAAGTTGCAAACATCACTATTTAACTCCTGAACATTTCCATCATTGCCCCCCAAAAAACCACATACCCATTAGCTGTCACTCTCTAGTCCCCGTTTCCCCCAGCCCCTGGCAACCAGAGAATTTCTGTCTTTACAGATTTGCCTATTCGAGACAGTTCACATATATATTATCATATAATATGTGGCCTTTTGTGTCTGGCTTCTTTCACTTAGCATGTTTTTCAGGTTCATCCATGTTGTAGCATGTATCATTACTTCATCCTTTTTACTGCTGAACAATATTCCATTATACGGATATATCACATTTTGTTTATCCCATTTATCAGCTGACAAAAATTTGGGTTGTTTCCACTTTTTGTCTATTATGAATCATGCTACTATGAACATTCATGTACAAGTTTCTTTTTCTTTTTTAAAATTAATGACAAAATTTTTAAAACATCTTTATTGGAGTATAAGTGCTTTACAATGGTGTGTTAGTTTCTGCTGTAAAACAAAGTGAATCAGCTATACACATACATATATCCCCATATCTCCTCCCTCTTGCGTCTCCCTCCCATCCTCTCTATCCCACCCACCTAGGTGGTCACAAAGCACCGAGCTGATCTCCCTGTGCTATGTGGCTGCTTCCCACTAGCTATCTATTTTACATTTGGTACTGTATATATGTCCATGCCACTCTCTAACACCATCCCAGCTTATCCTTCCCCCTCCCCAAATGTCCTCAAGTCCATTCTCTATGTCTGAGTGTTTATTCCTGTCCTGCCCCTAGGTTCTTCAGAACCATTTTTTTTTTTTTAGATTCCACATATATGTGTTAGCATACAATATTTGTTTTTCTCTTTTTGACTTACTTCACTCTGTAAGACAAACTCTAGGTCCTTCCACCTAACTACAAATAACTCAATTTCGTTTCTTTTTATGGCTGAGTAATATTCCATTGTATATATGTGCCACATCATCTTTATCCATTCATCTGTTGATGGACACTTAGGTTGCTTCCATGTCCTGGCTTTTGTAAATAGTGCTGCAGTGAACATTGTGGCACATGACTCTTTTTGAATTATGGTTTTCTCAGGGTATATGCCCAGTACTGGGATTGCTGGATCATATGGTAGTTCTAGTTTTAGTTTTATAAGGAACCTCCATACTGCTCTCCATAATGGCTATATTAATTTACATTCCCACCAACAGGGCAAGAGGGTTCCCTTTTTTTCACACCCTCTCCAGCATTTATTGTTTGTAGATTTTTTGATGATGGCTATTCTGACAAGTGTGAGGTGATGATACCTCATTGTAGTTTTGATTTGCATTTCTCTAATGATTAGTGATGTTGAGCATCCTTTCATGTGTTTGTTGGCAATCTGTATATCTTCTTTGGAGAGATGTCTATTTAGGTCTTCCACCCATTTTTGGACTGGGCTGTTTTTTGGATATTGAGCTGCATGAGCTGTTTGTATATTTTGGAGATCAATCCTTTGTCAGCTGCTTCATTTGCAAATACTTTCTCTGAGGGGAAAGTATTCTGAGGGTTGTCTTTTCGTTTTGTTTATGGTTTCCTTTGCTGTGCAAAAGCTTTTAAGTTTCATTAGCTCCCATTTGTTTATTTTTGTTTTTATTTCCATTTCTCTAGGAGGTGGGTCAAAAAGGATCTTGCTGCGATTTACGTCAGAGTGTTCTGCCTATGTTTTCCTCTAAGAGTTTTATAGTGTCTGACTTTACATTTAGATCTTTAGTCCATTCTGAGTTTGTTGTATACAGTGTTAGGGAGTGTTCTAATTTCATTCTTTTGCATGTAGCTGTCCAGTTTTCCCAGCATCACTTATTGAAGAGGCTGTCTTTTCTCCATTGCATATTCTTGCCTCCTGTATCAAAGATAAGGGGACCATATGTGTGTGGGTTTATCTCTGGGCTTTCTATCCTGTTCCATTGATCTATATTTCTGTTTTTGTGCCAGTACCATACTGTCTTGCTGACTGTAGCTTTGTAGTATAGTCTGAAGTCAGGGAGCCTGATTCCTCCACCTCCATTTTTCTTTCTCAAGATTGCTTTGGCTATTCGGGGTCTTTTGTGTTTCCATATAAATTGTGAATTTTTTTGTTCTAGTTCTGTGAAAAATGGCATTGGTAGTTTGATAGGGATTGTACTGAATCTGTAGATTGCTTTGGGTAGTAGAGTCATTTTCACAGTGTTGATTCTTCCAATTCAAGAACATGGTATATCTCACCATCTGTTTCTATTATCTTTAACTTCTTTCATCAGTGTCTTATAGTTTTCTGCATACAGGTCTTTTGTCTCCTTAGGTAGGATTATTCCTAGGTATTTTATTCTTCTTGTTGCAATAGTAAATGGGAGTGTTTCCTTAATTTCTCTTTCAGATTTTTCATCATTAGTGTATAGGAATGCCAGAGATTTCTGTACATTAATTTTGTATCCTGCTACTGTACCAAATTCATTGATTAGCTCTAGTAGTTTTCTGGTGGCATCTTTAGGATTCCCTATGTATAGTATCATGTCATCTGCAAAGAGTGACAGTTTTACTTCTTCTTTTCCAATTTGGATTCCTTTAATTTCTTTTATGTCTCCGATTGCTGTGGCTAAAACTTCTAAAACTATGCTGAATAGCAGTGGTGAGAGTGGGCACCCTTGTCTTGTTCCTGATCTTAGTGGAAATGGTTTCAGTTTTTCACCATTGAGGATGATGTTGGCTATGGGTTTGTCATATATGGCCTTTATTATGTTGAGGTAAGTTCCCTCTAGGCCTACTTTCTGGAGGGTTTTTATCATAAATGGGTGTTGAATTTTGTCGAAAGCTTTTTCTGCATCTATTCAGATGATCATATGGTTTTCATCCTTCAATTTGTTATTATGGTGTATCACATTGATTGATTTGCATATATTGAAGAATCCTTGCATTCCTGGGATAAACCCCATTTGATCATGGTGTATGATCCTTTTAATGTGCTGTTGGATTCTGTTTGCTAATATTTTGCTGAGGATTTTTGCATCTATGTTCATCAGTGATACTGGCTTGCAGTTTTCTTTTTTTGTGACATCTTTGTCTGGTTTTGGTATCAGGGTGATGGTGGCCTTGTAGAATGAGTTTGGGAGTGTTCCTCCCTCTGCTATATTCTGGAAGAGTTTGAGAAAGATAGGTGTTAGCTATTCTCTAAATGTTTGATAGAATTCGTCTGTGAAGCCATCGGTCCTGGGCTTTGGTTTGCGGAAGTTTTTTTTTTTCTCTTTTGTGGTACGCGGGCCTCTCACTGTTGTGGCCTCTCCCGTTGCGGAGCACAGGCTCTGGACGCGCAGGCTCAGCGGTCATGGCTCACAGGCCCAGCCACTCTGCGGCATGTGGAATCTTCCTGGACCGGGGAACGAACCCATGTCCCCTGCATTCACAGGCGGACTCTCAACCACTGCGCCACCAGGGAAGCCCTGCCGAAGATTTTTAATCACAGTTTCAATTTCACTGCTTGTGATTGGTCTGTTTATATTTTCTATTTCTTCCTGGTTCAGTCTCGGAAGGTTGTACTTTTCTAAGAATTTGTCCATTTCTTCCAGGTTGTCCATTTTATTGGCATATAGTTGCTTATAGTAATCTCTCATGATCCTTCGTATTTCTGCAGTGGCAGTTGTTACTTCTCCTTTTTCATTTCTAATTCTATTGATCTGAGTCTTTTCCCTTTTTTTCTTGATGAGTCTGGCTAATGGTTTATCAATTATGTTCATCTTCTCAAAGAACCAGCTTTTAGTTTATTGATCTTTGCTATCATTTCCTTCATTTATTTTTCATTTATTTCTGATCTGATCTTTTTTTTTTTTTTTTTTTTTTTTCGGTACGCGGGCCTCTCACTGATGTGGCCTCTCCCGTTGCGGAGCACAGGCTCCGGACGCACAGGCTCAGTGGCCATGGCTCATGGGGCCAGCCGCTCCACGGCACGTGGGGTCTTCCCAGACCGGGGCACGAACCCGCGTCCCCTGCATCGGCAGGCGGACTCCCAACCACTGCACCACCAGGGAAGCCCTGATCTGATCTTTATGATTTCTTTCCTCCTGCTAATATGGGTTTTTTTTTGGTGGTTGTTTTTCGTTCTCTAATTGCTTTAGGTGTAAGGTTAGGTTGTTTATTTGAGATGTTTCTTGAGGTAGGATTGTATTGCTATAAACTTCCTTCCTAGAACTGCTTTTGCTGCATCTCACAGGTTTTGGATCATCGTGTTTTTGTTGTCATTTGTCTCTAGGTATTTTTTGATTTCCTCTTGGGTTTCTTCAGTGAACTCTTGGTTATTTAGTAGTGTATTGTTTAGCCTCCATGTGTTTGTATTTTTTACAGGTTTTTTTCCCTGTAATTGACATCCAGTCTTACAGTGTTATGGTCAGAAAAGACACTTGATACAATTTCAATTTTCTTAAATTTACCAATGCTTGATTTGTGACCCAAGATATGATCTATCCTGGAGAACGGTCCATGAGCACTTGAGAAGGAAGTGTATTCTGTTGTTTTTGGATGGAATGTCCTCTAAATGTCAATTACATCCATGTTGTTGAATGTGTCATTTAAAGCTTGTGTTTCCTTATTTAATTTCTTTTTGGATGATCTATTGGTGAAAATGGGGTGTTAAAGTCCCCTATTATGACTGTGCTATCGATTTCCCCTTTTATGGCTGTTAGCATTTGCCTTATGTATTGACGTGCTCCTATGTTGCGTGCATAAATATTCACAATTGTTATATCTTCTTTTTGGATTGATCCCTTGATCATTATGTGCCCTTCTTTGTCTCTTGTAACAGTCTTTATTTTAAACTCTATTTTGTCTGATATGAGAATTGCTACTCAAGCTTTCTTTTGATTTCCATTTGTATGGAATATCTTTTTCCATCCCCTCACTTTCAGTCTGTATGTGCCACTAGGTCTGAAGTGGGTCTCCTGTAGACAACCTATATATGGGTCTTGTTTTTGTATCCATTCAGCCAGTTTATGTCTTTTGGTTGGAGCATTTAATCCATTTACATTTAAGGTAATTATCGATATGCTTGTTCCTATTACTATTTTCTTAATTGTTTTGGGTTTGTTATTATAGGTCTTTTCCTTCTCTTGTGTTTCCTGCCTAGAGAAGTTCCTTTAGCATTTGTTGTAAAGCTGGTTTGGTGGTGCTGAAATCTCTTAGTTTTTGCTTGCCTGTAAAGGTTTTAATTTCTCCGTCTTATCTGAACAAGATCCTTGTTGGGTAGAGTCATCTTGGTTGTAGGTCATTCCCTTTCATGACTTTAAATATGTCCTGCCACTCCCTCCTGGCTTGCAGAGTTTCTGCTGAAAGATCAGCTGTTAACCTTATGGGGATTCCCTTGTATGTTATTTTCCCTTGCTGCTTTTAATATTTTTCTTTGTATTTAATTTTTGATAGTTTGATTAGTGTGTGTCTTGGCATGTTTCTCCTTGGACTTATCCTGTATGGGACTCTCTGCACTTCCTGGACTTGATTGTCTATTTCCTTTCCCATATTAGGGAAGTTTTCAACTATAATCTCTTCAAATATTTTCTCAGTCCCTCTGGGACCCTATAACTTGAATGTTGGTGCATTTAATGTTGCCCCAGAGGTCTCTGAGACTGTCCTCAATTCTTGTCATTCTTTTTTCTTTATTCTGTTCTGCAGTAGTAATTTCCACTATTTTATCTTCCAGGTCACTTATCTGTTCCTCTGCCTCAGTTATTCTATTGATTCCTTCTAGAGAATTTTTAATTCCATTTATTGTGTTGTTCATCATTGTTTGTTTGCTCTTTAGTTCTTCTAGGTCCTTGTTAAACATTTCTTGTATTTTCTCCATTCTATTTCCAAGATTTTGGATCATCTTTACTATCATTAATCTGAATTCGTTTTCTGGTAGACTGCCTTTTTCTTTTGTTTGATATGCTGGGTTTTTACCTTTCTCCTTCATCTGCTGTGTATTTCTCTGTCTTCTCATTTTGCTTAACTTACTGTATTTGGGGTCTCCTTTTCACAGGCTGCAGGTTCGTAGTTCCTGTTGTTTTTGGTGTCTGTCCCCAGTGGGTAAGGTTGGTTCAGTGGGTTGTGTAGGTTTCCTGGTGGAGTGGACTAGCGCCTGTGTTCTGGTGGATGAGGCTGGATCTTGTCTTTCTGGTGGGCAGGACCACACCTGGTGGTGTGTTTTGGGGTATCTCTGAACTTACTATGATTTTAGGCAGCCTCTCTGCTAATGGGTGGGGTTGTGTTCCTGTCTTCCTAGTTGTTTGGCATAGGGTGTCCAGTACTGTAGCTTGCTGGTCGTTGTGTGGAGCTGGATCTTAGCATTGATATCAAGATCTCTGGGAGAGTTCTTGCCAATTGATATCATGAGGGGCCAGGAGGTTTCTGGTGGACCAATGTCCTGAACTCGGCTTTCCAACCTCAGAGGCTCAGGCCCAACACCCGGCTGGAGTACCAAGACCCAGTCAGTCACACGGCTTTTGGGAAGTCTGAGGTCTTCTGCCAGTGTTCGGTAGGTGTTCTGTAAGTGTTGTTCCACATGTAGATGTATTTTTGATGTATCTGTGGGGAGGAAGGTGATCTCCATGTCTTACTCCTCCGCCATCTTGAAGGTCCTCCCATGTACAAGTTTTTATGTACATATGTTTTTAGTTCTCTTGGGTATATGTCTATGAGAGGTATTGCTGGGTCATATGGAAACTCTATGTTTCAGCTTTTTGAGAAACTGTCAAACTGTTCTATTTTACTTTTGCCTTTTTACATGGAAGTAATACATACTCACTACAGAAAATTTAGAAATAGCCGATAAACAAAATAATAATTTTACTCCCACTGGCTAGAGAGAAACACAATTCACTTTATAAACAATTTATTTAATTAAAATAAAGTATTTTAATTAATTAATTAATTTAATTTTTGGCTGCACTGGGTCTTCATTGCTGCATGCGGGCTTTCTCTGGTTGTGGCGAGCGGGGGCTACTCTTTGTTGTGGTGCGCAGGCTTCTCATTGTGGTGGCTTCTCTTGTTGGGAGCACGAGCTCTATGTGTGTGGGCTTCAGTACTCATGGCACATGGGCTCAGCAGTTGTGGTGCATGGGCTCAGTAGCTGTGGCTCATGGGCTCTAGAGCGCAGGCTCAGTAGTTTTGATGCACAGGCTTAGTTGCTCTGTGGCATGTAGGATCTTCCAGGACCAGGGCTCGAACCTGTTTCTCCTGAATTGGCAGGCGGACTCTTAACTACTGCACCACCATGGAAGCCCCGCACAATTCACTTTTTTTTCCCCGAGTTTTGTCTGTATTGTATATACTTATTTTTAAGACAAAAATCATACTATAGGTACTGTTTCATAATCTGCTTTTCTTGCTTTGCTTAGCAATTCTAGAGTTCTGAAAAACTCTAGAGTTCTGTCAGACTTGCTTCAGTGGAGGGACTGATTCTTGGAGCTCCTTACTCCATTTTCCATAATGTCACTTGATAGTAGGGGGCTGCTAACCATGCAGGGGGGTTCCCGGGTATCTGAGTGCCCTTCGTGGGCAGACACTCAGACAAACATGCTGAGCAGTCACAGGACTCACAGCGAGGAAGGAGAAAATAGATCAATTGGTTTGAGATAAGTGTAATTAGGCCTAGAGAGATCTAAGGTCACACAGCTGGTTTCAGAACTAGAATCAAAACCGAATTTTGACTCCAAAATTCAGTTTTTTTTCTATTATTTTATGTTGCTGCTCTATAGGATGTCACTATTAAGTGTGAAATCTGGTCACGAGTTATACCACTGATGACCAGAATTGAGAAGACTTAGCTGACTGGCTGGCTAGCTTCTTTCTCCTTCACCTCTCCTGTGCTCCCCTTTAGGAATTGCATGCTTGACCTTCCAGAGAGAGAAGAGCTTCTGAGACACTCAGTTGCTTTCTAAACTAACAGACCTATCTCTTCAGGTCCAAGATTACTTAACATTTTACATCAAAAGGGGGTTTCATGAATATGACCGGTGCCAATTTATAATATGGGATAAGTAAAGATTCAACTTAAATGCTGAAGTTTTTGAGAAAAACTCTATTAAGATAACTTGTTCTCATGTTGATGTAATCTCTCATCATATTTTATTCTACTGAGAAAGCTTTGACATTTTAAAAAGTTATTTAAAAAATTTTCTAAAAATGTAATCAATTTACAAAAGCCTCAAGGGAAGAACAGACAAAATTAGCCCAGCACCATATGGTAAAACAACTGTAGACACCAAGAACAGCCTAGAAACAATTTCTGTACCTCAGAATCTAATGCTTTTGTCAGATCAATATGATAAAAGAAAGCCATACCTCCTATGCACCAACAATAAATTTAGGGCATATGAACAAGAAGGCACTTTGGCCTGCACTGTGAAATACGGAGGTAATGAATACCCTCTGTGGAGTTCATATTCCTAAATAAATGCTTCTTTGTTTAGGATATCCACTGGCTTCCAAGAGATTTTCTAAGGCAGAAACCACTGAAATAATCCAGTGAGAAATGACCACTGCAACTGTAGCTGAGCCAAGGGATAAAAGATGAGCTAATCCATATATTTAGTAACAGATGTGGTCTTTTTACCGCTGGCACCCAAGAAGTGGCAGTCCCAGGGTGGCAAAAGAACAGGAACACCATCCCATCCTTCTCAAAATATTCCAAAGTATACTGACATCTGGAATTTACTTTGAAATTTGTAAAAAATGATGCGTGGTTAAAGAGATGGGCAGATAGATAGATATGTGATAAAAATAATAAAATATTAATGATATAATCAAGGCAAGTAAACGAGGGTTTACTGTAAAATTGTCCTTTTTTGGGGTATATCTGAAAATTTTCCTAATAAAATGTTGAAGAAAAATACACAAAGAGGAAAAACATTCCAACAGGGTGTACAAATAAGACAATCTTTGGAAGGCAGTTTTTTAAAGAAATTTAATAACCACTCAAGACTCGGATCTGTGTGTGCATCTCTTCAATGAAAATTAGGCTTGTGACAGACAAATGAATGCTCTCTAGGAATCAGTCTCTGTGAGACCATCAATACAAATAATTATATATCTAGGCTTATAGAGAAAACTGACCTTTCTTTAACTATGGCAAAGAGTAAACATTTAAAAAACAAACAAAAGTGCATTAAGGCTAATAGGCCAGCTCGTCCAAATGCAAATATAAACAGCTGCAGCAAGAGGAAAAGGGGAAGGGGAAGTGGGGGCAAAAGAGCTCTAACTGGATTTAGACTAAAGCTTATTTACTCATGGAAAACAACTATGAATCATCTTAAAAGAAGTCAGTCACAGGACTGGCAGAAGAAAGGGTGTGTGTAATACAGACAAAGGTCTGGTGCAAACAGGAGCAGAGTTGTATTTCCTCACATTCTTCCATTATGGCTGCACAGCCTAGCCTGGAAGTACCTCTGTTCCTCAGAACAAAAGATAATTTCAGGCTTATTCTTAGGGTTCAGGCCATGTATGCTATTCCCTACACAGAGCAGAGGATAAAAACATGTTCTTCAGACAAAACCTGATATCACTTTAGTGCCAAACGTAAGTCAAAAAACATGCTTATTTTTTTCTCAAGTATATTTATTAAACCAAGGCAGGGCTCATTTGTCTACTGAGTTTCTGGAAGACTCATTATTCCATTTACAAGAGTCAAATCTCTTTAGGATCTGTTCCTTATTTATGGCACTAAGGAATAGGACTACAATTGGCAGGTACTCCTACCCCAAGAAATGAGTTTTGGAAGAATGTAAAGCAATTTGAAGCAGGTCCTAGAAAACAATCTAAAGATAATAGCTTGAGAAATGTTCATTCCAGAAAACTTGTTTTTTTTAAAAAAAAAAGATTAAATAAAGCAGAGTCACATTTTGGGTGAGCAGGGAAACAAAGAGAGCAGGGTGGGTAAAACTGTGGACTCAGAGCCAGGATGCATCAGCTTGTATCCAGTCTCTGTTACTTATGGGCTGTGAGACCTTAGGATAGTGACTTATGTTCTTGGTATCTCAGTTTTCCTTATCTTTAAAACAGGGATAACCATGACATGTGAGGATTAAAATGAGTTAATACATGTAGTGTGCCTAGGACAGAGTCTGCTGGTTAACTCTGGTAGCTGCTACTACTATCCACATGATCAAGCCGAAAAAGAATCCAGGGTAACCTAATCACCTCCCTCCCACACACATTTATTTAAAACAAACATAATGAAAAGGATATTGAGAACATACTGGCTCTCTTGGAGCCCTCGGCCCTTTGAGTTTCTGACTTATGTCCCTTCTCCCTTTCACCCCCACCCCCCTGCAACATTTTGAAAGGGCCATGCTTGCCATCTTCACTTCCACAGCAGTAACTCATCCTAGCCTGGCTTCCTCCCATGTTACTCTGTTGAGATTGTTTTAGGTAATAACACTAAAGACTTTCTAAATTTTAAGTCCAATGAATTATTTTCAGTCTTTATACTTAACCATGCTTTAGTATTTAACACTTCTAATGAATCCCCACTTTTTGAAATACATTCCGTTCTTGAGCTTTACATAATAACACTTTCTTCTAGTTCTTTTTTTGGTCCTCTCTTCCTGATATATCTTTAATGATTCCTCCTCTTCTGCCCATCCCTAAAATATTGCCAATCGTAGGTTCTATACTTTATTATGTTTTTCTTCTTCATGATCTTCCTGGGTAATCTCAAAGGAACAGACTGATGGCTTTTATAACCATCTAAGTGGTGATGGTTTACATTTCTGTTCCAGATCCCATTCCTAAACTCCTGTATAGCATTTCCAGCAATTTACAAGAGTTATCTATGAGGCTTTCCAATAGATATCTCAAACTTAAAATGTTTAGAACTAAAGTTATTTTCTCACTCACCTTAACCTATTCTTTATTTTCCATTCATTATCTCAGTTAATGAAATATCATCATCTGCCTGGTCTCCCAAGATAGTAACTTGGGACTCACCAGGATTTCTTCTTTCTTGACCTTTACATCTAATTTGTCACAGGTCCTATCAGTTATTCTTGAGGAATATCTCCCAGATATAATTCCTGTTTTCTTTTCCCATTCCACTGTTACTCATAATGATATAATCTTTGGAGGTGTTGCCAGATTACTCTAAGCCTCAGTTTTGTTATCTGTAAAATGAGGATAATAAGAACATCTATTTCATAAGGCTAAACAAGAAAATGTACATTAAGTTCGTAGTTCAGAACCTAGTTAATCCTCAATGAATGACAGTCATATAGTTCAGATTCTCAACATCTCTTGCTTTTTACCATGTACTTAAACAAGCTTTTAATGAATAACTTTGCATTCCACACATCCCTCCTGTATACAGTCATCAATGATATGTATCTGATATAATCATTTCAGCCCCTATACTTCTATCCTCATATCTCATCAACTTACCCTACCACAATCACCCAACCTAGTTAAGTCCTTATTAACTAGGACAGTTCTTGTCACAGGGTATGTACATTTAATAACGTTTAATAAATGAATTAGTGAATGAAAACAGTGAATATGAATTTTCTATTCTTAACTGCAGGGAAATGTTTATAGACTTGGCTTTGGTAGGACAGCAGGGCTACAGGAAGACAGTTATAGGATGCAAACCAAAGTCTTTGAAAATCACTTGAACCATATTATAATAAAAAGAAACGAATCATTTGTTTGACACCTTTCAAGGATAAATTCCTGTTTAAAGGCTTCTGTCATAAATAAGAGGGCCATTAAGTAACAAGACATTCAGGGAAGAAAAACTGTTATTTTCGAAGTTCTGTACACACCACAGGCAAGGCCTGGATGCTGGCCAAGACACAAACAATCATATTCCTACAGGAAGCTGGGGGAAGGGAGAAAATGTGCCTTAGAGCTAGTGTCCAGAGAGGACAGGATATATTTTTTTAAAGACTAGTTTTCCTTTCTTTTAGAAAAGTTACTGAGAAGGCTGAAGTCACACATATCCACTTTAGTAACTAAAGTCTTGCTAATGTGACATGTGGGATTTATTCTGTGCAAATAATAACCATATTTTTCTTCATCATTATAAGTAAATATGTATTTTAGCTTACAGGAAATCCAATTCTAACTCTCAAGCCAGTCATTTTCTAAGGAGAGATGGCTTGATGCTCTGGTTCATTTCATCTATAATTTTCTTTTTAAAAATCTGAAATGAATTTCCACTTCTGGCGAGGGAGAAACAAGGACTAGATTTGCCCTCCCACCTAAAACAACTCCAGAACAAACATATAAAGCTCTAGACAAAGTATATGAAATGACAGTTTTCAAGACACTAGACACAGGCAATGAAAAATAGTAATCCCTGAGAGATGAAAGACAAATGAGGTAAACCCTATGCCCACTCACAACACTGAGAAAATTTTCAGACCACTATGGAGGGAGAGAGAGCCCAGCCAGATTCTGGCAGACTCCCTTAGTTGAGTAGACTGAGCTGAGAATCCAGGGAGACCAAGGCAGCCACTGTTCAAAGAACAGAGTACTGGAAAGGAGAGAGCTGTACAGAAATAATTCTGGAGACCTGTGGAGAGTAACCCTTGAGTAATCAGCAGGATAGTGATTAGCACAAGTATGAGGATTGGAGACAAGAGTATCTGCAGCTTACATTGGGCCAGGAATAGTGCCTGCTCCTACCAGCCAGAATGGAAAACCTCACAATGCACAGGACATTGGATAAATCCAGGAAGACCTTGACTCAGAAGTATAGAATAATGAGACCTGTAAATATTGTTCTGGTTCTACTTGACAAATTTTAAAGGCAAGACCCAAAACGGATCATACTGTTTCCAAATAAGTAAGTCACATTCCAGAAAAAAGCTGAAGAATATTTATAGGAATACAAAAATATCCAACACCCAATAACGTAAAATTCACAATGTCTGGCATCCAAATGAAGATTATCAGGCATGCAAAAAGAAGCAGGAAAATATGAGCCATAATTAGGAGAAAAACCAATCAACTGAAACTGACCCAGAACTGACACAGATGTTAGAATTAGCAAAGAAAAGTATTAAAACCATGACTATATTCTATCTGCTCAAAAGGGACATGGAAGATACAAAAGACCCAAATTGTGCTTCTACAGAAAAAAACATCAGAAATGAAAAATACACTAGATGGGATTTGTGACAAATTTGACATTACAAAAGAAAAGATGAGTAACCTTGAAGACACAGTAATAAAAACAATGCAAGGGCTTCCCTGGTGGCGCAGTGGTTGAGAGCCCACCTGCTGATGCAGGGGACGCGGGTTTGTGCCCCAGTCCGGGAAGATCCCACATGCCATGGAGCGGCTGGGCCCGTGAGCCATGGCCGCTGAGCCTGCGCATCCGGAGTCTGTGCTCCGCGACGGGAGAGGCCACAACAGTGAGAGGCCCATGTACTGCAAAAAAACAAAACAAAACAAAACAAAAAACAATGCAAAATTAAATACACAGAGAAAAAAGAGATAAACATAAAAAAATTATTAAAAAAAATAAAAAGAACATCTGTGAACTGTGGGACAACTCCAAGTGGTTAAATATAGGTGTAACTGGAGTCCTTGAAGGTGGAGAACAAAAAAACATATTTAAATAAATAATGGCTATGAAATTTCCAAATATGACAAAAACTATAAACTTACTGATCCAGGAAACTCAGTGAGCCCCAAGGCAAGAAACATGAAGAAAATGACACCAAGGCACATCACAGTCAACTTGCTCAAAACCAGTGATAAAGAGAAAAAAAAATGCAGCCACAGAATAAAAAGACACATTAAGTACAGAGGAACAAAGATAAGGATGACAGCAGATTTATTGTCAAAAATGCAAATGAGAAGGTAGTAGACCTAAAGCTTTAAATTATGAGAAGAAAAAACATGTCAATCTGGAATTCTATACCCACCGAAAATATCTTTCAAAAATAACGATGAAATAAAGATTTTCAGACATATAAAAGCTGAAAAAAATTATTAGTTACCATCAGACCCATAACATAAGAAATGTTAAAAGAAGTCCTTTAGGCAGAAGAAAAATGACATCAGATAGAAAAATATGACAAAAGAAATGAAGAGCACCAGAAATGGGAACTATGTGGATTAACATATAAGATTTTTTTCACAACTCTTTAAAAGATAACTGACTTTTATATGGTGGGGTTTATAACATTTAGATAAATAAACTGTCTCACAACAATAACATAAAGGCTCAGAGGAGAGAAACAGAAATATACTATTGTGCAGAAAAGAGTTAACATAACAGGCCTAAGACTACTAACCCTTAGAAAGCCTGCTTACAAGATTGGCCCTTACTGAAGTTTGGGAATGTAGATCTCAAGAGGATTCACACCATTCCAAGAACTAGGAAGAATGGCTCACTGTGCCTAATTTGTTTGTACAAACAATATTGTTTATGCTGAATACTTGCTTTTCTTCTGGAAGTCTGGAATTTCGGTAATTTTTTTTTAGGCAAGGAGGTCTATGTGACCAGACCCCCATAAAAATCTTGGGCACTGAATCTCTAATGAGATCTCCTGGCAGACATTTCACACAGGTCACAACTTATTGCTGGAGGAATTAAGTGCATGTTGTGTGACTTCACTGAGACAGAACACTTGGAAGCTTGTGTCCACTTTCCTCTGGACTTTCGCCCATCTACCTTTCCCTTTGCTGATTTCGTTTTGTATCATTCTACTGTAATAAAGCATAGCTATGGGAATGACTATATGCTGAATACTGTGAGTCCTCCTAGTGAATCAGTGAACCTGAGGGACACCCCAGACACAAGTATTATAAAGGCCTTGAAAAATTTACCAAGATAGACCATATTTTGGCTCATGAGAAATTCTGGATAAATTTATAAGAATTCATGCTGTTCAAAGTGTGTTCTTTGACTATAACAGAACTAAGTTAGGAATCAACAGCAGAAATATATCTGGAAATTCCCCAGAAATATCCATGAGATGAAGAAGAAATCAAAAAGCAAATTAGTATTTTGAACTGGATGAAAGTGACAATACAAAATCTGTGAAATACAGCTAAAGCAGTACTTAACAGGGAAATTTATAGCATTAAAATGCCTATATTAGAATAGAAGAAAGGTCTATGTCAATGACCTCACCGTTTACCTTAGCAAATTAGCAAATAAAGAAAAAAATCCCAAAGCAAGCAGAAGAAAGGAAATAATAAAAATCAGAGTGGAAATAAAACAGTAAACAGAAAAACAATAGAAAAATTAATGAAAATAAAAGATTTAATAAGCTCAATAAAACTGATAAATCTCTAAGCAGACTAATAAGGAAAGAAAGAGAAGACATATCAATAAGGATAGAATCAAGAATGAGGGGTAACATGACTACAGATTAAAAGGGTAAGGGATAACTATGAACAATTTTACACCAATAAATTCAACAGGTTATATAAAACAGACAAATTTCTTGAAAGACACAAACTAATGAAGCCCACTAAAAAAACCCACACATGATCTGAATAGCCTATATCTACTAAAGTAATTGAATTGATAGTTAAAACCTTCCCATAATTAAAACTGCAGTCCCTAATGGCTTCATGAGCAAAACCCAATCATTTAAGGAAGAAATAACATCTATTTTACACAAACTCTTTATAAAACTAAAGAGGAGAGAATACTTTCTCATTACTATGCTATTAAAACCAGACAAAGACATTGCAAGAAAACTACAACCCAATATATCTCATGAACACAGATGCAAAAAAATATAAAAAATTATAGTAAATTGAAGCCAATATAAAAAAATACATCATGATCAAGTGGATTTTATACTAGGAATTCAAAGTTGGCTTAACATTTGAAAAATCAATGTAATTCATCATACTAACAAAGCAAAAAAGAAAACCATATGATTATTTCCACAGATATAGAAAAACCACTTGACAAAATCCAACATAAACTCCTGATTAAAAAATCAAAAACCAAACAACTCTTACAAACTAACAATAGTAGGGGAACAACCTCAACCTGATAAAGTGCATCTACTGAAAACCTATCACTAACGTATCTCATGGTGAAGGACTGAATGCTTTCTCTCAAATATCAGAATAAGGTAAGGATTTCTGCTCTCTTCACTTCTATTCAACAATGTACTAGTTCTAGTCAGAGTCACAAGATAAGAAAAAGAAAAAGGAAGAAGTAAAACTATGTTTGCAGACTATATGATTATCTTAATGTAGAAAATCCTATGAAATCTATAAAAAAGTCATTAGAGGGGGCTTCCCTGGTGGCGCAGTGGTTGAGAGTCCGCCTGCCGATGCAGGGGACACGGGTTCGTGCCCCGGTCCGGGAAGATCCCACGTACCGCGGAGCAGCTAGGCCCGTGAGCCATGGCCGCTGAGCCTGCGCGTCTGGAGCCTGTGCTCCGCAACAGGAGAGGCCACAACAGGGAGAAGCCCGTGTACCGCCAAAAAAAAAAAAAAAAAAAAGTCATTAGAAATAATAAATGAGGCCCATGTACCGCAAAAAAAAAAAAAGTCATTAGAAATAATAAATGAGGCCCGCATACTGCAAAAAAAAAAAAAAAGTCATTAGAAATAATAAATGAGTTTAGCAAGGTTTCAGGATACAGAAGCAATAGCAAGGTTTCAGGATATTCAGAAGCAATATACAAAAATCAATAGTACTTCTATGTAATTGTTCACTAGCAATGAACAATTAGAAATTGAAACAGAAAGCAATACAATTTATAATAGCATAAGAAATATGAAATACTGAAGGATAAATATGACAAAATATGCTCAACCTCTGTACATCTACAAAACATTGCTGAGAGAAGTTAAGGAAGACCTAAATGAATGGAGAGATATATTATGTTCATGGATTGGAAGATTCAACATTGATAAGAAGTCAATTTTCCTCAAATAGGTCTACAGATTCAATGCAATCCCCATCAAAATTCCAGCAGGCTTTATGGGTAGAAATTTACAAGGTTTCATATGGAAATACAAAGAACCTGGAATAGCCAAAACAATTCTGAAAATGAACAACATTGGAGGGTTAACAATACCTGATTTTAAGCTTTATTATAAAGCTACAGTAATCAAGAAGGTGTGATATTAGCATCAAGATAAGACAGATGAATGGAACAGAAGCAGCCCAGAAACAGATCCATACATATATGGATGACTGATTTTTGACAGTGCAAAGGTGCAAAGGGAATTCCGTAGAGGAAGAACAGTATTTGCAACAAATGATGTTAGAACAGTTGTATATCTACATGCCAAAAACAAAAACCCAGAAAACTTTTGATACATATCATGCACCGTACCACATACAAAAATTAACTCAAAATCAATCACAGACCTAAACGTAAAACCTAAAACTGTAAAACGTCTAGAAGAAAATACAGGAGAAAATATTTGTAACTTTGGGTTTGTCAAAGAAATCTTAGATACAACACCAGAAGAACAACCCATCAAAGGCAAAAATTCATAAACTGGACTTCTAAAAACTTCTGTTCTTTAAAAGATACTGTTAAGAGAATGAAAACACAAGCCAAAAACTGGGAAAACATATTTGCAAAGTACCCATCTGATAAAGGACTTGTATCCAAATTATATAACAAACCCTTGAAACTCATTAATAAGAAAAGAAACCATCCAATAAAAGGGGACAAAATATTTGAATAGACCACTAAAAAAGATATTTGATGGCAAATAATCATATGAGATGATTAACAATAAGCACAATGTTGTACAGCAGATCCCTAGAACTTTTTCATCTTACATGACTCAAACTTTATATGCCCAATCAACAGCAACTCCCCATTTTCCACTCCCTGCAGGTCTTAGCAACCACCATCCGGCAATTAGTGTTTATATGCAACTGTTTCCCATCCCTAACACCCCGGTGTACTGAACTATGTATAATAAGCCATCGTATTGCTATTATTATATTACTTAAAGCTTTTTATATTATATTGTCTATGACATAGGATAGCATGGTGGTTAAGAGCACAGGCTCCAGAGTCTTCCACATATGAAATGAATCCTTGCACTGCCAATTACTAGACCTGTAACTCTAAGCAAGTTACTTAATCTCTCTAAGTCCCAGTTTCCTTACTACCCCACTTGCATCAAAGAGTTGTGAGGATTAAATAACATGTTTAAAGCTCTTAACACTGGGTCTATAAAGAATAAGAACTCCAATAAATGTAAGCTATCATTTTTATCTGTTTAAAAGTGCCCCATTCTCAGCATTTGTCTTAGTGTTTTAAGAAGTCTATTGTATTCTATTAATGTGGGGATAAAAAAGGGAAAAGTCTTATTTGCCTCTTGAAAATAATACTTTGAGTCTCTGAGAAACTTGTATATTAAATTTCAGCTTTCTGACATTGGTCTTATAGAAAAGCATTTGTTGAGAAAAACCTGGAATCATTGCTGAGTGGAATTTTCAGGAAGGGAACAATGATCCTTGAAAAATAGTGGAAGAAATAGGGAAAATCCAACTCTCCTAAATGTTGCTACTTTTCACATGTTTCCTCACATTTAATATCTCAAAATGTGGGGAAAGTATAAAAATGGTAAACCTTTTAAAATGTGAAACATCTGATAAAAGAATTATATAACTATGTCAACATAGTTTTGTGCTATTAGATTGTTGGTCTTGAAGGTGAGATTTTTATTGGGGAATCAGAACTGGCTAATTACTTGAAATTTAAGATTAAACTTTAAAAAAAATTAATTAATTAATTGGCTGCATTGGGTCTTTGTTGCTGCACGCAGGCTTTCTCTAGCTGTGGTGAGCAGAGGCTACTCTTTGTTGTGGTGTGCAGGCTTCTCATTGTGGTGGTTTCTCTTGTTGCAGAGCACAGGCTCTAGGCGTGCAGGTTTCAGTAGTTGTGCACATGGGCTCAGCAGTTGTGGCTCACAGGCTCCAGAACACAGGCTCAGTAGTTGTGGCGCATGGGCTTAGTTGCTCCGAGGCATGTGGGATCTTCCTGGACCAGGATCGAACCCATATCACCTGCATTTGCAGGCGGATTCTTAACCACTGCACCATCAGGGAAACCCAGATTCAACATTTTTAAAGTGAACACTCAGTGATGAAATAGCTATGGCCCTACAAAGGAAATTCTCCTGTGCTATATTTTATTAGTATCTGGGGAAGTTATTACATAAAAAATCTTTTATTACATACTGCAAGACTGGAACGCTTAGATCATTCTACTGAATCAAAAATGTTTTACAAAGTGTTACCTAAATAAATTTACTGGCATTATGGTTAGTTTAATAAGATTTAGTCACTTTTGGAGAAAATAATGATAGAAAGATTAACTGGGAAGCTATTCTTTAAATCTAATTTAGATCAAAACATAAAAATGGCTTAATGGTTATTTTTCTTTATTGCACTTAAGGCATTTAAAAACATTTTCAGTGATTTATTCTTGCAGAACTAGATATCATGGTTAGAATTTCTTTCATGTTACTCCACAGCCTTTCTTTAAGTAGTGTGTTATTTAATGCGAGAGGTCAATTCGTGCCCTGTTAGAGGATTAAATGGTTTATAGACTCTTCTCTTTCCCAAAGGCTAATTTTCCCTTTCAGGTCTTGTGGAGGAACTTTGTTGTATATTAGCCACTGTTTGTGCTTTCAAATTTTAAGACAGATTTACCAACTAAAGCTGGTTTATATAAAAACCAGATCTGTGTACTGATCTGGAGCTACTTTAACAAGTAGTGATCTGCTTTAAAAAACTACAGCTAGACTACTCCAAAAAGTATAAATCAGTTTTCTAGCAAAGACATCCAGTGTGAGTACTGCATTTTCAAATTTTAGGGTACTTTGCAAAAGAGCTGGCTGGAGGTGAGAGGATCACCTCATACAACTAAAGCTTACAATCTACTCTAATATTTACATTTAGGCAGTTATGTGCATGCAACTTTATTTCTGGATTTTCGATTTACCTAAAAAGGAAGAAATTTTATCTTGTAAAAATAAAACAATGACCAGTGAGATAGAAAAGACTGATGGAAATATTCCCTTGTAAATGTGAGAGCTAGCCAGGCAATGATCAAGATGACTAAGCAACCTCAGGGATGTATGACTCAGTAGGCTAATGCAAGATTATTAGCTTCATGACATACATCTTAGCCATCTTCAGAAAGGATTCATTGTTTTGGAAAAGTAGGGGACTCACAAATGGCATGAAACACTGATTTTATTTGATAAAAATTCAATTTTTTCCTTTGACAAAGCCATGTTAACTGTGTCAGGGTCAATTTCACATCAGTTCTGCCAATGAGTGAGACCATCATTTGCACATACGCCCCCAACCTAGTATCTATTAAAGCAGCTATTAATTAAATCCAATGCCTGTGAATGGCCATCTATGTAATGGGATTTAGTAAAAGTCCTAAGGAAACCAACACATATTGAGAAATGAAGTTTTAATTAGGAATGTATAATCTCTTTAAGCAGAATAGTGTGATGATGATTTCATATCAGGCAGGTTCCAGAGTCTTATCAATAATAATCTGTTGTTAATTTACCCCAAGTAGCTACTATTCAAAGTCATTCTGCTATGATTTGCTTTGTGTTTTTTTTTTTTTTTTTTTTTTTTTTTTTTTTGCGGTACGCGGGCCTCTCACTGTTGTGGCCTCTCCTGTTGTGGAGCACAGGCTCCGGACGCGCAGGCTCAGCGGCCATAGCTCACGGGCCTAGCTGCTCCGCGGCACGTGGGATCTTCCCGAACCAGGGCACGAACCCGTGTCCCCTGCATCGGCAGGCGGACTCTCAACCACTGTGCCGCCAGGGAAGCCCTGCTTTGTGTATTTTAACTTCCCCTGGGTCCATTTATATATTCTTTCTTCAGATTTATTACATTTATCCATAAAAACCAACATCCTCTTCTTCCCTTTTACTGGACAGTAAACAGTTTCTTTCTTTATCTGGGTAAAAAGAGATTCCATTAAGGTGGTCAGAGAGAGTGAGAGGTTTCAGGTCTAGCATGACTCCACATTTACACAAGGTGATTAAATTAAAAATGGACCCTGAAAATAATTTTAAAAACTTGACTTAAAAACTTTAAGATTTCAAATTAATATCTGTCAAGGACATTAGGCTTTGGGACTTAAAAGGCACATGTAGTAGGTTAGCTAGCTGTATACTCTGCATTAGGACACAATCTACTGTAACTATTTTGTCATTAGAGCTCAAGCTCTTGGATGGTTGACAGCTAGAAATCTACTGATTTGCTGCACTAAGATCCTGGACAGTGCACTTATGTGACCTCCTCCCCACTGTTGGGCTGGGTCTCTGGAAACATCAATTCTGGGAGAACAGTTGTTCAAAACAGCTGTCTTGAGAAGTAAAAAAAAAAAAAAAAGACTTTTTACTAATGAAGCAAATGTTAATGTTAATACTGAACTTGAAGATCCAAACTGTAGCTCATGGGTTACCTCAGCAACTTCTGCTTCAGCAGTCAAAAGACTATTATTATGATCAAACAACTGCAGTTATTAAGATAACTGTTAAATGAACTATGCCTGTACTATTAAACCATGTTCATGAATAACTTCTAACCAACTCTCAAACTACACTTTTCCTCATTTCTGTAAACAGGCTGCGTGATCCTTAAAGGCATAAAATGTTATCTTCAGTTACAATGGTATCCTCTAAACCAGTCTTTCTTAGTATGATCTTGGGACCCCCTGGGGCTTCTCAAGACACTTTCGCGGGTCCACAACGGCAAAACTATTTTCATAATATTAAGAGATTATTTGTCTTTTTCCACTCTTATTCTCTCACAAGGGTAAGGTGGGATTTTCCAGAGCTTACATTAACACTTAATGTGTCTACTATTAAAAAAAAAAAAAAAAAGAATAGGTATTTTAACAATTTATCAGTTCTAATTTAATATGGTAAATATCAATCAATACAACTCATACAACACAAGCTTTTTAGGGTCCTCAATAATTTTTTAAGGTGGAAAGAGGTCCTGGGACCAAAAAGTTTGAGAACCACTGCTCTGAACAAAATAGTGCAGGACTGCCTGTATGAAGAGCCCAATAAATGCTTGTCATGTCTTCATATATTACAGTGATTTTACTTCAGATAATCTCTGTACTTGAAATCAGTCAGTTAATTTAGTACCCACTGGATATACTACAGTGTACATGACCATTAACTACCTTCTTCTGAAGATCCAGGGTCATTTAAAACCGGAATTGTGATTTAAAAACTATTTCATAGGACTTGTTTGAGTTATACTTTAAAATACAGAAAGATATACCTCTAATGTAGAAAGAGATACCTTAATGTACACTAAAAAAAGTTTTCAATCACTTTATTACTTTTTTGGGGTAAAGTTTTACTTCAACCATAACCAGAGTTAGCAGAAGATATAAAACTGAAATACGACTGCAATTTGTATGTTCCTTAAAATAAAAGTAGAAAATGATGTGACATGATTTTTTAATATTATACCAGGAAAACAATATGATTCTGTTTCTATAGTAAAGTGTACTGTTTTGGACATAATAACCACAAATTATAAAGGCTTGCCAAACAGGTCTACAGAAACACAAGGAAAATCTGTCCAAGTTTGCTTTCCTTTCTTGTTAATGTCTAAGCTACAGAGTTCATTTGTAAATAGTAATCAAGATAACATCTTTTTGAGGGAAGGTTATTGCCTAGGGCTTCAAAGTTCTAAATTAAAGTATGCTAATTTTAGAAGATAAAATACTGCTTAGTAAACACCCTGTCTCTTATGGATTAATACACTCAACTGGATGGCATGTTCCAACCCTTTGGACTGCTAAAAGAAAACTTCTTGAAAGAAAAGACAACTTTAAGGAACTGAAACACTAATACCATAGCACACTCATCAACGGACAAACTCCATCTTTAAGTATTAATGTAAGCAGTAAGTTGAAACCCTATCTGCAAGGGATATGAAATTGGTTTTGTTAGGAATGCATTATTCATGTGGAGAGCTTCCTAAAGATTTAGGTATGCTTTGGAAAAATCTTTGGATGCACTTTGGTTTTACTGAATGTTTTGGCTGAAGCTCAGTGAAATGGAAAAGATTTTCGTTGTATTCCATACACAGCTGATATCTATGTGTAAACATTAAGCTCACCAGAATGTATCTGTCGAAGACCTTACTAAAATCTTTAGATACTGGAAGTAGACATGTATCAGCAAGTATCAAGAGAACCCAACACAAAGAGTTCTCAAAAATACATAGCTGAAATCTGTCATTAATTTTGTTTTTGATGTAGTATAAAATCCATTATTCAATGACTAGCAAAGCAGAAAATAAAATCAACAATGTCAGTATGTTTTTCAGTAATGCAATGCAAGGTGATGCTAATGTGGCAGATTTTCAATCAAATCTGAAGGTCTATATAGATCAATAGTTATATCCCATCTTCTTTATTATGGTTATGCCTTCTGGTCATGGCACAAATAATTTAGTTGGTCTTTGAAAAATTTATTCAGGCTTTGGACATGATCAGTATAGCAGCACTAAAGTAATACTTGACATAATTCCACTTTCTGGGACAAGCAACTAAGATGTGGCTAACTGAAGAAACGGCAAGCAGGATGGATAGGATTGGGAACTAAAACCATGACTGAGGCCATCAACTCACCACTGTTGATGGGAGGTATGGTAATTGTAGCAATACAACTAATTATTTTATGCTCCTAGTTGCCGAGCCATCAGTGAAAAACGGTCAGCATAATGACTTCCAGAATGGACAGCAGGCATGTTTGAGTCCCTTCCTGTGTGAGTTATGCATGTGGCACTACACAGATTAGAGTAGGGCACAGGACAAGGGGTGAGGAAAAGAGCAAAGCAAAGATGCAAATAATCTATAAAATAAAATAAATAATGCACCTGACGTAGTAGAGCTATGGATTACTAGCTACTAGAGAAAGCAGACCATCTGTTAAGACTATCACAGACAGTTTGGTTCACTTGAACAAACAAGAGGCACAAGCAGAGATACCAATAACAGGCCTCTCAACTAGACTGTGGTTATAACAAAATGAAAAGTCTTCAAAAACATCAGGTTCCTGACTGCAGAAGCATGTAGCATGCACAAAGGGTGTAAAGAAACAGGTGTCTGAATGGGAAAAGGATAAGTTGTTTAGATGTTGCCAGGACAGGACTAGAAGCACTAAAATTCTAAGAAAATAAAAGTACTGTATGTCACTAGAAATGGCCACTAGAATGTAAATGAAACGCATTCTCTAGTGAAACAAATTAGTAGCATCAAGTTCAACTGCAACAGGGCTAGGGCTGAAATTGGTCAACAATTACTTCTAAAACCCAGGACCTTAAAAAGGTTATTTCCCCCATCAACCCCAGCCCTTTCCACTTGTTTTCTTTCAGAATTTCAAGGAATCAATGCTTCCAACTGTTGGTAATTACATTGCCTTTCTATGATGATGAGTACAATGTATTTGTGTTCATCTTTCTCTCTAGATTCAGCAGAAATGAACTGGTTACTTGCTCACTTAAGGGAGGCTTAAATAGGTGTGGAAATTGGAAACAAAGGAACTTTTTGCCTACTGCCCATTTCCATTTTCCCCTGGGCATCCCCATGCAAAGCCCTCTCGTGGTTCTAACCTCTTAAATCCTGTTGTGTGCGAGCACCGGCCATGCTCTGTCTTGGCATTCGAAGAGAAGTTCTCAAAGGTGTATGTCTCTGCTCATCCAGGTAAGCGAGGTCCTCCAAGTGGGTGGAGCTTGTGGCTGATAAGACAGAAGAGTTTAGTCAGAATACCTAAGTTTAGAAAACTGTCAGTTAGTCTGTATCTTCAGACTTCAGAATCAGAGCAGATACATTTACTGAGAATTTGCTCAACTCAAAGTCCCCATCAGTGTCTGGAACATGTGCCAGGAAAACATGTCAAGAGTTGTCTGCGGCTCCTTCACTACTATCAAATGCCTGAGCTTATAGAGAATACTAGCAACAAGTTGGCAAACACATTAGTACCCGACAACAAAGATTATTAGTTTTTGCTTCTTTTGGGTCACAAATCCCATTTGTATAAACATCAGTGGAGAAATCTGTTCCAAATTATATTAAGCTATAAAAGAACCATGAAGCTCTATTTTCAACATTTCCCATTCACGGTAAAGAATGAAATATGAAAACATCCTAAAAACAATTTTCACATGTGTGTATATATATGTATATAATGGAAAGGCGGGCATCTGGGACAATGGACAGAGAATTGCCAAATAGCATTTAGGGAACTGCCAATGTCCATGAATTCCAAAGAACGTGTTGTTGCTCTCTGAAGATGAAAGTCAAGTAACAGTGGTTTCCCACTGCACCTATAAATCCTTTAACCCCTAACCTAGCCATGAAAGAGAAAGAGAAAATGGCAGAAGATGGGGGTAAAACGGCACTGCTACATACGGAGAGCTATTGAGTCCAAGAATCAGGAAGTGCTGAAGACAAAAAGCTTTTAACAGAAAAGAAAAAAAACCCCAAACTTCCATCAGAAAATGGATATTTAGAGCTCATACGTGATTAATTAAACCGTTAATTCAATCTGCTGCCAACTATGTAAGATACTGTGCTGGGGGTTAGTTCAGTAATTCCATGACAATTATTTACTGAGAGACTCCTGTGTGCCAGGCTCTGTTCTTGGTGCCCTTGCTGGTTTCACTGCTAGTCTACCTCTGTGACATTATGGAGTGGGTGAAAGGAAGCAAACTGAGATCACTCTTGGCTGCTGAGCTCCAGTGAAGCAATGTCCACATCCTTAGTCAAGGTAAGACATAACAATAACAAAAAGAGGGCTATGATAAATGGCACAGTCAGTTACAAAGTGCTCCATGAGCTGAAAAAGAGAGAGAAAAGATGGAGAAAATCGAAGAGAGGGAGAGGAAGAGAGAAAAGAATAAGAACAAGTGCAAGAGACGTATATTCCCCTTACCCTTCAATTACCGCAACTGTCTTATTTACCTGGATCTACTGGAAACCCACACAAAAGGAATTTATCCAAATTATACATATAGTTTCTATAAGGAAATAAAAGTCTTTGAAAGCTAGTCCAGGGAACTTAAACCAAGAAAGGGAAGCCAAATGACACATGACACACCAGAGAGAGGAAGAGAATAAATATCAGAAGAATAAAAGATAATCTCGATTTCTGCATTCTGAAATTAAAACTATCCAGAATAGATAACTTTCTAATCTCTTATTTAAAAACCATGGGGGGCTTCCCTGGTGGCACAGTGGTTGGGGGTCCGCCTGCCGGTGCAGGGGGCGCGGGTTTGTGCCCTGGTCCGGGAGGATCCCACATGGCCCGTGGGCCGTGGCCGCTGGGCCTGCGCGTCCGGAGCCTGTGCTCTGTGGCGGGAGAGGCCGCGGCGGTGAGAGGCCCGCGTACCGCAAAAAAACAAAAACAAAAAAAAATAAAAATAAAAACCATGGGGACAATTACACCATCCCCACTGGTTCTAATTTGGTTCTGTGAATTAGTTCTTTCTTACGTTTCATACAATCCCTCCTGTTTTAACCAAAGTCTATTTTCTTTTGCTAGGTTCTTTATCCATATGTGTGTAGCTACCAAAAATAAAAGGTGGGGGGTGGGCAGCCCCCAGAAGTCCTGTCCCCACAGAGCCCTCCTTGGAGCTCAGAAATATTTAGTATCATCTGAGCATGGCCCCTTCACAGAGATGTTTGTTTCAGCTTTGTGGGGCCTCTCCCCCAAGCTTCTATGGTTTAATCATCCCAACCTCTTCTCGTTTACAGGCTCAGAAGTGGTAGCTGTTTCCTGAAGTTGCTAAGTCCATGATATCTCAGTGTTCTCTTTTACCTTTCCAGTTCTTTGAAACCTAGTTAACAATTCTTTATATATAACATCTTCTGTTAAAATATCTGTGTGGTTTCTGTCTCCTGGCTAGCCCCTGGCTGAGATAGCATGGAAAATAACTGAAGGAGCAATTCTTTTACTATGTGATGTTGATAATAAAGCAATATCACAGAATGCAGATGTAAAAGATGTTTTAAAGGCCATCTAGACTGGAGGTCAGCAAACTATGGCCTGTGGATGAAATCTGGCCTGTCGCATAACGTTTTACTGGAACACAGCCTTGCCTCTTTGTTTAAATAGCTGTTTACCATAGAGCTGAATAGTTTCGACACAGACCGTATGGCCTGCAAAGCCTAAAATACTAGCTGACCACGATCTAGTCAGATCTCCTCCTTTCACAGTTTAGGAGACAGTGAAGTCATTTATCTACAGTAACTCACTTATTCACTGGAGAGCCAGGCCTGGAAACCAGCTATCTTACCTCTCAATCCAGTGAGCACTATTTGCGTTGTACCCTCCTCTCCTTTTAAACCTAAACAAAACTAATTCTTTCTTAAAAAGCTTATTTTTCATTTCTTCTTCATCTTTGTCACTTTCCCTCAATTCTCTGCTTTTTATGGTTTCAAAGAGCAGTGATCAAACTTGGGCAATAAAGGCCTTGCCAATGCATAGTAAGGTGCCCTGCATTTATTGGTCACAGACCAATAAATCTCTGCACTTCAAAATTTTCTGCAGTAAGAAACAAAAGAACAAACAAAAGTCCAAATTTGTTGTTTTTTTAATAAGAAAAATACTTATAAGGTACTTTTTTGGCTGATAAACTGAAGAGTAATGTGAAAAGACCAATGACAATGAGAATTTTTTATGTTCTTTTATTCACATTAAAACAAAATTCAAATAAAAACTGTAACAGCTGGATGAGTGATAGAAATTTCTGGTTATTATTATGGCAATATTCATGGTACATTATATGATTTTAAAGCAAGGTTCTAGCAGGGTACTTTTACTAAAATGGTTTTATATGCTAACATACTAAGATGGTTTGATATGTTTTACTAAAAAGAGAATATATGTTTCATTAACAGTAGGCAGAACGATATAGAAATACACAACATGAAGTGGAGCAAAAAGCTTTGTTAAAAAAAGAAGCCTAAAGTCTTTCCTTTTCATACGTTACATCCATCTATGAATCTTTTAAAGATTAAACTATGGTAGATCTATACTTGGAGTATAGATTTAAATTAAATAACAGTTACATAATCCATTTTAATTTCTTTGTATTAAAAAAATCTTCTGGCACAGCCTTCGTTTCACAGGTTCAACTTCTTATATTAAATGAAGAGCTACTGACAGTTTTTATAAAATGTAAACGTTTACTGTGAACGTAACAAGTTTTACTAAACTAAGCTTTACCATAGTATTCCTAGAAAAATGAACATCAGTTGTTCTATTGTTTTTTTTTCACAAAACCAAGAAATGTAGTAAAATATATTTTGGAATCAGCACATTTCTCAATTCAGATAAATGACATTAGAAGAAAAAGAAAAAATATTGCAATAACCGAACTGAAAAACAGTTCATTCCTTTACAAGTCCAAATACTCACAGGCAAATTGAACTAAGGAAAAGCAGAGATATTCAATATCAAGCACTATAGCTCTGAACCAGCCAATGGGGAACTACCGCTTTATTCTAGACTGCAATTGAGTTATGGTTAGTGTTACCTAAGTCTCTTAAAACATTCATTCTTTTTCTTATTTTGGCAGTAATATCTTTTTCTCTGATCTCTGAATCTATCACTATTTTATCAAATGATCCAAAATAATTTCTTTACTGCCTCTTTTCCTTATTAAATTGTTTTCCTTAGTCTTATTTTCAGTTTCTTTCTGCTTCATCATTTTCAAAATTCTTGTCCCTTCAAATACAGTATTTAAAGACTTAGCAAACAAATACTGGAAAGATCAGCCAGGAGATCTGAAATTCTATGCGCTGTGGCCTTTGTTTCACTAATTGTACATAGTTGTACTCTCCAGTGTAGTCACATGAATCTTTTCTATTTGCAAGCCAATTTCTGAGAAAAAGTCTTTGTCACACTTTGCCAAACATCTCATTCATTGTCAAAATTTGCTCAGGCTACACTTTTTCTCCTTCCCTGATAGATCCCCCAGGCAGAATTAATTGTTTCTCCCTTTCAGCAACCACATACATATATGGCTAATTAGAACTTGTGTTATTCAGCTAATTGTTTACATGTCTGTCTTCCCTTACTAGATTATGGTAGGTTCTTGAGGGCAACTAGGAAATGTCTGATTTATCTTTGATAACTACATTCCTTCAGAGTAAATCAGAGCGCCCTGCACATAATGCTCAATACAGAACTAAATTCTAGGCTAGTCCTACTTAGATTTAGAAATCTGTCTGGCTCTATCCTCACCTTCCTCATTGCTCTGCTTAATGTTTAACAGACATCACTATGGTAATATGCTTGGCTCCAATGATGTTCATAAAATCTTTCTTCAGGTACTGCTGATCCTTTACTTTTTTCTATAACACATATCACTTTCTGTTGTATTGAATACTATATAAATTACTTATTTATTCTGTTTATTTTACCTTCCCTGGTGAGAATGTAAGTTCCACGAGGGTGAGAATCTTTATTTTGTTTATTGATGATTCTCAAGTGCTTAGAAGAGTGCCTGGCATATATAGCATATGCTCAATAAGTGCTATTCTAATGACTAAATAATTGTATTTAACATACACATTGTGTTTTGCCTATATTTAAACAATCAATGAATAACAAATAAGTTTTTGTCTCACTGGGTTATCTGAAAGCTAAGGATGAAGGAGGTGGCTATAACAACAATGCCTTGTACATCATCATCCCATAAAAACACCAGTGATAGATCTATAGGGACACATATATTCCCACCTTGTAGTGCTACTCTTACTGTGAAATTGTCCTGGCAATTTTTTTGAGATAATTCTGTCAAATTAAATCAATACTATAATATTTAATGAACACTTTCTAGATACAAATATAAGAATTAATCAGGTAAGTTGAAGTGAACTGATGAAATAGGAAAAACAAATCAATAATAAAAAGTTTTATGTAAAAAGAAAATGCTTTAAAAAAGTTAAGCCCATAAAATCTATGTCATTAAAAATCCTTGTTTTCAGAGAAGGAAGAGGGAAGTGGAAAAAGGGAGCATATATTTTTCTGAGATTTCATCAGATTGGAACAGCTGACTCATTTACAGAACAATTAACTGACATACTTTTTGAATTTAATACACAAGTGGGCAGGAAGAAATCCAGCAGATGACATTTGGTACAAAACATTCCAGAGGCAACTCTGTATTACAGAGTTTGGAATCAGTTTAAATTGTTTCTTCTTATATCAGTTGCCACTAATGCAAACAGATTTTAGTAGCACAACTGCCATTCTGGCTGACCTGAGCAGGGAGCCTGGAATGACACTTTATGTTTGCTAGAGCCTGGGCAAGAAGCCACTCTGCTGTTCTTACACCCTTGATTCATAAAGCCAACATTCTGACTGCAGAAAAGCCCATTTCTGATTTTATTTGTTTTGGTAAAATCTTTATTACAGTTTCCGACTGGATTCATTTAAATCCCCCAGGATTCCCATTTTGCATTTACCTGATTCTTAAGATCCTTCTCTTAGGAAAATGTGCAGCTCCAAACATTAAGAAGCAGATGGTGAGAGTTTATATTTTAACTGACTTCTGCTGTTTGCCTGTTTCCCTGATAGACTCTTCATTTTCACACAAAGCACTGAGGACAGCTGTTGTAAGTGAACATTTCCTGCTTCTCATATCCCTCCAATTCACTGCCAATCTCATTTTAAGACATCAAGGATGACCACAGACAGCCTACTCTAATAATTTCTGCCATGCAACCACAAGTCCACAAGGGTTCCCTGCTTCCTTCCAACACAACAGGCTTAAAAATATGCAATAGTGATTTACATTTTGAAAACAATAAAAGACAGTTTTTATTTTTTCATATTTTACGATTTTAATTTAAAGGTGCATAAACTTCTAAATTTATATTCAGAAAACTGAGCTGCTCCAGGAAAAACCCAACTTTAATGCTAGACTGCCAAAACTCACCTTTAATCACTTCATCATTCAAGATAAAAGTTTCTATGTTTTCAGTAAATAGTACTATTTTCATTTGTGGTATATGGAGCTTTTAATTGGTACATTAACTTTAGACTTCACTTGTTTAAGAATCTTTATGATGCTAAAGGTATATAGCTAAATCTAACTGACCAATATATTTATTCAATCAGACCTATTTTAGTAATCAATAAAAAGTACATGATTGTTTAAAAAATTTCATTACATATGTTACTCCAATACATTGTAGTGAGTTAAAATCTCAGAAAATATTAAAAAAAAAAAAATCACCATAAACATTTTATATGTGCTGACTCCATTCCCTGAAAATAACAGTGTTATAAAAGCCACACATCCTTTCCAATTCTCTTTAAAATCAAGAATTATGGAATAACATAGACAGTTTTACTCTTCAGAGTTCAATCCAGCATCAGCCTCATATAATTCCTTGACAATTTCCTGGTCGTGACAAATGTGGTCCTGTAAAGATGCCACAAAGCTCAAGCTAAAGAGGATGCTTCTCTTCCCCAGGTGGGGAGAAGTCTATAACACAGCAAGGACCAATTAAACAATCAATCCCCTAGGTTTTTAAAAATGTGATGAAAATGGTATTTTCATATCATTATTCAACATTAATTGGTCTCTAAAATAAATAATTATATCACTCATACTGAGATAAAGTTTAAAAAAGAAGGAAATTTAAAAGCTGAGTTTGAACAAAGCCTTTTATTATTGGCATTCATCACCCCCCAACCCCGTTCATATGCTTAGAACAATTTAATAAGTAAAATATACTGACTTTTTTCCCTATTTCAAACTCATCTCATATTTGAAATCGTCAATCATTCCTGTTCACCAAGGAGCTTTGAGTATTTGATCTTCCCCCAGCTTAGGGAACCACTTCTACGTACATTAGAAAGTAAAGGAAAACATATATATCTAGAGTTAAAATGAGAAGAGAGGACCCTCCTGAGCTAATACAATTTACTTTAAAAACTGATTTAGGTATCTAATCACTTAAGCTACTAGAGATTGTGGTCTTATCAAATATTTACACACATTGTACAGTTAGCAGGTGAAAGTAATTTTGTCTTTCTACATTCTGGAAACACTTTCAACCTATAATCTATTAAATTTTGAAAATAATTGAGTCATTTGGTTTACTTTCCTGCCTCCGTGTGAGGATCTGAAACCATGGTTTCCAGATACAGAATATGGTTACAGATACAGATACATGGTTTCCCATACAAACTACTTCTTGACCTATGACTTGCCCTGTAGGCAATAGCAGGTCTGTTTGTATTACATTCAACATTGACAAGAAATAATTCTCTGATGAAGTATTTTGTTCAACATAGTCAGTAAGTGCTCCTCCAACAGTATAAAATCCTATTCTCCGGGACAGATCTATTGAAGAAGCGTGATCAGTACTGCTTAAGAATCTGAAAAAGCTCTGCTAGCCAGAAAGGCCAGTGTTATGAGAGGACCACTGTGATAGATGAAAAACTAATCAATAATTAAGGTTTATCAGAATAACAATTTGGACTAATATTATCCCTTTTATTTATGTTTTAACATGAGGGAGGGTAGAAGGAAAAGAAGAAGGAAGAAAGCATTTAAGTATGTAAGGAAGTATTTTTCAGTACTTGAGTTAAAATAAACTCCAATAACAAAGAAAAATCAGTGTTTTATAATACTTGATATAAACAGTTTTACTTTCTGTTAAAATGATTAAAAGAAAATGGCACCTAAAGCATGGTCCACAGAAGAAAAATCTGATAAATTGATGTCATCAAATTTTTTGTGTTTCAGATGAATGGATAAAGAAGATGTGGTATATATATACAATGGAGTATTACTTAGCCATAAAAAAGAATGAAATAGTGCCATTTGCAGCAACGTGGAAGGACCTAGATATTATCATACTAAGTGAAGTAAGTCAGACAGAGAAAGACAAATATCATATGATACCACTTGTATGTGGAATCTAAAAAACGATACAAATGAACTCATTTACAAAACAGAAACACACTTACAGACATAGAAAACAAACTTATGGTTACCAAAGGGGAAAGGGAGGGGGGAGGGAAAAATTTGTAATTTGGGATAAACAGATACATACTATATATAAAATAGATAACCAACAAGGACCTACAGGGTACTATATTCAATATCTTGTACTAACCTATAATGGAAAAGAATCTGAAAGAGCATACAAATATATATGTGTAACTGAAACACCTTGCTGTACACCTGAAACACTGTAAATCAAGTATACTTCAATAAAGGAATAAAAATTTCTAAAAATTTTGTGTTTCAAAATACATCAATAAGAAAACAAAAAGATAAGCAACAGACTGGGAGAAAATATTTTACAAACACATCTCTGATAAGGATTTGTATACAGAATATACAACAAATTCTTACAACTCAATAACAGGAAGACAGCCCATAAAAAATAGGTATTTCACCAGAGAAGATATATGAATAGCTAATAAGCACACAAAATAAGCTCAACATCATTAGTCACTAGGAAAATGCATATTAAAACCACAAGACAGCATTTCACATCTGCTAGAATAACCATAATAAGAGGTAAGACAATAACAAATGGTAGATGGGAGGTGGAGAAACAGGAGTCTCCACACACTGTGGGTGGTGCAGTCGCTTTGGAAAACAGTTTCGCAGTTTCTTAAAAAGTTAAACATAGATTTACCCTATGATCCAGCAATTCCAATCCTAGTTATCTATTCAAGAGAAATGAAAGTATATATCCATTCAAAGACTGGCACAAGAATGTTCATAGCAGCAGTATTCACAATAGCTAAAAAATGGAAAAAATCTCAATGTCCATCAACTTGGTGAATGGACAGATAAAATGAGGTATAGACGTACAATGGAATACTATTTGCAAGAAAAAGGAACAAACTTCTGATACACCTTAAGTAAATCATCCAGTTCTTGAAGTTATTTGGATATTTTTAATCAACACTAAAAATAGGTATTTCTTCAAAGATCTAGTGATGTCACCTAGGACTGCTATTTCTAAACCAAAGACAAAGGAAAACCCTTTTAGAAAGACAAGAGCTTAAATATATACTTTATATGTATTTTAAGTTGAGGTATAATTTATATACATAGTGTACATAAATCTTAAGTATTTAGCTCAATAAATTTTTATCTATGTATACACCCATGCAACCACCATTCAGATCAAGATATAGAAGGCTCCCTTAATTGATATTCCCACCAAAGGTAACCACTACTTTAGTTCTTCACCACAGAAGTGCCATAGTTTTGTCTGTTTTTCTGAACTTTATATAAATATACATACTTCATATAGTGTGCACTCTCCACGATGTTGTCTATAGCAGTAGTACATTCTTTTTCATTGTTGTACACAATTCATCAAGACTGTTGATGGACATGTGGATTAATTTCAGCTTTTGGGTATTGTAACTAAAACTGATATGAACATTCTTATATTTGTCTTTTGGTGAATATAAGGACTTATTTTTGATGGCTAGTCTATGCAGGAGTGGAATTGCTAGGTTTTAGGTAACATGCACATATAGCTTTATACGCCTTGAACAGATCTTGCCAAGCAGCTTTACAAAGTGGTAATGCCAATTTATTAATATAGCCCCATCAGCGATGTATGACAATTCCAATTGCATCACATCCTCATGAACACTTGGCATTGCCATTCCTTTTAATTTTTTTAGGTATGGGTATAATGGTATTTCATTGTCAAGAACTGTGAAGGATCTGATATTTTATCCTACTTGTAAGCTAACAAGTCTGGATGCTTGAGGAAGAAGACATGAGACATCTAGGTCATAGATGAAAGACAGTTTATTACTCAGAGGAGTAACAGTAGCCAGAGTATCAACACTGTATCAGTTATGAGCCCCAATTCCCACAGGGTAATACAAAGAGGGCTCAGTGAAACTTGCACGTGCAGATGGTTGTATTGCAAGAGAGACCCTCTGTGCCTATAGACTAGTTTGCATTTTCTAGGATTTTATATAAATGTAATCATATAGTATGTACTTTTTAAAAATCTGGCTTCTTTCACTCAGCATTAACTATTTTGAGATTCATACATGTTGTTGCAGTATCAGTTCATTCTTTTTACTGCTGGGTAGTATTCACTGTAAAGATATGCTTAATTTGTTTACCCATTCACCTGTTGATGGGCATTTGGGATACTGACAATTTGTGGCCATTACAAATAAAGCTGCTATGATTTGTGTAAATCTGGGTAAGAATATATGCTTTCATTTCTCTTGTATAAATCTTATTGATTTTTGACCTCACATGTCTCTTACATATATTATAATCACATGTAGCTATATAATATTTATTATATTATGTATATAATATGATTATATGTATAATATATATTTTAAAGAATCATAAGAAGAGAGGGGAAAGTGGCTTTTCCTTTTGTGTTTTTTGTTTGAATCTGAATTTTTATTTTATATATATTATGTAATATATATGAACCTTTAATTTCTAGA